>NW_027186473.1:28910339-28968117 GCF_028583685.1 Petaurus breviceps papuanus
ATATATATATATATATATATATATATATATATATATTCCCTTCAACTACTGAGAAAGGTTTCATAAGTTACAATTATTGTTTTTCTGTGTAGGAATGTTAATAGTTCAACTTTGATAAGTTCCTTATGATTTCTTTTCCCTGTTTACCTTCTCATGTATCTTGTATCTGAATGTCAAATTTTCTATTCAACTCTGGTTTTTTCAACAAGAATGGTTGAAAGTCCTCTATTCCACTGAATGACCATATTTTCCCCTGAAACATGATACTCAGTTTTGCTGGGTAAGTGACTCTTGGTTTTAATCCCAGCTCCTTTGCCCTCTGGAATATCATATTCCAAGCCCTTTGATTCCTCAGTGTTGAAGCTGCCAGATCCTGGGTTACTGTGATTGTGTTTCCACAATATTCAAATTGTTTCTTCCTCGCTGCTTGTAATATTCTCTCCTTTAACTGGGAATTCCAGAACCTGGCTATAATATTCCTAGGTGTTTTCTTTTTGGGATCTTTTTCAGGAGGTGATTGGTGGATTCTTTCAACCTCTATTTTGCCCTCTGGTACTAAAACATCAGGGCAGTTTTCTTTGAGAACTTCCTGGAGGATGATTTCTAGGTTCTTACTTTGATCATGGCTTTCATGTAGTCCAATAATTTTTAAATTCTCTCTCCTGGATCTATTTTCCAGGTCAGTGGTTTTTCCCATGAGATATTTCACATTGCCCTCTATTCTTTCATTTGTTTGGATCTGTTTAACAGCATCTTGATTTCTCATAAAGTCATTAGCTTCCATTTGCTCCAATCTAATTCTGAAGCAATAGATTCTTTTTCCATTTGGCAAATTCAACTTTTTAAGGCCTTCTTCTCCTCGTTGCCTTTTTGAGCCTCTTTTGCCATTTGAGTTAGTCTATTTTTTAAGGTAGTATTTTCCTCAGTTAGGCTGTTGACTCTCATTTCATAATTTTCTCGCATCATTTTCATTTCTCTTCCCAATTTTTCCTCTACTTCTCTTATCTGCTTAAGATCCTCTATGGCCTGGAACCAGCTCATATTTTTCTTGGAAGCTTTTGGTACTGGAATTCTGACTTCACTGTCTTCCTCCTGTTCCATGATTTGCTCCTTTTGGTCCCCAAAATAGAAGTCTAATGTTGGAATCTTCTGTCTGCTTTGTTTCCTTTGCCTGGTCATGTCGCCCCTCAGTCCCTTGACCCCTGGGCTTTTTGCCACAGTAGGACTCTGCCACCAAAAAGAGGAGCTTTCATCCCAAACACTGGGGTTTTCTCAGCTGCCAGAGGTATTAGATGGGTGCCCTCTCTGAGGTCTCCACATGCTCTGGCAAGCTGGACACACACCTCAGGACCTTCACCCTAGACAGCAATCCATATTCTAGCAGGTTAAAGCAAGATTGATTACCCCTCAGACTGGTGCTTGGTCCCCCTACACTCTGTAGGCCAGCAGCTGAAGCTGCCAGGAGGCACTGGCTGGCTGTGCTGGCATCTCAGCAGCTTCTCGTCCCAGGGACAAAAGCCACCCAACTACTGGGTCCCAAAGTCCAGACTGCACTGACCTCTAACTTTGTCCTGCGCATTTATGTGTTGATAAATCTGGAAATGGCCACAGCTGCTGCTGATCTGGAGTCCCTTGGGCTGGCAGCTGGTCAGGCCCACCCTGGGGCTAATGCCTTAGCGTGGAGCCAGGCTCAGCTCCCAGAGCACTGCACTAGCTGATTCCTGCCAGCCTGCCAGGCTGTCCTCAGTGGGAGGTTAGCTTATATGTGTCATTTTGTGGGTTCTGCAGCTCCAAAGTTTGTTTAGAGTCCCCTTTTTACATGGATTTGGGAAGCTGGAAGCCGGAGCCACGGGGAGGTCCTGCTTCTATCTACATTTACTCTTTAAATTTATTGGAAGCACCTTGAGAGTACAGATCCTGTCTTATCTAGACTTTGCATATCCCTATCATAGTGATTTTTTTTTTGGCTTTTTGGAGGGGGAATGGTAGGGCAATTGGGGTTAATTGACTTGCCCAAGGTCACACAGCTAGTTTTGTATTAAGTGTCTGAGGTTGGATTTGAACTCAGGTCCTCCTGACTTCAGGGCCTTTGCTCTATTCACTGTGCCACCTAGTCACCTCCCTACCATAGTGATTGGCACAATGTAGATTTGTTGTGTTGTAATGTATTTTTAGCATTGGTTGTCTGACTATCCACTTTTGACATCTTTGCTATTTACCCTGCTGTTGTCCCTTCTCCCTCTATGTGGAACAGCATCTTCCAAACTTAGACATTTAGAAGCCAAACCTCCCTCCTTAGATGAGTTAATCCACTCATCTTTGGAACTCTTCCTTAGAACTGAGTTTTCTTAACTGGTATTGTATTCACTTACTTAATCCATTATATATAGACAGTACCACTTTTACAGTGGGGCAAACTGGGCACCTACTATAGATCCATGCCTCAGGAGATCTCAAGTATCTTTATCATCAGAGGCTCAAAAAAATCTGAGTTGGAATATCTGACTAACAGTATTTTGAGTGTTTTAATCAAATTGTTTAACTAGGACAAGGTCCTCCACAACACTCTGAGAATGGGGTCCTCCAGAACATTCTAAACACCCCAGATCATACTTCACATCCATCCATCCTGGACATCTTCACCTGTAACATGTGATCTATAAAGAATAATAAAATATACAATAATATTTTTGTAAATTCCATATAGTTAATTGATTCTAACAGAAGGTTTTCAGTGACTTTTTTTTTCTTAATTTGTATTTGTAACCAAACTTTGGTTGCAGTTCAACCATGATTTGACAAATGGGATTGCCATCTCAATCTGCTGATGCTTTTCTTAATAAATGTGTTGCCATTAAATGTGATATGTGATCTACTATTAAAGTATTTCTCACTCTTGTTCAAATTATATTCATTAAACCAAAATTTCTTTTGACTTCAGCACTTCTGTCTTCTTAGATTTTTGTCTATTCACAGGGATTGAATATTGTTTGATTCAACAGAATCAACAAAATGTGGGAAATCATTTTTTAAAACTTTCATTTAAATTTTTCACTTAAAGAACAGACTTTTTCCCACCAGATATCCATGGTGAAGCTAGGTCTTCACCAGGCCATGTGTATGGTTTTAACAAATCAAAATAATTAGAAATGATTCTATAATTGCTTCTGTGTGATAAAAGACATGAATTACTGTGTCAAATTGTATTTTCTAGTGATATATTCTTAGAAGAACATTACATTTATTATTTTTATTAAAAGGAATGTTTTAGACTTATATGACCTAATCAGTTCTTCATTTTGAGACTTGTGCTTTCTAGTACTGATCTTTAAGTTTTCCAAAGGTTTTATGGTGTGTTTGATTAATTTTTCTAATTTCTGAATGTTCTTGATTGCAATGCAGGTGAAAGTAATGAAAATTCTTCAAGAAAGGCAATCATTAAACCATGGTCTTACAAGAAATTAATGTTAACTAATCTCTTTGCCAACCCAGAATAAGATAAATGAGAAAAATGTGTATAAGTATGAAAAATACATATATAATACAGAAAATATGTGCCATATAGTAGAGCAGCTTGTGAACTGTATGCCATCCATCTTGGTCCCAGATGACTAATTTTTAATAATTTCAATTTCAACTTTCTTTAATACATTTTCCAACTCAGTTTGATTTTTATTTTTGATTGGTGATAAATAGGATAAATTTTATCCAGAAATATTTTAAGATGGCTAATTTGTTTTATTTCAGATATTGAATCATTAAGTAAAAATTGTAATCAATAATTTAAAGAGTGACAAATGATGATTTTAGGAAAATTTTCTAATAACTTTGTGGCTACTCCAGATTTTGTTCCCAACATTGTATTAGCACAGAACAAAATGCAATTGAGTTAGCTTTCAAATATCTAAATTATTCATTATCAGAGCCACAATCATGCAAAGTAGATAATAAAGCGTTGAAAATACTTTTTGCTATGGTTGAAACCAAATCTTTTAGAGTAACAAATAACATTACCAATAGATTGGTTGATTAAATTGTGAACTGACTGTGTTTTTACAACCAGCTCATAGAATTCCTAAAAATTTAACAATATGTTCTTGAGACATATGAACTGGTTCCAGCATTACTACTCCCCTCCCTGTCTAAGTGCAAATAGTGCTTCTATGTTTTCCTGTTTGTACCCTTATTTTTTCACCTCTTTCTTTCTATAGGAACAGTAATCAAATCAATACTACCTCTGCTGATGGAACTGACTCCTTTATGCCTCTACTCAACATTTCTGTGACTCTCTTCCTTACTACCACTTCCATGTATTTGTAATCTCCCCCATTAGAATGTAAGCTCCTTGAAAGCAGGGACTGATTCACTTTGTATTTGTACCTACCAGGGCCTAGCATAGTACCTGGCATATAAATGGGCACTTAATACATGCTCATTCATTCATTTTTTTATACTGGAAATGTCAGTGATGATACTTAGTGACATATACTTTGTGAAATACTAATAACGACAATAATAATTATAACAATAGTAACTTAATAATAACCAGAATGTATATATGCATATGAGAAAATAGATGTTGCATTGGATGGAGCACCAGAATTAGAGGCAGGAAAACTCATCTTCCTGAGTTCAAATCTGACCTCAGACACTTCTAGCTATGTGACCCTGGTCAAGTCATTTAACATTGTTTGCCCCAGTTTCCTCATCTGTAAAATGAGCTAGAGAAGAAAATGGCAAACTACTTCAGTATCTTTGCCAAGAAAAACCCAAGACTGAAAAATTACTGAACAACAACTCATCTATATAGGAAGCATGCTCTATCCTACTATTCCAGAGCTAAGCCAGCCATATTCCCACCTCAGGATTTTAAGGGTACCCCTCAAGAGTTTGAAATATTTTGTTTAGGATGTCTCTTCTCTGATGCTATCAACTTCGGCCCCCACACTGATTGTGTTCCCCTTACTATTGGACACAAGTGACTGGCACTCCATTTCTATTTAAACACTTGATATTAATCAGTTTTCATAAAAGAATATTTAGTCTGAAGACAGACTCTGGTTGATTAGAGCCTTTTGAGGGCACCTCCATTTTCAGATGCAGTCACTTGAAAAGGTTTGTCCTGACCATATTATTAGCAAACTAAAGTCAGTTACAGAATACCTAAACCTGTTCTAATGTCTCTTAGGCACTACCATTACAAGTCAACACAACTCTCTAGAAGCAGGCTCCCCAGACTCTCCCATGTGGGAGATATTTTGTGTATATGTTAATTTCTATTTTAAGTATATATGTAGAATGCAAACTCCTTGAGATCAGGGATTCTTTTTTTTATTTTTTCTTGTATCCATAGTAGACATCACCTTGGAAGAGTTCATTCATTTTGGGGACTGGCTAGCAGAGCTGCCTGGATACAAAGGTGAGTGAGTCAATCCTTACCTCAACCCTCTCTATTTAGTTTGTTCCCAAACCCCAAAACATGCTTCATTCTCTCAAATAATTCACCAGGATCTCAGAGCTGAACCATTGCTAGTATCTTGCGCTCTGCCCAGTAACTCCAGTTACCCACTTTCTGCCCTCTTTTCCTCCTCTTTGTTCAGGAAACAATGAAATCACATTATAATTGCTACTGTTAAGGGTTTGACAGTTGATTGCCTTAGGACCCCACTCTTGATTAGGATTAAGATTAGGATTGGGACCCCACTCTTGATTGGGATTAGTATCAGAAATAAAAGCTTCTTGAGGTTAGAGACTATCTCATAGTTGTTGTTCTTCAGGAGGCTGATATCTTGATTTGCAAGTGAATTGGATTTAAGAGAGGCAGGGCGGTACAGTGGTCAGCCTCACTCTCTCCTCCAGATTTAGGGAGTCCAGTGGCAAGACGTCAGTACAACTGGAGATGGCCCCAGACGCACAATGACTTCATGGAAACAACTTGTATATGTACTTGTAATTGTGAAAAATTAGTCAATTTCAATTCTGTATGTCAATTTCCCAAGCTAGCATGGGGTCTGGCCACAAATAGATGCTTTTTGATTGATGGATTAATAAATGTTGGGTTGATTGGATTGGAGAGCACTTTAAGGTGTGCAAAGCTCATTAGGTACAGTTTTCATCACTCATTTAATCACTAGTAATATCTAGCATAAGGTTTTATGATGTCTTCTTGTAAGGACCTTTCAATCACATGGTAACTCCCTCCTCCTGTGGGGATAACAATCCATCGAAATTTTCTTGTTCTGTATAATTCTACTCCATATCTTCCCATAAATCCCTCTACTCACTGTGCTTAAGGCCTTTTCACATTCCACAGGTGAGGCACTCAAGGGTCCATCTTTTATCTCTCATTCCTATGACACAACTGTTCCTTCTCCTTTTTCAAAGCTATATGTCCTTGCTATTTATTAGGTATATTAGAACTCTTTTATAAACAATTTGAGAAAGTAAAGATTTTCTGCGTCTTAGTTCCCTCCTCTGGAAAAAAAAATTAAAAGGCTTGGATTTTATCATTTCTAAAGTCTGTCCAAATCCTAAAGTTTGATGATTTTGATTCTGTTTAATCTTCCATCACATGCTATAAAAGTATTATTGCAGATAGAAAATAAGACTCATTGCCTAGTTAAGACACATGAAACAAAGTTGGGAACTATGGTAAGGTTACACACATTGTAAGCAGTGAAAGAGTTGAAGGCAAACCAAACTAAATATATTTCTATGATACTTGACCACATTTGAAAAAAAAACAAAACAAACTTACTTATTCCACTATTCTTGCTCAGTTATATTTAGAGCTGGAAGAGGCCATTGAGTCCAAGGTACTTATCTGACAGATTAGTGGCCTGAGGCCCAGAGAGCAAGTTATGACTTGCTCAAAGTCACAATGTCACAAAGATAGGAAATGACAGAGCTGAGATTTGAACTCATGGTCCTCTGACTCCAAATCCATCCCTCTTTGCACCACACTACCCATGTAATATCCACCTTAAGCAGTTCACAAACCAATCAATCAGTTACTATTTAATAAGTGCCTATTATCTGCCAAGTACTATGCTAGGTATGATGGGTATACAAAGATAAAAATTAAATATCCCAGCTCCCAAGGAACTTATATTATACTAGGGAAGCAACAAGTACATAAACATATGCAAAATATACACAAATAAATGCAATGGAAACTTTTCGTGCGGGGGTGGAGCATCCTTCCTTTGGGTGAGGCAGTCAGGAAAGGCTTCATATAGAAAGTGATTCTTGAATAGGGTAGAAAGAAACTAGAAGGGGCAGCCAGGTGGCTCAGTGAGTAAGAGCACTGGCTCCAGTGTCGGGATAACCTGGATCAAATCCGGGCTCAGATACTCAGCACCACACCCAGAAATAACTGGCCGTGTAACCTTGAGCAAGTTACTTAACCCCGATTGCTTTAAAAAAAAAAAAAAGAAAGAAAGAAACTAGAGATTCTAAAAGGTAGAGGGGAAAAGAGAATGCATTTCAGGTATAGGACATAGCCGTTGCAAAAGCCTAGGCACAAGAAATGGGAGTGCTGTGCATAAATAGCAGGAAAAACGTCAATTTGATTGGACTGTGGTGTGCCACAGTAGGAGAAAAATATACAATAAGGTTGGAAAAGCAAGTTGGGGCTTGGTTATGAAGGGCTTTAAAAGCCAGACAGAAGAGTTTATACTTTATCCTAGATGCAATAAGGTACCATTGGATTTTATCGAGTAGATGAGTGACGTGGTCAAAACTACATTTTAGGAAAATTACTTCGGCAGTTATGTATAAGATGAATTGAACACTTAAACTTTCAGTGCCACAGGTGACTGCATAACTTACAGATGTGAAATATTAAATGAAACCAGTTTTTGACAGGAAGGTTTTTTGTGTTTGTGTGTGTGTGTGTGTGTTTGTGTATTTGTGTGTGTTTAAGGAGCAGGGAAGTTTAAGCAAATGTTATAGAATTTTCAGCACTTGATTTGTATACACAACTGGCCATGAGTTACATTAAATGATGTTTGCTATTACTGTGGGTTAAAATTTGATTTTATTGCACAAATGCAGAATTCCCTTTTTAATTGCTAAATTGCCCTTAATCTCTTTGTCAATTTTCCTGCTGAATGATAAATTTATCTTTTTACATATTTTCTCACATTAGGTCTTTTAGGAGAAAGGATTGCAAGGTTTCTGATGAGTGGGAGTATTGAGGAGTTATTTAAAGTGCTAGCTCTGAGTTGTTCCCAATAGAAAAAAAAAATCAGCTGCTTTCACTTTTTTTCCCAAGTCCCTCCCCTTAGGCTTGTCAGGTTGCTGGGTGGAGCCTTCTGTTAGAGGAGCTGAAGCAGCCTTTCAGGAAGGAGGAAGACAGAAGCCCCCAGAGAGCTTCCGGCTGGTCTGTGCATTCTTTAGCTTTTAAATGCTTTCATCTTTCTGGCAGACTTGTACCCTTGTGCTTTCTTGTTGCCAGTGTCTCCTTCTCCTCTTTATTTTTAACGTTTATCCACCTACCAGCACCTTTACTTCCTCTATGCTAGTCTTGCTTCCTCATACTCTGAGGCCTGATTTATTATTTCTCTGATATAGCCAGTAATGTAAAGGAAAAGGAAGTAACTTTAGTCTAATGTAGCAAAAGTGTCATACGTGAGGGTATCTCTAAACCTAAATACCTTCCACCTCTATTTAGAAAAACATCTTATTCATAAATCCTTTGTTTTCCTAAGCTTCTGCTGTCCTTTCTCCTCTTCAGTACTAAATAGTTCCTAAATTCTATCTTCTAAGACATCTCCTATGGTTTTTTTTTCTTCCCTTTTTTGGCAGAGCAGTAAGTATAGTAGGACAACTGATACTCTGTCCTAGAGTAGAGTGCCTTGGCATAATTGCAGACCTTTGGCAGTTATAAGCAATTCAGCATACAACCTAGTTAGGCAGAATAATTGGTTAAAATAGCAACCTTCCAGATGACTGCCAAGGTGAGGTCCTCTTGCCCCATGGTGCATGGCCTCCTTGCCATCAATGGACCTGTGCCAGCGTCCTGTTATCTCTATGACAAATGGGAGGAAAGTGGTGCTTTTTGACAGGAAAGACTTTTTGTCAGATTAAAGATCTTTTTCCTATATAACTTCTCATGTATGTAACACACTAATGGTTGTATTCATGGCTGGCTATCTAGGTCCTGAACTGTCTTTCGCAGTGACCTAGCTACAGAAAATTTAAGGTCCATAATAATAGAGTTGCATAGTTTCTAAAGCAAATTCAAAAATTGTCATCTTGATATTTGGTATCTTGGTTCTCAATGGCAAAGTAGACCATAGGCTCCCTATATTTAGAGCTGTGAGCTATCTAATTTAATCCTCTCATTTTTATAGATGAAGAAAGAAGGACTGGTGAGGTTAAGTGATTTGCCTAAGGTCATAGCAGGGAATATGAACTCCCATATGATGACTAACTCTAGGATGCTTTCAACTGTGCAAGAACAGATACTGAATTTGGATTCAGAAAAACTTGGGCTCAATCCCACCTACAAATACTTTTTTGTGGACATAGGGACCTTAAGTAAGTCCCTTTCACTTATGTAAATCTAAGTTACCTCAACTGGGGAAATGGAGAAAGTAAATCCATAGAACCTAACTAGCAGGATTGTTTTAAATTTCAAATGATACAATCTATGCATTCTGTAAATGATGGTTGTCATTCATTTTAAACAATCCCATTATGAATATTACTTTCCCCATTTCCCCAGTTATGGGACAATAATAAATTCTTACATTACTATACCACACTGTAATGGCATGCCAAGCAAAGGCAACTTCCCAAGGTTCAAAATACCAGCATAGGTGCTCTCCATTTTATTCAATGGCAAATTAAGAACAGAGAGAATCAACATATAGCATCATTCAAAATACATCATTTACTAAGTGTGATTCAATAATCTCCAAGTACTACCTGATTTAATCAAGTACTACTCCAGCCCTGTATATTACATTCATTTAATCAATCACAAAGTCCCTCTTCTAAATACTACTCCACCCCTAGGCTGTACATTCATTTAGTCTATCACAAAGCCCCTCTTCTCAATGGACATTAGTTTCCAATCATAAGTAAAGTACATTCATTTGTTTAATCACAGAGCACAAAAAAGTCAAAAGTTCCCCACACTTGGATCACAATTGAATCTACCCCAGAGTTACAACAAGCTTAGGCACAGCATTTAATACCCAAATGGAGGTCTTTTCTTCATCTTGACAAGAGGCAAGTTCTCAGCAATCTTTGTTCCTGGGGAGACAAAGCTTAGCAAGGCCACAAGATACATTGCCAGTCTCTTCATTAATTCATTCTCTGTCTGCAGAACAGTCCTAGGACCCCTGAAAACATTAGCAAAACCCCCTTCCAGGATTTCTGTAAACATACAACAAGAAAATCCTTCTTCAGGGCTTTTGAACCAACAGCAAGGTTCCAAAACCTCTGCAACAACAGGACTGTCCTTCACCAGTGGACAGTATTTACTCACCGTCTGCAGAACAGTCTCTGGAGAGCACCTGTGCTGGTATTTTGAACCTTGGGAAGTTGCCTTTACTTGGCATTACATTATGGCATAGTTGGCAGGAATGGAATTTAAAGACCCCCCTGTATTGGCTTGGTTTTTGGCTTGATTGTGTTAAAACACAGAGCTTGTGAATCCCACTTGTGGGATGGACTTGTTGACGTGAAAAGAGAGGGCTGAACTGGGAGGATCTAGTGACGTAAATTTAGAGAGACACAAGAAAAGAGAGAGGCAGAAGAACTTTTTGGAAGCAGCATTTTGGAGGCAGAGAGAGACTGAGAGGATTTCTGAGGGACACTTTGAATTGCCCAGGACTTTTGAGAGCTGCCACCCAGAGCTGCCAAGGACTGAGGAGACATGGCTGTTATGCTGGTACTTTGTCTGTCTGTTTTGATGTTGTTTTGCCAATTCTATCCACTGGTGAAGGACAGTGCTGTTGTTGCAGAAGTTTTGGAACCTTGATGTTGGTTCAGAGCTCTCATGCTGGTGGCCTGTTCCTAGTTCTCTTGGCATCATGGAGATGCCAGTAAAGCATACAGTCTTTTCTTTCCCCTTTCTACTTTACCATCATCTTCTTTTCACCAATGACAGCTTTTGGTGTCCTCAGTGGCCTTTGGTTATCCAGGAATAAGAAAGAAATATTTTATTATGTTTTTTTTTAATCTCAAATAGAGCAGTGGACTCATAGTCTGGTAGATTGGAGTTTGAAAGAACTGGTGATGATCTTGCCTCAGGCTGATGTTAGTTGTATAAACACAGGCAAGTCACTTCATTTCATAGAACCTCAATTTCCATTTCTATAAAATGGGCACAATAAAACTTACACTTACAAACACCACTAGATAGAAGAACACTTTGTAAACCTGAAAGAAGTATAGATATTTTTGTTATTTTGGCCCAAAAGAGTGAATGAAAACTGGTTGTTGTTAGTTTAAAATGTTTCATGCTTGTGAAGCATGTGAAGATGTTTAAATCACTGACAGGTTGGGTTTTGTGCTGGAGGAAGTTTCCATTCTGTGAGTTGTCCTCAATGAAGAAATCCCCACTCCTTCCCATATTCATGTATAATAACAAATATCAATAACTAATCGAGCCTAGCCAACTATTATAAATCAACCCAGCATAGGAAACTAAAATAATCAGAATTTATCTGAGTGGTTTTTCCCTGTAAAGACAAACATTTTATTGATTGCTGTTATTTTACAAAACTTATGTCAGGACGTTTTCCTCTGGCACCCCCACATCAGAATTGAGTCCTCCCTTTTAACAAGGACAGACAATTAAGAAAAACCAATTGATAGCATGAACAACCATGTCACAATATTGCCCTCATCATGCCCCGAGTCAGAGGGATGTGTTTGTTTCCTTTTACATTTTCTGGTTTTTAAAAACTTCAAACAGCTTTATTTTATTACTTAATCTATTTCAGCAATTGGAATGATGTTAGATAAGTTTCAGTCTTTGAACTCATTTTACCTCCTGTTAATCGATTGCAACAAGAAAAGCTAATTGTGTAACCCACAATCTTCATTAAAATTCACTTCATTAAAATTGATATTGTTGTAAGATTTTAAAGAAGAAACTCACCTACTTTAGCAAGAAGTAGTCGACACTATTTTAAAAGGTACAATATTAAAATCTATACTCTAACAAATATTTTAAAATATAACACAAGGTTGGGAGCTATATACCAGTTTCTCTTTAATAGGCTGTAGTTTTCGATAGACCAATTTACGTATGTAGTACAGATGAATAATGAATAATATCTTTAACAGCATATTCTAGGTGTAAATAGCTAGTTGCAATAGTATCTCTATTAATAAAGGAGATAGTCCTGGTGTTATTATTCTTTATCAATACCAGAAGTAGGATTCATATGAGAGGCTGACATTTTATGACATCTGATGAGGGGAGCTAGGTATAAACATATCACTAAATTTTAACTAAAATAAAATCAAGTGACCCTGAAAGTGTATGTCTAATGATCTTGAGGCAGAGGAAGCAAGTTGAATTAAGCTTAAGAAATAGAAGGAAAAGTGCCAGAATTTGGACCCAGGGAAAGAAAAGAAGACCTATCTATAATGAAGAGGGTTGCTGAGGGACCTGTTCTGGGGGAAGAATGGACTCCAGATCCAGTAGGAAACTAGCAATAATGGGAGACTTCTGGGGGAATGTCATAGAAAGCGGCCAATATTTGTAGTCAGAACACCCAAATGTGAGTTCTCATCTGGGAATCTTTGCTATCTGTGTGACCCTTGGACATGCCTCCTAGTCTCTTTAGATCTCAGTTTGCTCAACCGCAAAATAAGAGTGTTGGACAATATGATTTTTAAAATTCCATGCGCTATCACTCCACTCCTACCCTTGGCCCAATTCCAAGGTCTAAAACTCTCGAGAATAGGGGTAATCGCTGTCCTTAGCTACTTCACCATAAAGAGCAGAGGGAGAGATATCACAATATCTTAGAATGGTCAAATACCATTAACAAGATCAAAGATTCTCTTTGAACATGTAAGATATATATGTGTTCATATAAGGTATGTATTTTTACATTAGTTATCTAAATGTGACTCGCCAGGAGCATGAATAGATATCTCTAGAATTTGGTTCTCCTTGTTCCAAGGGAGACTTCAGTTCCCTACCTTGAAAGAAATAGAAGGGTCTCGGCTGAGTGTCTGCTCATTTCCTTCCTTGTCGCTAAGAATGGTATTGGGCTATGATATCTGTCTATTCTTTTCTCCTCCTTACCTCCCCACCCCCACCCAACGCTTACCTTTATCTAAGGGTATGGTCTGATTCAGAACAAAAGCTAAACTTCCCTGGTCACTAGCCCCATAGCTTACTTGCCAGTATAGCCCCACTGAATGTTACACAAGACCATTGCAAATAGTGAATAAATAAACACATTTATCTAAGCAAAACAGCAAAAAGAAATGAACTTTCTATAGGTTAAAACATACCAGAATATACATGAGTGAATGAGCTATTTAGATGTAATTGAAGTGAAATCTCAGGTCAATCAAAAGAGAACCTGATTGTAATCAACCCAAAATTTTTAAAGTCTCTATTGATGCAATCTGGAAATCGGGAATATGCCTAGGAGTTAGTTTCTACATTTTTGTACCTTCCAAAGTCCTCTTTCCAACTAGCTCTTGAACCAAGTCCACACCTCAGGTAGACACGGAACACTGAGTCAGCATTTACCAATTAGGGGTAATGTCAGTGGCATACAGAACACCTCATACTTGGCCAAAAATTCAAGTTACACAAAGTTAAAGAATTTTTAAAAAATACAAATTTTGGCTTAGTCAACATATTGTTTAATTGATTGCTAAGCAATGATTAATGATATTTGAAAGATTATTGAAAGAAAAAAGATAGGGGCGGCTAGGTGGCATAGTGAATAGAGCACCGGCCCTGGAGTCAGGAGGACCTGAGTTCAAATTGGACCTCAGATACTTAACACATACTAGCCTATGACTTTGGGCAAGTCACTTAACCCCAATTGCCCTGCCCTCCTCCCTTCAAAAAGCAAAAAAGAAAATAAAAGATAAAATCTATTATTTTTTTGAAAAAAGAAAAATGAGATATATCGGGACTAGAGTTAGGCAAATGTTCTGATTTTCAAAAATAATTTTAAAAGGTAAGCAGAACAGATTTTACAAACTTCAGACCAATGAACTTGATTTCAGTTCCCAAGGGAATTCTAGAATGAATCATTGAAGGCATTGTTAGAGAATGTCTAGGAAAGGGAGATGTGAATACCAAGAGCCAGCATCAAGGAACTTTGTTAAGGATACGTAATATCTGACTAACCTTACTTCCTTTTTTGATAATTGCTAAACTGTTAGATGAGTAGCATGCTTTGGATAAGGTTTAGTTAGAATCTAGCAAAGCATTTTATAAAACATCTCATAATGTGCTTTTTGAAAAGTTAGAAAGGTGTGAACTATATAGTAATATAATTAGATGGATTTGGAACTAACAGAATGACCATTAACTACAAGAAGTAGTTAATGGTTCAATGTCAGCTTGGCAGGAAGTCTCCATTAGTCCTTCAGGGACCTGTAATTAGCCCTGTAGAGTTATTTTTTTTAAAGGAATGACTTAGTCTTAGATAAAGGCAAATGACAGAAAAGCATGTTTATCAAATTTTCATATCATGTAAATTGGAAGGTATAGATAACATATGGATGACAGAATCTAAAAATATTATGATAGATGAGAGTACTGGACTGAATCGAAGAAGATGAAATTCAATGGAGATACTCCCTGTTCTGCAGTCTATACTATGTACCACCTACCTGCCTCTGGCTTTTTGGATTTGGAGACTGAGGACCTGGGTTCAGATCTTAGCTCTGCTAATTACTACTTGCATGACTTTTGGAAAAGTACTTCATCTCTTTTGGTCTTTGTTTATTCATTTGTAGAGTGAAGGGGTTGAATTAGATGAGTTTGAAGGCCTTCTTAAGGTCTGAATTTATGAAGCTGATATATTGTGTCTAGAGCACTTGAGCAGTGGAAATCTGGCTGTAAATCATTATAGTATTATGCTCATTTAAAAAAAACATTAAAATGTAATGTGTATAAAGTAAATAGACTTTGATTCCATTTTTCTTTTAATTGAAGGGAATGCCTTTGATATTCCTAGGTGCTGGCCTCTCTAAATTTTCATGAGGCTAAGTTTCTTGTATTCTATTTCTTATAGTGCTTTCTATGGATTTTAAAATTGAACACACTTGGGATAGCTTACCAGTATCCCATGAGCCAGTGTGGATCAGGCTGAGTCCAGGTGATGGAGGATTGGTGATGGAAGTGAAGGCTCCATTTTTTAATGATCCCCCAGCCCCACCTGGAGAGCCAGGAAAGCCTTTTGAAGGACTGTGGGATTATGAAGGTAAGCGGAAATGCTGGATTTTATAGTAATCATCAATCTCTCATAATATCCTCTTGCAAGAACTTCATTTTAAAAGGAGCATGCCTGACACTTGACTTGTGTGGCACAAAGATTTCCTTGTAACCCTTGTGACAGGTGAATTCTCTTCTCAGAATAGAGCTTGAAACTTGCATAACTAGAAGCATGAAAAATAACCATGACAATTCCAGGTTTGGAGATAGCTTTTGTGTTTTCTTTCCCTTCCTTCTCCCCAACTTTCTTCTTTTACATTGCCATTTGAAAATAGCTCAGCAATGGTAATACCTTGAGTGTAAGAGGAACTTGTTAGGAAGGACTCTCAAATGTCTATAGCATCTTTTTATCTTCCTAGGGAAGTCTTAGTATAGTGTTACTTATAACTAAAACATCATCCACTTCAGAGGATGAATTTTATTAGCCTTAGGCGTAAAAATTAAGGATAAAGATTATCTAATGCAAACGTTCCTAAATTTTTATGTCATGAACAGCTTTTCTTTCTAGTAAAGCCTGTGAATCCTTTCTAGGTGCCTCTGATCTGAGGGCTGCCAAGCCCCTTTCAGGGCTCATTCACTTTTAGGGTCCTCCTGTCACCCAACTCTTACCTGTGACTCCAAGAAACTATAGCATGTGCATTGGCCACACCCCAGTAAAACCTTCTCAGCAGATGGATTAAAACCAGGTTGAGGGTAACTGACAGGCCTCAAACCCATAGGTGAGTGAAGGTATTGTCTAGCCCAAGCATGTGAAGATACCCATCACCCTCCCTCTGAAAAATGGGAAGATATGAACAATTTGTTCCAACAGCCATGAAGATGGCTGAAGCAGGTACTGTGGAATGCTTAGAGCTTGGTCAGATATCAAAGACACTAGGGTTATCCACTGCATCCCAGGTCATGACCAATTGTCTTGATTTTCGTCTTGCCACTGGACTTTGATGTCTCTGAATAATTTAAGCAACTCTGCCTCACTTAAATCTAATTTATGTTCAAATCAAAAGATATCACCCATATCATGTATGTGGATTCCTTGTGCCTGACCAGTGATAGAACCTTCTGAGCTCATATTGGCATAGTTAACCTATATAATTCAACAATATGGTGTTGTTTTGGTCTTTGAGCAGGAAGAACAAACAATAACTACAACAATGGAGTACCGTGCCTGTTACATAGTTCTTGTTAATTGAGTGACATAATGATGATACTTGAAGTATTTTAAACTTTAAACCATGCAAATGGATAAAAAGTGCTAATTATACCACATTATCTTGTTTGCCTGTTTTACAGAAAACAATTCAGTACTTTTTACAAAAAAATTTCTAAGCTTTCTGTATGGAGTGCTTTTATTTGTTTTTAGTATAATAAGCCCATGATTTCTTTGAGGCTGGAGTACTCCAGATCTGCAGACTCTCTCTACTAAGGCAGATGGGCAACTCTATCTGTAACTAAGATTCTAAAGGTATTGCCTATAACACTGCTTCACTTACTATCACACAGGCAGTATATACTAAAGGCAGGGCTTGAACCCAGGTCTTCCTGACTCCAAGACTGACCATCTAGCTATTATCAGGTTGGCAATCATGGAGTTTTAAGAATGTTTTTTGTTGGTGTGGGGAAGAGGAGAGGGAAAGTGACAAACCACTTTTAGTCAATAATTATTTTAAAATAACATGTGTTATGTGTATTTGTATACACATATACATATATTTGTGATCCTTAGTAAGAGTAGAAGTTACATAATTCAAAGAGATGTCATTTGCCCTTTTTTCTTACAAGTATCTCCCTTCTTTTCTCTTGCCTAGCAAAATTCACCCCTTGAAGTTGATGTGGTTTAAGGGGTTCAGGGACCCCTCAGGGACTGAAGTACTGGACAGGGTCATCTGGAATAAATAAACAGAATCAGGCATTCTTTAAGTCAAGGTGGCAAAGGTTTATTGTAACACCAATATGGTGGGCAGAGCTCCCCAAGGAACTTGCCACTTAACAGGAATGATGCTAAAACTTATATAGGAAAAGTAGTGGATTATCTGGCATATATATGCTAATTAGGTGATAATTTACAACCTTGGTCACAGGCATCATTCACTACTAGAAACCCCGGGAAGGGGTTTCTCAGGGGTGTATTTTTGGTCTGTTATGTCTGTAGCGAGATAGCTTTGAAAGTTGATGTCTATAGTTTGACCTCTGGATTGAATATGATAACTTTGGGAATCAATACATGATAATTCTGTAGTTACAAGATAGTTCTGTTTTTACAAGAGAATTTCTTCAGCGGTCAACTTGTTCTTGTGATTGGGAAAGATTGTTTTACTGGGGCCCACTCATGAGTAGTTGTGGGAAAAGGTAGTTTGACTTACTGGGGCCCACTAATGAGTTATTGCTAGGCCTAGCATCCTTGGTCTGAGGAGAAAACTATCAGGGATAGTGTTTTGAAACTAGGGAGAAATGAGATTTTGGAATTGGGACCCAAGCACCCCATCAAAGTGGATGGCATTTTAGTTATCAGTAATAATATACCAAAATTTCCCTAAAGAAGATATAAAGGTACTATAGTCATGTAAGAGTACTGCCTAATTTGTCAATTTAAGAGTCTTATTAAGTGCCTTCTATGTCTCTGGCACTGTGCCAACTGCTTGGAAAACAGTTATCAAAGTAGTATTTGTCCTCATAGAACTTATATTCTACTGGGGAAACAATATATGCTCAGACAGTATAAAATACAAAGTAATTTTGGAGGAATAGGTTGAGGAGAAACCCTAATTCCCAAGGGATCAGGAAAATCCTGGCACTTGATTTGAACACTTTTATGAGACTGTGAAAAGTCAGTTCATCCTTCCATGGACCAAAGTTAAATCATGTAAGGCAGAGAAAAATCTCCAGTCATCTCTCAGCTTTCTGTAACCATTCTATATGCATCATGAGTTACTTTTTTCTTTGCTCCTTAGCTGGTAACCTATTTAAGCTTCCTTTATTTATAAGAGCTACTATTTAGTTTGTATATCCACTATGCTTACTCAGAAGTCACCTTCCAAATCTCTTAAGAATTAAAGTAGAATGGTCTTGCACAGACCAGTGTTCTGTTCCCTATCCTACACACTTGCTGATCTTTTATTTACAAAGTTATTGCCAGAGATTAAAAAGAAAAACGATTAAAATCCACTTAAAACAACTCCTTTAATAATAGTCTTTTTTTTTCAATGAATGTGGAAGGGTGGAAAGGAGCAATAATTCCTGCTGGTGTTAGAATTAGTGATTCATGTATAGCTAATGGAATAACATTTTCATTTATTCAGCAGATATTTACTGAGTGCTCACTGTCAAAAGTACTGTTCTAGGTGCTTTGGGGAATGAAAAAGATGAGAAAGACACTAATTTCTGCTGCTGAGGAGAGGTAGACAAGACAAGTATGGGAAAAAATATAATACAAGTTATAATAAGATGAGTATGATGAGAAGTGCAAAGAACTATGGGAATCTGGAGGAAAAAAAGTGTATCTAGGTAGAAGAATCAGGGGAGGCTTAGTGAAAGAAGAAACATTTACTTTGACCTTAACGATGGGTAGGATCTCAACAGGAACAATAGGAAGATAGGTAGCAGCATGAAGTTCATTCCAGGTAGGTTGAATATTAGATCTTAAGTCTGGAGCTGGAAAGGACTGCAGGGGGCATCTAGTCCAACTCTTTCCCTTTACAGATGAAGAAATTGAGGTTCAGGGAATCTATGTCACACAGCCAGGTCCTCTGACTCCAGAGACTGTGATCTTTCCATTGATCAGAGTAAAGAAGGTGGGAACCCACCTTTACTATTGGATCATGGGAAAATTATTTAATCTCTGTGAGCCTCAGTTTCCTCTTTTATAACATAGGGATAAAAATACCTTTAATACTTGTATGTAACAGGGTTATCATGAGGCTCAAATAAGATAATACGGAATGTCCCAAAAGTGTTAGTTCAGCCCAAGCTTAATAACTTAAGAAGTAATGGCTATCAACTTACAAAAATATTACTTAAAAGCCTACTTACTTAATTTTCTTTTATGCTATGTAGTTTTGAGAATTTTAAGCAAAAAAAAAATTTTTTAAGCAATTGGGGTTAAGTAACTTGCTCAAGGTTACACGGCCAGTTATTATTATTTTTGTGTGGGTGCCAAGTATCAGAGGCCAGAACCGATCCCAGGTCTCCTGATACTGGGGACGGCATTCTTATTCACTGCACCACCTGGCCTCCGCTAAGCAATTGGTGTTAAGTAACTTGCTCAAGGTTACATGGCCAGTTTTTTTGTGTGGGTGTTAAATATCTGAGCCCAGAACCAAACCCAGGTCTCCCAACTCTGGGGCCGGCACTCTTACTCACTGTGCCGCCTGGCTGCCCCAGCAATAAATTTTTAATTTTAGCTAGACAGGACAGCTTGCATTTATTTACTCTGTATTCAACAGTTTCTGGATGTTACTTTCTCAGACCAGTTGATTGCTAGAGAATGTCATCTTGCTTGATTACCTCATTCTATCTCCATTAAACTTTTTCTTGTGGGGTACATCAAAACTGTCCTGTATGCATCAAAACCTTGTCCTTGTGATGATAACACTAGGATTACAAATGAAATCCTTTTCAGTCATTAAGTAATAGCTAATGAAAGTTTTTACAAAGTTCAGAAATGGAACCCACCAATATTTTAAAAATTTGAAAATTCAAATTTTTTTGGTAAGTTCATAGTATTTATATTCCAGAAGTTATCAAAGCTTAACACTGCACTAACATTTTGGAACATACTATATAGATAAAGCACTTTGCAAATTTTTAAGTATCATACAAATATTGGTCATTATAATTATTACATGAGTGCCAGTAGTAGGTAAGTCTGAACAAGTAGCTTGAAATTAGGGTGAAGGGTCTTGAATGCCACACTATTAAATGTCATGAATAAATAAATTATACTTTTTAAAGGAAAGATAATCACATTCCTCAAAACATGTTATTTTTCTTTTGAAAAGTGGTAGAGGCATTTTTCCTGAATGACAAAACCCAGCATTACATAGAAGTTGAACTTTGTCCGTGAGTATGAAGTCTTCTTATTTGAATGCATCTCTTTCTTTCTGATCAAGTTGTTGTTGCCTATATGGAAAGCATGTAGTAAGGTCATAGGTAATTTCAATTAATTGGGGTCATAGGTATGGGTACCTTAGAGATCATCCAGTCCAGTCCTTTCATTTTAAAGATGAAGAAACTGAGGCCTGAAGACGTTAAATGACTTATTATAGGTTGTACAAATATTAAGTGGCAAAAGTGGGATTTGCCACACTACTTCCTGTTCTTTCTATTACTCCCACATACTGCCTTATATGGGAACGGAAAATTTAAATAAATTAAAATTAGAACCATAGAACTATTATTATAGATTTATTACTTACCAATAAAACCTTGTTTTATACAACATACATATTCCTAAATTTTTGTCTGCGAATCAATTATTTGTAAGTCATGTTATATTTTAAATGCTCAGGGGAGCTGGCTTTTAATGGAAATTTGTAGTGAAGATATTTCAAGGTTGATTCCTATGTAAAATTACTAATGAATCATCCTTTGAGTTATCTATATGGTAAATCTGGAGTTTTATGTGCCAGGTATTTTAAAATCACAGATACAGAAACATCAAATTAGTTTAATAAAATGTTTCATTCTAGGGAACCAGTTTTAATGCATAGATACAATTATTTCAAATCAGTATATCAATTTTTATATATAGTCACATCTTGACTGCTTGAAAAATATTGGTTGTATCAACCTCATTAAATTATTAAATAGTTTAAATAGCCCTGTGCCACCTTGTGTTACATATGTTCTTAACTTTCTTAGATGACTATTTTTTCATAAATAGAATATTATAGTAGGTAGAGCAATGGATTTGGAATCAGAGAGACCTGGGTTTTAAGTTATATACTTATATACTCAGGTTCATAGATATAGATTTGGAAGGGACCTTAGAGGTTATTAAATTCAACACCCTCATTTTACAGATGGAGAAACTGAGGCTCAAGAAGGATTAAATGACTTGTCCATGGTCAAATAGGTAATAAGTGACAGATTCAGGATATGAACTCAAGTCCTTTCACTCCAAGTACAGCTCTTTCAACTGCACTCTCCTGCTTCTCAATTCCGGAGTGACAACTTGGCATAGTGGATAGAGGGTTAGCTGTTAGACTCGTATCCCAGTCCTATCTCTGACATATGGTAGTTTTGTGACTCTAGGTAAGTCACTTAACCTCTCAATGCTCCAAGGAATTAGTATTGGTGCAGGGACTTTCCACCACCATGGGTCTGAGCCAAAAAAAGCCAAACCAGTTTAAATTCCTTTGGTACTCTAGTAATGAGTTGTTCAGTTTTCGTCTTCTCTGTATCTTTCTAGTCTTTTTCTAATTAACACCTAAGTGAATACTTTGTAATACTCTTCAACACTTATAATATGTGTTGCTCCCATTACCACTGTATGTTACAGTTTATAAAGGGCTTTCACCACAACTCTTTGAAATGGGGATGGGGTGGCGGTAGAGTTAATTCTCATCCTTATTTTATGGATGACAAAATTGAGGTTTAGAGAGGCCTTGATCACAGTCACTCAGATAAAAATGGAATTGGGTCATGAACCTGAATCTTCTAACTCACTAGCTAGTACTTTTTGAACTTTACCATGCTAGGGGATTAGGAGCAGTGAGGTGGTACAGTGGATAGAATCCTGGGTCTGGAGTCAGGAAGACCTGAGTTCAAATGTGACCTTAGACACTTACTAGCTGTATAACCCTGGACGAGTCACTGAACCCTGTTTGCCTTAGTTTCTCATCTGTAAAATGACCTGGAGAAGGAAATGGCAACCACTATGGCATTTTTGCCAAGAAAACTCCAAAAGGATCACGAAGAGTCAGACATAGCTGAAAACAACTAAACAACAAAATGTCAGAGGATGAAAATGGGGTGAAGATATTTGGTGTTTATACTATGTTATCAGCTCATGAGGTCAGAGACCATGTCTTCTTTATGTCTGGGCCCCCTTAGCACCTGGTATAGGACTGGGCCATGCTTAAGTGCTTAAGAAATGCTGAAATAAAGTGCTAACTTGCATGTTCCTTACAGATTTAGTAGAAAAGTCCCCAAGCAGTGGAATATATGAGGTTGTAAGTATGTGTTTGCTTTCAGTCATTTTGTTTTATGCCAGCCTTAACTCCTATCAGTTTTGCAGCTTACAATTATTTTTGTAACTAGTATGTAAGCCAGCACCCCCTTATGTAGTCTAGATAACACTTGGACATGGCAGAATAAGAGACTAATGGAACATTTCTGTCTGTCTCCCTATTCTCGGCCCCTTCTGTCCTTTCCCCTGCATTATGGGAAAACTTCCCCTTCAGAGTTCAGGAACTCAGACTAATGAGAGCCAGTAGTCCCACAGTTTCCTTGATCTTCTTTCCCTATGACATTGGGATTCAGGACTGTTACTCGGACACCTTGGAAGAGAAACTGGGAGGAGGTTTCCAGATGTGGTTGCTCCATGAGGAGTGCTTAATGATTTTCTTATAATTTCTATATGGACAGTAAACTATGATGTGGTTTCATAAAGTCAATAACACTGTGTAGTAATAATACAAATATGTATATATATATAAAATACAAATTTTAAGTATGGAGATGGATTCAATTGTTTTATAGTTTTCCATTAGTTTGAAGTAGTATTTAACTGTCATCATTCTAAAACTCGGGACCTGGGTTAGTCATGGTTTACTTCTTGTCAGTCACTTTCAAGCTCAATAGTTGGTAGGTTTGGGTATAAAGAAATCTCTTTCACTAGCTAATTAATTAATTAAAGTTATGTCAGGAGAGTGAAAGCTCAAAGTGAGTTGGGGCTATAGAGGGAACTAAGGACACCAAAACAGTTTTGTTCTCATTATATTGACAGACAAATGAACATCAGAGTAAGGATAACACCTCCCCTTGGTGGTAGGTGGAAAGATTATAAATGACAATATCAAGAAGGAAGAGTTGTTTAATTTCTGTTTTACTTAGATTTTCTTTGCCTAGAATGACTTATATAGTGGAAAGGATAATAAAAATGGTCAACAGGAAGATAGATCTCCCAGGATAAATTAGGAGGTAATAAGAGAGCACTTAGCTGTCTTTGATGCATTCAGATCACCTGGCCAGGATAAACTATATCTTCAGGTACTAAAAGGAACTGGTGGAATCCTAATTAAGCTGTCCCCCCAGCCCCAATATTCTAACTTCCTTGTGGGCCCCACTGAACAGCAGGCCCACTGCTTCTACCTAGCCACCCCATCCCCATTCAATGGTCTAACTTCTTCATATATGCCTCACTGCTCACTAGACCAACTGGTGTGTCCATGAGCTCATATTTCTCACAGAAACAGCATCTATGTCCATATGATGGGATCCCAGCCACTGCCTCTAGCTAGCCACTGACTCCAGACCCATTCCTCATATTTCTCACAGAAACAGCAGGTATGTCCATACACTCAATTGCAACCACATCCATCTAGTCTCAGACAGGACCACAATAGCCAACCAGTCAGAAAGCAGCGCCACCAAGATGCCCAAGCAGGATGTGGACCCCAAAACAATAGAAGGGACTTTCCATAAGTAGGCACCTGTGAGTAATAATAAAGAACTGACTAGAGTGAACTTATGTATGATGTAGAGAAGCTTATTATAGTATCATTTTCATACATACATACCCCACCAATGTTTTTTGTGTGTGTGTGCATTGTGGGTAATTGCATGCACAGTTCCACTGTGACTTGGACCCCTCCCCTATTACCTAATCCTTTAACAAACCCCTCCTGCCTTTTTGATATTCATAATTCCTGTTATGAAATTACATCTTTACCCTATAAAAATCCATCTTGCTTTCTCTGAAGTTGTCGGTTCTTCTCAGAAATTACTTAGCTTCTTGAGAGGCATCAATCTCAATAAATGCCTGTACTTGGATTAAAGGTGGTCTGACTCTGAATTCTTTGAGATGATTCCACCATAAGACATCATGAAACCTTAACAGTGAATGTAATTGCTAAACCACTATCAGTAATATCTGATAGAAAGATCATGGAAAATTGGAGAGACACAACATGATTGGATGCAGGTAAATGTCCTGATTTTTGCAAAAGGGAAGAGAACATAGCCTGCAAATCAAAGACCAGGGAGTTTGACTTTAATTCTTGGAAAAAATTAGACAGTATCATTAAAAAAATCTGTAGTGAAGATACATAAAGGGAAACAATGACTACAAAAAGCAAGCATGGTTTCATTAAGACCAGTTCATGCCAGACAAACAGTATTTCTTTTCTTTCCTTTTTTTTGACAATGTTACCAATGATATGAGAGGAAAGCTGAAGGTATAGTTTACAAAATATTTCATAAACTATCTCTTGCCATTCTTATGGTGAAGATGGAGAGATGTGGACTATACAATAATACATTGAGATGGGTTCAGAACTAAATGACTTGTAGGGTTCATAGAATAGTTAATAGTTACTCTCAGTGTGGCAGTAGATCTCTAGTGAAATGCCCCAGAAATCTCTGCTGTTCAACATGTTTTATCAATGACTTGGCTAAAGGCATAAATGTTCTTCAAATGAAACAAAAGTGGGAGGTATCATTAACACATTAGATGACAGGCTCCAGAAATTTCTCAATAGCCTTGAATATAATAAAATGAAATTCAATGGGAATATAGAATCTTACATTTGGATGAGAAACAACAACAGTAACAACAACAAAACAACACACCAGTTTTAGAAGTACAGGATGGGGAACAAGTTTGTTGCAAAAAGTTATCTCTGAGAGTTCTGGTGGATTGTAATATTAACAGGAATCAGCAGCACAGTAAAGGTAGTCAGAGAAGCTAATGCAATCTAGTTCCACATTAAACAAATGATAACTTTTAGTTATAAGGAATGATATTCCCCCTGTATTCTACCCTGGACAAACCGCATGTAGAATATTATGTTCAGTCCCTATAGCTGCCATCTGCGGAACCAACCTTTGTGGAGATGTGATTTAGTAATTGCTTCTGCAGCTATTGAAGACCCAAAAAAGGAAAGTTCTCACCATTAGAGAAGTCCAGAATGTATTTGTGGAGATAACATTGATGAAGTGGCATCACCATCTGCTTTGTAGTTTAGTCCTGAGGATCATGGAGTCTTTTAATCTAATTTGCTACCAAACTCTCCCTTAAGTGTTGTCTCAGTCTATGATAATGTAAGCTCCTAGAAAACAGTCTTGTTTTTCTGTTTATAGCTATAGCACTTTGCCCAGAACTTTTCACACAGTAAGTAAGCTCTTAATAAATGTTTTTTCATTCATTCATCATTCATTCATTCATCCATTCATTCTTTACACCATACTTTAAGAAGGATGTTGATAAGCAGGAGGAAGTCCAAAAGAGGCCAGTAAGGATGGTGAAGGGTATTGGATCTATGTCCTATGAGGATTGATGGAGAGTGTTAGGGATATTTAACCGAAAGAGAGAAGACTTAAAAGGGATGAATAAGCTCTGAGGGGCCTCAAGTTCAGGACGTGGTATGATTAATCCAGGGGTGAGGAACCTTTGGCCTTGAGGCTACTTGAGGCCCTCTAGGTCCTCTAGTGCTGCCGTTTGATTGAATCCAAACTTCATAGCACAGATTCCCTTAATAAAAGGATTTGTTCTGTAAAAACTTAGACTCAGTCAAAAGGCTGTACCCAAGGACCTAGAAAGCCACAGGTTCCCCACCCCTGGGTCATTAAACTATAATAAAGCTAAGTATACCATTACTAAGATCTTCAAAATAGATAGGAATTTTAGTAATTAATAATACAATATAATAAAGGTTGGACACAGTGGCAGTCAGGGCAATTCCTCATCTCTTATTTCCCTCAGAAGATCATCTTTGGTCCCAATAGCACCAAGTTGTGCAAAGGGGGTTACTTCCTCATTCTGATTCTATGTAAACAGAAGAACTTAGTTGAATCCTGGCCAAAGCTCAATAGGAATATCTGATAGCTTGCTTCAGGAATTTGAAGGGCTATCAGTCAGGAAGAGGTATGAAACTTGTATTTCACCCTAAAGGGCAGAGGACCAATGGTTAGAAGTTGCAAAGAGTAATCCAGGCTCTCAGGTGAGACTACCTAACAAACAAAACTGTTCGAAAGGGGAATGAGCTGCCAGTAAAGGTGATGGGTTCCCTCTCCCTGCAAATCATCCAGTAGAGGTTGGATGATCACTTGTTAGATATATTATAATGGAGATTCCTTCTGGGTATGGGTTGGACTAGACTACTAAGGTCCTTTCCAATGCTCAAATATTCTTATTCTTTGCATCTACCTTTCCAATTTATTGCACATTATTCCATTCCACGCAATATATTGCAATCAAACTAGCCTTCTTCTCTTTTCATTTGCAACAATTCGTCTCCTTTCTCTGCCTTTGCATAGCCATTATATCTCCATAGCTGAAATTCACTCTCTCCTCACTTCAGCTCATTACAAACCTTTATTTCCATCAAGGCTCAGCTCAAAGGCCACCTTCTACATTGATCCAGTTGCTAGTTTCCCCAACCAAATTACTTTGCATTTACATATACATATACATATATAATATTTATGTGTATGTACTACTTACCTGATAGAATGTAATCTACCTTATGTGTTCCACTGTACAATATTTCATTGTCATGGGTGCTTAATAAATGTTTTGAGTAATTGATTGATATATAATCTCATTGATATGTGTATTTCCCTCCATCAGTGTAGATCACAACCACTATGTTTTTATCCTTTCATGCCTTGCAGTTCTTGTCTATGTTCTATAGAGCCTCCACGGAAGATCTGCCAATGTGTGGGAAGCCTTCCCATAGTTTTTTTCTTTTTCTTTTTTGAGTCAATTTGGGTTAAGTGACTTGCTCAGGGTCACACAATTAGTAAGTGTCAGAGGTCCGATTTCAACTTAGATCCCCTTGACTCCAGGGACAGTGCTCTATCCAGTGGACCGCCTAGCTGTCCCTCTTGTAGTTTTTTACACATCATGGTGCTCTGGGCACTTCTAGTGGTACTGTGGTGACACTGTATGATCCTGGTTTCTCTTATCTGATGTCCTGTTGCTGGGATCAGAGCAACAAGACCCTCTTCTGTGACCCTGAGATTCCCTCTCCTGGTTATAATAACAGAGTTATGATCTTTTACTCATGAGGGAGTGACTCCAAGTCTCAGGTCCTCCATTATTCTAGAATCTTTGTCCTAAATCACTTGCCTGTGGGTTAAATTTGTGATCCTGTGCTTGAGTAGTTGTTTGGGAAAGTAGGCTATACTGCTTCATACTTCATCATCTTGACTGATATCATGGCAAGTAACTTGTCCAAGGGCATAGAGTTATGCCAGGATGCTTTTAATGAGTTGAAAAATAGATTTCTTATGAAAATGATCTTCAGCCCATTTCATAGGCCCTGTGATATATAAATTGGTGTCAGTTTCCTTATGGCAGTTTAGTTTAGGGGGAAGTTCTGAGATTCTCTTCAAATGAAATAATACTTTCTCCCATTTTATGCCAGTTTGAATTATTTAAATGTAAGATTTCATAATTTTGATTATACAATGATAGAATTTCAGAATTGAAGGGGCCTTAATGGCCATCTAGTCCCAACCCCTACCTGAAAAAAATCTCTATAACATAGTCCACAAGTGGTCAGTAAGTTCTTTGAGGTCAAAGACCTTTTGTCTTTGTATCCAGAGAGCCTAACATGGGTCATGTACATAGTATGTGCTTAAGAAATTTTTATTAAATTTCATTGGCCTTCTGGTCTTTACTTGAAAATCTAGAATGAAGGGAAAATCTGTTATACCTTAAAGTAGCTCATACTACTTCTGGATAGCTCTAATTGTTAAGGAAGTTTTCACTTATGTCAAATCTAAGTTTTCCTCTTTGTACTTTCCACCTATTGCTTCTAGTTCTGTGTTATGTTTTATTCAAAGCAGATGAAAAGCAATATTAATACAGCACATAACTTTTTTTTGTACAGGATTACATTTGTCATAAATGAGGAAGAAAGGGATACTGATGTATTGTTAGTGGAGCTGTCATTTGGTCCAATCATTCTAGAAAGCAATTTGGAGTTTTATGAAGAAAGTGACCTGGATGCTAGTCATATATCCCAAAGAAGTTAATGACAAAAAGAAAGTCCCTATACACGCCAGAATATTTATAAGAGCACTTTTTGTAGCAGCAAAGAACTAGAAGCAAAGTAGATTTCCATTTATTGGGTAATAATTAAACAAGTTGTGGCACATGAATGTCATAGAATTATACTATGCCAAAAGACATGTTAAACATAATGAATATGGAGAAACATGGGAAGACTTACATAAACTGTTACACAGTGAGGTAAGCAAACCAAGAAAAAAATCTATAGTATAACTACAACAATGTTAATGTAAAGAACGACAGCAGAACAATTGGAACTGACGCTCCAAAATGATGACCAAACTTGTCCCCAAAGAAGAGTTATGGAAGGGCACCTACCTCTCTTCTTTGAAGATGTGGGGGACTACAGGTATAGGACACTACAGATAATTTCAGGCTTTTTCAGTGTGGTGATGAGTTCTGCCAAACTGTTCCCCCTGCCTTTTTAAATTCTTTGTTATAAAAGATGGTTTTCTGAGAAGAAGAGGAGAGATATATTGGGAAATGTAGGTAATTTAAAAATAAAAGATATAAAATTTATTGGAAAAGAAATTAATGGACCCCGTACTCTGAAGTGAAGAAAATTCAAATATTTCATTTTTTAGTAGTCACTTCTCTCCTTTCATTGGCTCAATATTTTCATTTGATTTTTGCTTGTTATTGGAAAACTTTGTGACAGAAATTTTCACATGTCCATATATGTTTCTGATACAGAGTAGTGCGAGAAATAATTTTGGCTTCTTTCTTTAAAGTACTTAACAAGGTATTTTCATTTTGACAGCCATGGACAACATTTGGTGATTTTACTATTTGGAAGAAGAAAGTCATGGAAGGTAAGTAATCAGTTTCATAGGAATCAGCCTTTTCAAATATCCAGGTGCTTTCTGTACTGGTGCAAATTTGCCATATTACCTTACATTCATCTTTCATTTTGCTTTTCTAGCGAGAGCTTGCTTTATCATTTGAGGTATCCAGACATGAGAATACATGGGAAGGTAAAGTTCATCTTCCTTGGAGTTATTTTCCTCCTGGTGTAGATAAATTTAATTCATTTGCAATTCATGGATCAAAAGCTGGAAGAACTTATGAAGCACTTTACCCCATACCACAAGATGAGATAAAAAAAGGACAAGAGCCTGATTTGTAAGTAGAAAACATATAATGAATTGTATTTGGAGTATAAGAGATTGTGATTCCATTGATTTTTTTTGGGAAGACAGTGCCCACTTAATTACACTAAGTGCCTACTCTTAGAGTAAAGGAAAGAAAATTGCTTTAAGTGTGTAGTCCAGTCCTATGTACCCTCTGGCTCCTCAGTTAATACACATTGACTTGTTGACTAACACAAGCTCTATAGTTACTAGCCTTGGGTTTTTCAGACCTTTTCAAGAGTCTAACCAGAATCCCAATGGTGAAGAAAGGAGCTGTTGATGGGAGGTTTACTATTTGGGCACAGACTCTGATTCATCCCCAAATACGTGGAAATGTTTCTATTCAGTCCTGCCACTTTCTGCAATCACTGTGCCCTCCTTTTTTTTTTTTTTACCAATTTTGCTTCTAAGTCTTTTCTTCTCTTCTTCCTATCCCCAGTGTTGGGTTTTTAAAGAATTCTATATTCCCCACTTCCTTTCTCTTAACTTTTCTCTCTCTTTTACCATTCTGCTCTCCTCTTTGCCCATTCTTTAGTCTTCTTTTCCACTCATCTTTTTAATTTTTTCCTTTATGCAATCACTGTGCTGTTAAATCCTTCCTTTTCGTATTCTGCCTATTTTACTCCAAGTATGACAGGTACACAGGTTGGTGTGACTCTACCTAATCAGGTAAGGAGGGTCAGGGAGCCAGAAATAATTGGTTCAGACACTGAGTTGGTATTTCTTTTTTAAACCAGTTTATTTATTTATTTTGCTTTTTGGAGGGCAATTGGGGTTAAGTAACTTGCCCAAGGTTACAGGGCTAGTTTTTTTGTGTGGGTGTTGTGTCTGAGGCCAGAACTGAACTCGGGTTCTCCTGACTCCAGGGCCAGCACTTTACTCACTGTGCCACCTAGCCACCCCAAGTTGGTATTTCTTTACCCAGTTAGGGCTTGCATTCTTTTTGCTCCTCTCCCTGTTAGCCCCAGATTCCTAGACTTCATGTGAGTGATCCACCACTACCAGTGGTACTCTCTATTTTTCCATTCCTTTTGGTTCCTCCTGTGACTATGGGTTGACCAGACCCTAATAAGGTCATTTGACTGACCATATGAATTTGATAAAATGAAAGTTACCAATTCTTTTCCTTCTAGTGAGATGTAGGAATGCCAGATTTTATCAACTGTTTTGCCATTGCATTTTAAGGTCCTTTGGGCTTTACCATTTGCCATGATCTTATTATAACCTCCAGGGCTTTGGGCATTATCGTCTGATTTACTGGTACAATTTAAGGATTCCTAGGTCCTTGTTATCAGCCCTAGGGACCTTAAGTTGTACCAACAGAGCCCTTAGGATTTCTGGACCTTTCCATCTGCCCTTTAGTTGAACTTTCTTTTATTTATTATCTCTTCCAATTAGAATGTGAACACCTTTAGAGTAGAGATTGTTTTACTTTTTTCTCTTTATATACCTAGAGTTTAAGAATAAGTGCTTAATATATATAAATATATATGTATACATATATATGTACATATTACTTATTTCCTTCAGTCTCTACCAGCTAAGTATTTCCATATATGTGCATATATACATATTACTTGTTTCCTTTAGTGGAGGGAGTTTCCATGTAGGGAGTTCCCACCAAGGGGTGTATGTTTATGTATGTGTGTACATAGATATTGTATTTATATGTGTGCTTACATATTGTAGACATATGCATGTATATATGCATACACATGTGTGTACATATAGGCACAATATCTATTTGTATATATACATACATATGTATACATGTACACATGATGTCTATGTACACACATATAGGCACACACAGACTTTCAGACTTGCAGTGGGAATTTGCTAAATAGAAACTCCCTTCACCAGTGTAGATCAGTAGATCATCTGTAATTTATAGTCATTTGAGAATGTTGCCTATGCACTGAAAGATCAAGTGACTTGCTCATGATTACCCAGTTAGGATTTCTCAGAGGTAGGATTCAAACCCATATCTTCCTGACTCTTAGAGAAGCTCTATATTCTCTACAACATGCTGTCACTCTACAACCTATGCCCAATAAACAAAATAAATGTATGTGTTAACAAGTAAAATGTAAATTATAAATTATTTGAGTAAATAAAAAGCAAATTGATATGGAGGAAAAAAAGAACAAGTGCTTAATAAATGCTTTTTCAGTGATTCATTCATATATTCGTCCACTCATTCATTACTTTATTCCTCTCTGGCCTTGCACCAGCTGTATCACTCTTCTAATCTTCTCCATGGTAGTTACAACTGATGGGAGACTCTGCCCATATACAAAGTTTTTTACTTGTACCCCTGGTCAAGGGAGAGTAAGTAATAAATCCAATTTCTCACAGCACAGTTGTTGCACTGGTACATGGAAGGAAATCTATTTTTCCTTCATTTTCATAAGTCCATGGTGGAACCTTTATAATAGTTCATTATTCTGCCTAAAAAGGGAAGAACTAAGTCTCAGATCTGATAATGCAGGATAGTATGTGGAGCTGAAACTTTTTAGAATACCTTCTTAAATTTCTGTAATGAACACAATGGCAACAAAGTTTGTTTCCTTCCAATATTTGAAAAGGGCCTGTGGGTATCTTTATTTTATTTTATTTTTTTATTTTTTAAAGCAATCGGGGTTAAGTAACTTGCTCAAGGTTACACAGCCAGTTATTTCTAGGTGTGGTGCTAAGTATCTGAGCCCAGATTTGATCCCCCGGTCATCCTGACACTGGAGCCAGTGCTCTTACTTGCTGAGCCACCTGGCCACCCCTAAGCAATTGGGGTTAAGTAACTCACTCAAGGTTACATGGCCAGGTGTTTCTGGGTGGGTGCTAAGTGTCTGAGCCCAGATTCGATCCCTAGGTCATCCCGACACTGGAGCCAGTGCTCTTACTTGCTGTGCTACCTGGCCGCCCCAGGTATCTTTATTTAAAACTATATATGAATGAAAAGTATTTTCAAGACATTGACTGTTTAACTATGAGAGGGTGTTTTCAGATCAAGAGAAGTTGTTCCTTTATGATACTGTCTACTCTTTAGTTTTTTAAAATAGAAAACTGCCACATAAAAGATCTGACAAAATAGAATAAATTTTCCTTCAAGACAACTATTTTCCCCAGATTCAAAATTCATTTCAACTCCCACTCCATTTTTTTTTTCCTTTTAGCCATCACCTGGAATACTTCAAGTCTTTTAGTTGGAATACAATTTTTGGAGAGGAGTGGAAACAGCCTGAATCAGACCTTTGGATGTCACAGAAACATACTGCAGAGAAGAATAAATAATTTCATTTCTCTATTCTGTCTTCTTGAAAAATCAACAAATTACAAGCTGCAACTTCTTAAAGGAAACTGTGAATGTTTGAACAATACATATTTGCAAAGATGATTTTGAAAAGTGAGTTTTTCCGAGAGCTACATGGCAGATAGGTTAGTACTCAAGATAATAAAATGTTTGTGAATGATCTTGTCTCTATAAGTAAATCATTTCCTGGAGGCAAATATCCAAGAAGTCATCATGTCATTGTCCTTGCAGCAACTTTGCTGGCATTTATTTAAGCATTTCTAGCATATCTGCCTCCATAAACCGTAGGTCAGTGCAATTCTCCATTCCTCAGTCCCTCTTGATCAATCTGAACTCTTTCCGGTTTTTTAATTCAATTAAATTAAACAAACTTTTGTTAGATGCTGACTATGGTGATGGCAGCTTAATGACAGAATGGATAGAGAGCTGGACCTGGAGGCAGGAAGACCTGAGTTCATATCTGGCCTTAGACACACTCTAGTTGTGTGACCTTGGGCAAGTCACTTAACCCTCTCTAACTCAGTTTCCTATGAAATGGATCTGGAGAAGGAAATGGCAAAGTACTCCAGTATCTTTGCCAAGAAAACACAAAATGGAATCACAAATACTCAGACACAACTGAAAAGACTGAACAACAACAATGATGACAGCTTGGTTGTTGTTCTTCATTCTTGAAGAGGACCTAAATGACAGCACTATGCTAGACAGCTAGACAGCACTAATCAGTGTGTCTGACTGTGCTAATCAGATCAGTACAAGCTCAGAATGCTCTACCACAGGTCGGGCATCAATAGTCCCTGTGAACATTTTGGGTGGATTCTCTAAATTTGCACATCCTGCTTTTCCTTTGAGCTGTTTCAGTTCTGCTTTGGTCATAGAGCACAGCACTTTCTCTGATGTGGGCCAGCCATGCTGAGCAGTCCCATGCCAGTGTCTCCCATGTCACATAATCAACTCCAAAGTTCTTAAGAGAAACCTTGAGAGTATCCTTGTATCACTTCTTCTGACCATCATGTGAGCACTTGCCCTGTTCTCCATAAAAGAGTCTTTTTGGCAAGCATACATTTTATATTCAAACAACATAGAAGTTCTGCTTTCTGAAGCAGAGTTTGAATGCTTGGCAGTTTAGTTCAAGTAAGAACCTGAGAGTCTGGTGCCTTATCCTGCCAGGTGATCTTCAGAATCTTCCTAAGACAATCCAAATGGAAGGGATTCAGTTCCCTGGCATGGTGTTGGAATACTGTCCAGATTTCACAGGCATTCAACAATGAGGTCAGCACAAAGACTCCTATAAACCTTCAGTTTGGTAGTCAGTCCAATACCTCTTCTCTCCTATACTTTCCTTTGAAGTCCCACAAACACCAAGCTAGCTCTGGCAATGAGTGCATCAACATCATTATCAGTGTGTACATCCCTGGAAAGTACACTGCCAAGGTAAGTGTATTTACCACAGCATTCAGAACTTCTCCATTTGCTATAACTGATGTTTCTATGTATGGATGATGTGGTGGTGGCTGATGGAGCACCTGTGTTTTCTTGGTGTTAATTGTTAGGCCAAAATTAGCTCAAACAGCAGAGAATTGACCCATATTTTGTTGCATCTCAGCTTCAGAGGCAGCACTGAGTACACATTCATTTGCAAACAGAAAATCATGTACCAACACTCCCTCCACTTTGGTCTTGGCTTGTAGCCTTTTCAAGTTGAAGAATTTACCACCAGTGTGGTAGCTGACCTTGATGCTGTGTTCATCCTCACTGAAAGCATTTGACAACATGGCTGAAAACATCATGTTAAAAAGCATGGGAGCAAGCCCACAGACTAGTTTCACTCCATTGGTGACTGGCAAAGCATGAGAGCATTGTCCATTATCCAGAACCTGAGCAAACATGCTGTGGTGAAATTGATGTGCAATGCTGATGAACTCTGGGCAACCAAATTTTGACATAATTTTTCATAAGCCCTCACGACTGATAGTATCAAAGGCCTTGGTCAGATCTACAAACATTGTGTACAGACCTCTGTTTTGCTCCTGGCATTTCTTCTGGAGTTGTTGGGCAGCAAACACCATATTGACCATTCCTCGGCCTTTTCTGAGGCCAGATTGGCTCTCAGGTAGATGACCATCTTCCAGCCTATTAAGGAGGACTCTGGCAAGAATCTTGGCAACAATGATAACTGTATGTAAAACAAAGCAGTACTTGCCCTTAAGGATTATATATTCCCCTGGAGGGATAGAATATAGCATATAAGTAAGTAAATACAAAATATATACCTTATAAAATTCTAGAGGGAATGCTCGTTAAATAAGTTAATTAGAAGAAAGCAATAATAACGAGGGTCTGGGGAATCAGGAAAGGATTCATGTCAGAGGTGATTCTGCGTTGTGCTTTGAAAAGAGGTGAGGATCCAAAGAACTGGGGGTAAGGCAAGATTTCATTTATGTAGCCTCATACATCTATCTGCTTTTTGAGCTGGTGGGAATAGCATCATTGATTTAGATGGGTAAACCCTTTTCCCAACATACCATACTGTGCATTATAGTATGGATAATAGAAATATTTCAGAGAAACCAATTTAAAAAATATCTAATTGGAAATGAGGGATTAGGACATGTAGTGATTTGCTTATTCAATATGCAAGTGTACAAAGAGGTCTTTAATACTGTTTCAATCAGGTTCAAAATATAAGGAAGTGTGAAAAATCTGTGATATTGTCAGCAAAGCAGGATTCAAAGTGTGGGAACTCCCTCCACTGATGCAAAGTCAGATTGCAACCTATCTATGAATTAGTAGATAAGTCCATAGGGGTTGCCAGAAGCACAGGGAGGTTAAATAAATTGTTTAGGGTTACACAGGTAAATATCAGTGGCAGCATTTGAACCTAGGTTTTTCTGACTCTAGGTACAACATTCTATCTACTACCGTGTTTCCCCGATAATAAGACACTGTCTTATTATTTTTTTGGACAGAAAAACACCAGAGGGCTTATTTTCAGGGGAGGGCTTATTTTAATGAACATTGACAGCAATTTTAATAAACAGGTAAATGTGAACAAAAAAATGTACCTTTATTCAATAATGATCATGTCATCTTCAACAACATCGTCATAAGTGTCCATACCCTGAATTCCGTCCTGGATGTCTTGCACCTCCATTTCCTTCAGAAGAAGTGGACCCAATCTGTCATGTCCAGCAATATAGCTCTCTTTAAATGAATATGTCTTGTCCAGGTAACCTGCTCGTAGTGCCTTGGCGACACAGCTGTCAGTAATTTTATCCCATGACTTCTTCACCCAAGTCACGACTTCTTGCAGACAGGTCTTCACAAAGTTTCCACGCTGATTTCTTTCCATTCTATTTTCAATGTAGTCATTGACTTCCATGGGCAAATGGTCCTTGAATGGCTTCTTTATTGCAATATCAAGGGTCTGGAGATAGGCAGTCATTCCTACAGGAATCATTACTTGATCTATTCTTCTCTCTGCAAGGAAGTTCTTCATTTCTTTAGCGCGGTGAGTGCTGGCTGAATCCCAGACTATCAGACCTCTTTGGTTACCTCGCATAACAAGTAGCAGCATTAAATCAACCCACTTTCTTATAACGGCTTGTGTACACCAGGCTTTTTCGGTTTCAAGAACGTAAATGCCAGATACACGTTCAATCTTATCTTTCTTGCCCTTACTGATGATGAGAGGTGTGGCTTTCTTTCCATCCAAACGAATTGCCAAAACACAGGTGACCCGTGCACTTTCATAGCTAGTGGTGGGAATGTAGATTGACGTTGCACCCCTGTGATGAATTGTTGTTTGAGATCCTTGTCCCATAAACACTGCAGTTTCATCCATACCTGTAGCAATCATATTGCAGGTTTGGTACTTGGAAATGTCGATCCTATCAATAAAGGACTTGAATGCAAGTGCACGTTTAATAACTTCAGCATCTTCCAGCTTAAACAGTGTTGTTGATCTTCTTAGGGGCAGTTCATACCATTGAAGGAAACCATCCAACCAGTGTTGTGATGCTTTGAATCCTTCTGAGACCATTTCAAACTCTGGTGTCATTGAAAGGGCAAATGCTTGAATATCAGCCCTGCGCACAACCAAGGCCTTTGCTCTCCTGTCAGCAATCCATTCACCAATGAGGATCTCCAAGTCAGGATATAAGGGCTGCTGACCTGATCCAGACCTGTGCTTTTTCCCTTTTCCCTCATCCACCTGTTGATTGAGGTTATTATAATCTGCTCTCCATTTTCTGACCATTCGAAGATCCAAAAGTTTTCTTTACAGAAAACTGCAAGATTCTTGCCATGTGACTCCTCTACAATTGCTTTCTTATACTCAACAGTACAGCTCTTCCTTTTTGTACTCATGTCTGGGGATCAAAACAGACAGAATAATAAAATTATGACCATCAGTCCTTCTTTTCACTCCATCATGCCCCCTGAGTTCTTCTTTTTTCCTCCATCATGCCCTTTTTATCCTCCATCATGCCCCCTCACTCCTGCTTACATACCGGGTTTTTATGTTGTCCTGCCTCAGCTCTCCTCCGCGGCACTGCTCTCAATGGTGCCAGCAAGCAAATCACTGGGGAAGAACAGGATGATGTGCTAACTGCTGCAGCTCTGATTGGATGCAGCTCGGAGCGCGGCATGCGTTTCACCCGGGGGGGAATCGGTGCATACAGAGGGTACCGTAATGTAGCGTGTAGCACAGGGGATCACCTTCACTACAGTAGCAATCTCAATAGGGCTTATTTTCGGGGGAGGGCTTATTTTAGAAGAATCTCACACAGTAAGGGGAGGGCTTATTTTCGGGGTAGGTCTTATTATCGGGGAAACATGGGTATGTCATATTGCCAAAATAGCCACTGGAAATTCTTTGAAGAAAACAACTTGGAACATACATCTTGGTATTCTCTTGAATTTTCACTTGCATAAACTCTTCTTACCTATACTTTAATCACTGAATGGGTGTTGCCTCAGACAAACTGAGAACTGAGAAAGACCTTAGGTTAAAAAAAATGCCAAGGTCTACCACTGCATCTGGGTCATCACCAGGTCTTGACTTATGTCTTGTCACTAGACTCTGAATGATGCTGGGGGAGAGAGTGAGGCTGATGACTTTGTGCAGTCCTGCCTCACTTAAAGCCAATTCACTTGCAAGTCAAAACATCACCCCCCTGATGTCATTGGTCTTCTTTGAGAACAAAGGATGAACAACAACAATGTATAAACCCTGCTCCTTTCCATATCCTCATTTGTGCTACTGAAATATGGTTCTATCAGCCTATTGAACAAGCCAATCAGTTTTCAATGTTTAAATTATGAGCTTTAAGAGGTGACTATATTAAAGACTATCATTGGGAAGAGAACTGAGATTTATTGGAAGGATACACAGAAAGAAATGTCAATCAATAGCCCTTTATGCTATTGGATGAATCTAGAGCATGCTGTGAATAGGGAGTCCAATCCATTTTTCCACTTCTTTACCAGCTACTAGGGATATGGTGGCCCCCAGAGGTTAACAACTGAGACAGCAGTCAAGAGTACACTATCTCATGTACTGAGTATTTGGAGGCTCTTCTGTCAGGAAAGGACAGAAAAGGAGTGGAAAGAAAAAATCCTGGTGGTGATTTCATGACCTATCCTAGAATAGTTGTGTGTAAAAAAACTCAAAGAGAGGTATGAGAACTTGGAGAAACTTACAAAGTAAGGGATGTGATTTTCCAAGAGAAAATACTGGAAAAGACATTTAAGTAGAAAAACAAAACACAGGTAGTTAATGGAATTAGCCCAGTAATACGAGGCTATGCTCCACAGTGATTTATCAGTGAATATTTTCTTCCACTTAAACAATGTGCTTCCTCTACTTGTAATGAAATAAATGCCAAATTTTTACTAAAGGAGATATAGCTGTCTTGGATGTATGCATACCACAGGGAGATGAAATTAAATATCTCAGATAAGCTTAGAATCTCCAAAAACAGCAATTGCCTTGGTTTTTTAGTTAACATACTAATAAGTTCTTTGCAGTATCCTTGGCTTTCAGGATACTTATTTTGCTACAAGTTTTAAGATAGTTCTATTTATTATAGAATAAACAAAGGAATTATTTTTAAAGTTTATATAAATCTTGTTATAATTAAAAAAATAAATTTACAGTTTAGTACCCTAGTTGGTAGAAAAGAGAGCACCAATCTTACAGACCAAAAAGCCCCTCCAAATAAATAGTGTAATGATTAACTTTCAAATGCAGTTAAGGGGAATCTGAGATGTTTGTGACTGCAGAAGGATAGATTTTTTTATGTAAGAAATATTTTTTTTTTTAAATTGATGTGTATTTAGCTCCGTTTTGGCTCTTTAGAAATCAAATCTGGTAGAGAGTATATCTAAACCATACTGCAGGCACCTACCTCTCAGTAAGAGGGCAGGTGTGTCTAGCAGCTGTAACTCATTTCCATTTTAACTAAATAGCACCAGGAAAGAATAATGTTCCTTTGTTTTAAATATGCATAAGTGCATTTCCTTTTAGGGTTTTAAATGATTTACTACAGGTACTGTTCAGATTCTCTCTTTTCACTGCCTAAATAGATTAGTCAGCACACTTAAATGAATAGGAATTCAAATGGTATTTATTCAATTGTGTTCTCATGCATTTTCCTTTCTATGCTGAATCAGAATGTGCCAAAGAACAGAGGAACTTGATTCATTGTTATCTCTAGCTTCAATACACCTCACTTGATAAAAATACAAATGCCTCAGATGCTTAACTTCCCTGGAAAAGGGAAATCCTTTGAATAGTATACTTTAACAAATTGATAATAAAGACAGAGAAGGAGGAGTAAGAGAGTATACTAGTATATCTTCTCTCTGTGTGTTTATAGTTTTCCCTTTTTCTTTCTTTTTTCTCCCTTCTTTTCTCAAGAGAAATGAGGGAATGTTAAGTGGCAGAGATGTTAAAGTGGATTGGGCAAGCCTGGCTTGGAGAGATGGAAGGAAGTTTTAGAAATCTGAAGTTTGTAGTTTTTCAGACTTATCCTAATAGTTTTAACTCAGGTGTCCAAAATCTATAAGGGCAATCAATTGATCAGTTAACAAACATTAACCACTTACTAGATACCAGGCTAAGGGTTGGGAATACAAAAGAGGGAAAAGACAGTTCCTGCCTTCAGGGAATTTACAATCTAATGGGGGAGACAAGTTTGGTAGTATTTGGGCCGCTGCTAATAATAATAGCTAGCATTTACATGTCACTTTAAGGATTGCAAAGTATTTCACAAATATGATTTCATTTTATTTATTCTCACAACAACTTTGGGGAGTGCTTCATTATCCCTACTTAACAGATGAGGAAACTGAGGCAGACAGGCAAAATTACTTGCTCAGAGTCCCACAACTTAGTGAATGTTTGAGGCAAGATTTCAGCTCAGGTCTCCCTGACTCCGGGTCCAGGACTCCTTTTTCTTATTTTTTTTCTTAGACTCTTGGATTTTGATATCCCAAAAGAGAGTACCTGGCTTAATCATCTGATTGGTGATGGCTCAAATCCTCATTCAGGTCCTGTTCCTTCTTGCCTTCTCCCATTCTATAGGGATCAGACCTGTGATTTCACTGATATAGGAAACACCCTGGGTGAATTCTAGAGCAATTGCAAAGTGACAATATGTGTTTATTTTTATATTTATCTTTTTATCTCCTCCCCCCCCCCGCCCCACATCCCTTTATTGAACTACTTCCACCTTTTTCCAGCAAACCTGGCACCAAGTTAGTACATTCTCCAGCCCATCAGATCTCATTAAACCTGAACTTTCCCAGTCCTTCAAAAACTCTGATTTCCTCAATACTTTTTTTTTTTAGCAGAATCTTATTAATGAGACGATCTTCACAAGGGCATTTTATTTTTATTATGTTTTCTTTTGTGATAACATACCTTATTGTAAATGTTTTATGTATGTTTCTGTTACACATGTTCCTCTTATTCTGAGTGCTTTCTTTCCATTTGAACTCTTCTTAAAAAACAAAACATTAAGCATGCCAAGCCTGGAGTCTGGCCTCAGACATTTTCTAGTGTGTGACCCTGGGCAAGTCAGTTAAACCTATTTTCCTCAGTTCCTCATCTGTAAAATCAGCTAGAGGAGGAAAGGGCAAACCAGTATCTTTGCCAAGAAAATCCCAAATGGGGTCAGAAAGAGTTGGACATAACTGGAATGACTGAACAACAACAATAACAATTCATTAAAGCCTTAGTCTGACAACATATGTGGTATTCTTCACCCTAAAGTCCCCAACCTCTTTATCAAGAAGATGTGTTTGTTCTCCTGATTTGTGATTAATCATTTTATTTAGTTTGAATTCAGCTGCCTTTTGTTCTCCACCACAGAGATTTACTTTTTATTTACTCTGTAAATATTATAAATATTTCCAAGTTAATTAGTTTTTTCTTTAAGTTAGAGGCTATTTCTTTTTCTTGGATGCTATGGTATTTATTATTGAGAAGGCATTTAGTGCTGAAAGGGTTAGAGTGGCATTTATAAATGATTGTGATAGAAGAACTATCCATGCAATTTTTTAAAAAGAGAGAAAATATGGTAGTTAAATTATAATATGAAGGAATCTATTTTTGAAAGTGAAAAGAGCAGTGGAATAGTTTCATTTTGTTTGTTTTTTTTTTTTTTTCAAAAATTTGAGAAGCTCATTTATTTGTGGATTTTGTCAGGTCCTTCTGATGGCTCACCTACTCACATAGGTTCCCAAAGTGGGTGATACTGCCCTCTGGAACAATTGGGGGGGTGGTAGTAGTAACCTCAGGTACAACTGGGGGATGTTGAATAAAAATAAGGGGGTGATGGAAGCATAAGGAAAGAAGAGAAGAAAATTTTGAAAAACCATTTGTACATGTTTCATCTGTTGTGTAACAGAGTGTAATGCCATGCACAAGCAGCTTTCCAGAAGAATGCTACTGTGAACAGCTTTTAAGGTTCTGATTACACAGTATAGTGATCACTCTATTTATTTTATAACAAAAGCAAAACATCCGCAGAAAATCAAGGTACAGCATTCACAATATTACAACTTATCACAGAAAATCACAATATAATATTCACAACATAGTCTCAAAGTAAAATGGTAACTTTTTTTAAAGCAATTGGGGATAAGTAACTTGCTCAAGGTTACACGGCCAGTTATTTTTGTGTGGGTGCCAAGAATCTGAGGCCAGAACCAATCCCAGGTCTCCTGACGCTCTTTCTCACTGCAACACCTGGCCACCCCTTAAAATAGTCACTCTTAAGTTAAGTCAATCAGTCACTTATCAGTAGTCTCAAAGTACACAAAGTCTTCCATTCTTGGGGCAAAGTCTTGATTAACTCAAATCAATCACTTATCAGTAGTTTCAGAGTACATAGTCAAAGTCTTTCTCTCTTGGGGCAAAGTCTTCATTAACTCAATCAGTCACTTATTCAGCAATCAAATACTAAGTATCATATACAAAACCCTCCTTGTTCATCAATCAATTACTAAGTATCATACACAAAACCCTCTACCCCTTAGGTCACTAGTAAACTATAATTTCATCTTTACTCAGTACCCAAGGAGAGGTCTTTTCATCTTGACTTGGGGCCTGTTCTCAGATTCCCTGGATCCCCTTTCATGGTCCCAGATTCTACCTGGATTCACCAGACTGTCACCTGGGTTCAATAGCAGACAGCTCCCAGTTCCCTGTCCAGCTCTCTGGGTAGGTCCTACTCCACACTGAAGTTCACAGGGTCTGATCCATGTCAGATCCTTCACCATTTCTGCTCCAGGGAATTCAAGGCTCAACCAAGCCACAAACAAACAAAGTCTCAACATCCCAGTCATGCTTCAGTCACCTGGTCTCTGGGCTCCTGGCTCCTGGCCCTTGGGCTCCTGAGCTCTGGGCTCCCATCCAGAAGAAGATCCACCACCACAAGCTCCCAGGAAATTCTGCCTCAGTTCTCCATTCTTCTGCAGCTGCTCTGCCACCAGATCTTAGTCTCAAGAAAATTCTGACTGTGTCTCTCTGAGACTTTTCTTATATACACGACATTAGCTTCCTTTTTCAGCCAACCCCTTAGGAAACAGGAGTTCATACCTTCTGTTCTCCCAACAGAGGCTTGATCAGTTACTAAGCGCTAAATACCTGCTACTTTTGCCAACACAAAGGGATCTTCAAATTCAAAATTATATTACCATTACACAGAGTTAAAAATTGTAGCAATTACATTATTTTCCAAATAAACACACAAAATGCAAGTTGTAACTCATCAGTGGTCAAGTTTGTCAACAGGTCTTAACAAGCAAGTGTTGGCAGACAAGTGTGTTGGGAAGTCTAGCATGCATTGGCAGGAATATGTGTGTGTGATGACTTGTTTACAAAATGATAATATATGGTTACATGTTGCAATATTATTCATCAAAATTTCAATTCAGGAAAAAACCCCGCAAATTTATAATAAATTATTTAATTTAAGATGTCATTAAAATTATATTTTTTTGAAATGACTACATTAACAAAAACTTTAGAAGGTTAAAGAAAGTACATTTCCAGGAGGCATTGAGTAATTTTCATAGGCCAAATAAGTTTGGGAACCTCTTCACTACAGGAAGAGGTTCCTGTGTTTGGAATACTCAGTTATCATGAATTTAGTAAGAATTTACTGTATACCAGGCACTTTCCTAAGCTTTGTGGGAAGTAAAACCAGGCTTTACCCTCAAGGAGTTTACATTCAAATAAGGAAGACAACATATAATGAAATAGATACATACTAGATATACAGAGTATCTAGAAAGACGGAAAGACAGGCTCTAGCAGCTGGAGGACACAGAAATGACGCCTGCAGAAGGTGACTAGAACTCAAGAGGCTTGAGTTTGAGTTCCAGTTTGGCTACTAATCAGTGGTGGGCAAGTCATAACCTAATTGACCTTTAATTTCCTCAACAATGAAATGAAAGATTTGAACCAGATAAACTCTAAGGCCTTCTGTGAACAGATGGATTGATGTTCATGCTAAAAACAAAGCAATCACATGACCCTCCCCACCCCCAACCCCAGTTCTTAAGCATTCATTAATTCCTTCCCCCAAAATCTGTGGGTTATAAAAATGTTGTACATTTTATAGTATTTATAAACTTTCTCTATTCTTGTTCTATATGCCTTATCACAAAAGAAAAAAAACAATACTATGATACTGTACATAGGCATATATATATGTATATATATATATGTGTATATATATATATATATATATATATATATATATATATATATATAGAGAGAGAGAGAGAGAGAGAGAGAGAGAGAGAGAGAGAGTACTTGGCTGGACAAAAGAGTTTAAGATTATTTAGAACTAACAGTCCCAAAAGGTAACAGACTACCTTGGGATGCAGTGGGCTGCCCATCTCTAATTCATATTTGGGCAGATGCTTGATGACCACTTATCAGGGATGTTGTAGCCAGGATCCCTCTTTCAGATATGGGTTGGAATAAAAGGCCACAGAAAGACCTTCCCACTATGAGATTCTATGATTTAGTTCACTTATTTATAGAATAAGCCATCCCAGCAACTCATACTGTTTATTGCAACATTTATAAATAGTTAAAACTAGCCCTTTGAGTAATGATTTGCTGATAACACCAGGGTTCAATTACTAATTGCCTAATTTGAATTCTACTTACAATGATGTGTAAACCAAATATTGATTTAACGTACTGACTCATGATTCTAGTGTTCTGTATATAAACATAAATATCATTTTTTTTTATGGCAGCTGTCTGGAAATTTTCCCTCCATATTTATGAAAGTAAAGCATTAAGACTTTTCAGTGAATGTTGTTTGGGGATGTCTATAATTACATCAAATTTAAAATCTCAGCTGATTGTATGTGACCTACATGAGTTAGTCAACAGTGTCTACAAATCAGACATTGCAAGCTCATACTGCAAAGTTTCTGAACCTTGGTTCAGAAAGGATAAAAAGTGACTCAAGGGTCCTGGTAGACTAGTAGGGGAATCACTAAAAGACAGAATATTTACAATATGTCCAAAGCCACACAGAATGATATTTAGCAGATGAAAAAGATAATCCATGGGTTTTTTGTTTGTTTATTTTTCAGAACTAAGTCTCACAGCTGATTTTTCCCAGTGTTTTAGGAAGGCACCTTCATTCATCAATTGAAATGCTGTGTGAAGTTGAATTGGAGCAAGGTTACAACTCAAATAAATGATTAAGTCAACTGTGAATTTTGATCATATATATGACATAACTACAAGAAGAATACTCCAGTATAAGAGGATTTAAATAAAATAAAATATTACATTATTAGGTAGAATAAATTATAAGATTTTTTTCTCATTTGTTTTACCCCTAGGCTTTGTAGAAGGCTTCATCTCACTGTACTAGAGTTCCATCTTTTAGAACAGAGATTCTTAATCTAAGGTCTACATCCCTGGATAAATTTCAGGGATTCTGTGATCCTGGATGGGAAAAAATACATCTTTATTTTAATATAATAAGCTTCCTTTGTATTCCTATGAATTTCATTTTATGCACTTAAGACATTATTCTGAGAAGCCCATAGGATTCACCAGACTGACAAAGGGGTTTATGATACCAAAAATGTTAAGAACCTCTGCTTTAGAGGTAAGGGTATGTATAAGGTAAATGGTCTGGCAAAAGTTTGAAATTCATTGTGTTAAAGGGATGTAGCAGCAAGCACCCCAAGTCCTTGGGGGTTCATGACACTTTATCCTACCCACCATAGTCACAAGTCCATCCTCCCCCTGGGTCCCAAACTGTGGGATGCAGCCAGGAAACACATTCAGTGCCCTTGCTTTGCTGCTCATTTCTTATCTTTTCCTGTGGTTGAATTCTGAACTCCTGGGTTCCTTCCCCCGCAGGCGGCAGCTGCTCCTGGCTTCTGCCCAGGTCCCGATGCAGGCAGCTCACCATTCCTGCTCTCAGATCAGCGAAGTCTGTATGCAGACCGTTCTTCTCTCCTGGTCCATGGCTCCACAGAGTCACAGCTACCACAACTGGGAAATAAACAATTATCCCAGTCCCCATACTTTCCTTTTACTCTGCAGATCCTGTTCGTGACGCCATTTTGTAGCAGCAAGCACCCCAAGCATCCTCAGGGTTTGCTCCCAATACAGGTTCTTGGATCTGCTTTGATAAAGGAAAGCAACTCAAAATGGGTTAACAAGCTTACTTTAATCAGTCAAACATGTATCATTTACCTCGTTCAGGGGAAAAAGGTCAGCACTCCAAACTTCAAAGTATACAGGTAGAGTTATCAAGAAGAAACAGATCAAGTAGACAGCTTTCCAAACTGTCCGGCCACTACATCCATACCAAATCAAGACCTGGGTTTCAACATCTGGGTTTTTCAAAGCCAGGGGGCTCTGGACAACAGCTTCCCAGAAACCAGATCAAATCACAGAACACTTCTCAAAGTGAGCCCCAAAACAAAGCTAAACATCAGGGCTTATGTAGCCTTCTCCTGGCTCAGAGAATGTAACAACCTTATTGACTCACTGGCCAATCAAGAAGTATCTACTGAAAAACAAGCCTCCCACCCCAGGTTCCAGGTGCACTTTAGCCTAGGGGCAGGGAAGATCTTGAAAATTTACATTCCCATTACAAGGGATCATAGTGCTCACTATGACAGAGGTCTCAAAGAGGTAAGAGGAATTGTTAAATCCATTCATTCATCTTTGTGAATCTGTACATTCAGAGGTCAGAAAGTAGTTTAATTTTGCTGGTCTATAGAATATGATTAAAATAGGAATATGAAATAAGACTAGAACCATAGGGTGTACCAGATTACAGAGGGCCTTGAATGTCAGGGAGAAGAATTTAAAGATAAGCAGGCAGGCAATGGGTTGCTGGGTGGCACAGTAGATACAGTGCCAGACCTAGAGTCAGGAAGACCTAAGTTAAAATCTAGCTTCAGACACTTACTAGCTCTGTTACCCTGGGCTAGTCACTTGACCCTATTTGCCTCAGTTTCCACATCTGTAAAATTAGAGAAGAAAATGGCAAACCGCTCTAGTATCTTTGCCAAGAAAACCCACCAAAGGGGTCATAGAGTAGAACACAGCTGAAATTACTAAACAACAGCAAAGGTAGGCAATAGGGAGTTACTGAAGATTTTCTTTTTCTTTTTTTAATTTCTTTTTAGCAGAATACATAACATGAAGGAAGAAAGTAAAAAGGAAGGTAGAAAGACTGGCCAGGTTTTTGCAATAGAACGAAAAGGTAATAATGAAGGTTTACACAAAGGTGATTGTATCAGTGATAAAAAAGGATGGTATGAACATGAGAGATGTTATGGAGACAGAATTAGCATGACTTGGTAAATGATTGGATATCACAGGTGAGGGAAAGGAAAGAATTGAAATTAACTACAGAGTTATGAACATAGGATGAGTTGTGATGGCATAGATAAAAATAATGGAGTCAGATATCAGAAGGTTTAGGAGAAGAGTAAAATTAATTTTCAACTTTTTGAGTTTGACAGTGGATAGACAAGAGAGATATCCTGTATGCAGTTGTAATGCTGGTCTAGATTCGAGAGGCCAGGACTAGAGATGAATCTGTGAATAATCAGGATTAAGCGATATTTGAAGCCATATGACTTCAAGTGAATGAGCTTGTCAAAGGACAAAGTAAATTCAAATAGTTTTGAATCCTTTTTTTTTGGTTTGTTTTTAATAAGAAAGTCAGTGAACTATGGGGCCTATTTGGCATCTTCAATAAATAATTCAATTGTATTTTTAAAAGAAGTTGATAATAGCTGCATCTTTGAGAATTTTTCCCCAAAATATGTGTTTACTTAACATCTGGAGGTAGCATTTGTTTTATGAAATGCAGTTTTTCAACCAAAGGAAATGTTCATTTGAGGAAATCACCCAGGAGGTTGCCTGAAGCCAAGTGAAAAAAAAATAGGCTTGGTAAAACAAGATATACAACACCTGAAATTTCATTTTTTTCAAAACCCTAAGACTGCTAGATAGAATGTCTATTGACTTATTGCTGTTCACTGTAATGATTGATGATACCTTTACTCTGGTTTACTAGAAAGATTGGCAATCCCGATGTTCATATTTCTATGATTTGAACTTGATGGATGAATGAAATTTGGTGTTATGACTTTAGCTTTCATTTTGTTCTTACAAATGAAGTGTATGACAGGTGGACGGCTAGGTGGGCTGACTTTTTTCATGTCATGCTCAAAATGATTTACTTTATGACATAAAGTAACCCATAAAGGTCAATTTGGTTCTTTCTGATTCTATTTCCTTTTCTATTCATTTATAAAAGTTGGTGGTGTCCATAATTATCTATTGATGGGAACATTTTCTAAATGCCCTCTATTTGCAGATGATATTGAACTAACTTCTTTGAGGGCAAAAGACTCCAAAATCTTTTCAGTTAAATCCACAGGTTTGAAAAAATTCTACAAGTGGTTATTGTTTCTATTGTCTTACCAGAGTGTACTTCTGTACTTTATCATGGTCTTCAGAAACTCATCATCCTACAAGATCATATCAGCTCCGAAACTCTTATCTCTTTGGTATTCCTTGCCCTTGTGGCCCCTCTCTCCTTCTGAATAGATAGGGTGTAGATTAGACATCAGAGAGTTCCTTTTAGAGCTTCAATTTAAGGAAGCCTTCTAAGGTAGCTATCACATCGTTTCCCATCCATGTACACTCCTCTGGATGTCATCATGGCACTTTGCTGGGTTCCTTTACCTATATGCTCTCCCTCACCTCCTGCCATTTTCAACCTCCTTTGAAGTGGTCCTTTGTATTTGAATTCTCACTATTTGTAATTATAATTGTGGAAACATATGGTAATTGGTTGGAATGTATTGGAAACATGCAATTCGAATTTGAATAATGTGCCCACCTCACAGGATCCATTATTTGCATTAATTGGTACTTTGCCATACATTAAGATAGAGGTTTCAGATGGGCAGTGACTAAGGCATAGAACTAATTAGAAGGAAAGGACCAGGGTGATTTCTATTTTAGGATCAAAGATATAGAACTGACAGGACCATAGAGGGAATCTGTTCCAGCTTCCTCATTTTATAGATGAGAAAACTGAGGTCCTTTAATTTAACCAGGGAGGTTAAATTACTTGTAGTAAGAATAGGCAGTAACAAAGGTGTAATTTGAATCCTTCCCTCCATGCCCTTTCTTCTATGCCATGATAAGGGAATCTGTAGCATAGACCTTCATGCTACCTGTCTAGACCCAATAATCCCAAGCTCTTCACTGCCCGAAAAGTCTATCTGTATAACACTATTATTCTTCCAGTGATACTATATGGCCAGAAACCATGGAACACTATGACTTCAGAAGAACTAGAATTTTAGGTGACCCAAAGAGCAATAGAAAGATGCATGGTTGATCTCAATAGGCTGCCATTTATTGATAACAATGATCTGTATGTGAGAAATGCCATAAAAGAACAACAAAGAAATTTGTGACTGGAAAAGGGGAAGTGGGTTAATCAGATAGTGAGGGAAGAGGATAACAGAGAGCCTAAATTATGTAATGGTATTCATGATACATTAAAAAGCAGAACAAAACAACAAAAACAAAGGAAAACTTCTATCACATAGAAGCAATTCTCTAGGGAGGATTTTCAGAAAGACATAGTCAACAATTTCACATGATGGGGAAGGATTGGAGGAGTTACATCAGTCTGGTAGAAGAGGTCCATACCAATAAGATGATGGATCTATCTAAGTATAAAAGAAGCATCACCCAAAGTAATCTATTTTCAGAGATTTCTTATAGGGGCATAATGGGTTGGGTATAATGGATTGAATACTTGATGTGGTGTCAGGATGGCTTGGGTTCCATTTCAATTTCTGACACAAGTTATCTGAACCCTGGAAAGTTGTTTAAATTCTCTGAACCCCACTTTTCTTATTGGAAAAATGGGGATAATACCTATAGTATCTATTTTACAGGGATATTGTAAGGCTCAGATGAGACAATGTAAGGTACTTTGTAAACCTTAAAGTAGAATATAAATATTGGCTATTATTATTAGGAAATGGGCAGATAATACAATTGTACATTAAAAACTATTCTGTCTAGCTCTGTGCCAGCCAGAAAGCACTAGAATATAGGGGTTTTGGATATCCTCCAGTAGAAATCTGAATCTAGTAACTAGGCCCAGTTAGGAAACTTCCCAGGATGAGATTCTCTTTGTTCTTAGAAACTGAAGGTTAGTATCACATTTCCCCACCTAATCAATGACATATCTTATTTTTATAAGCATGGTGACATAATTGCTTATCTGCAAAAAGTTAATCCCTTTGCAATGTCAAAAACAAATTGATTTCAAAATTTATTTGAAAATTCAGGTTTTTTTCCCAATGCACACAACACAAGTTGACTTGTGTTATATTTGTTGTTTTTAGGTTTGGGAAATGAATTTTACATCATGTAATGGCTTTTGTTTGCTGAATAATTTTCCTCTTATTGCATACCTTGTTCCATATTCCAAAATCGAAGTATTCTTCATGTATACTTTTCTTCAAAATAACTTCTATGGCTTTTGGATGCTGAATGTAGACTTAACATAACATAACACAGCTTAGCATAGCATAACATGAAGGAATTAGAGTACAATAATATTTGATACATGCCTAAACACTAACTTCTGTATGATACCATCAATGTAGGATACAGGAATCAAGGAAGGATTCCTTAGCAATCTTTATGGGAAGGTGTAGAACTTATTCTGTACCTGGAAGGATGAATAGGAGTTGAATAAGCAAAGTAAAAAGGAGGAAAACATGAGATGGAAAAAGTGATTGATTGAAAAGTAAGAAGAAGGGGGCGGCTAGGTGGCATAGTGAATAGAGCACCAGCCCTGGAGTCAGGAGTACCTGAGTTGAAATCCGGCCTCAGACACTTAACACAAAAACTAGCCTTGTGACCTTGAGCAAGTCACTTAACCCCAATTGCTGTCCAAAAAGCAAAAAAAAAAAAAGAGGGGAAAAAAAGAAAAGTAAGAAGGAAGTAAATATTTATTAAGCACTTATTTTGTGCCTCTGTGCTAAGTGCTTTACAAATATAATTTCATTTGATCCTCATGACAAATTTTACAGGAGGTAGGTGCTATGATTATACCCATTCTACAATTGAAGAAACTGAGGTGGACAAGTTAAGTGACTTGCTCAGGGTCATACAGTTAGTAAATGTTGGGAGTCAGGTATGAACTTAGTTCTTCCTAACTTTAGGCCTAGCAAGCTACTCACTGCACCATTTAACTTGATCTGAGAATGTGTTTGATGTGAGAGAGCCCACTGGGATAAGAGTAAAATAATTGGGGAGTAGTGGGAAATGAAGTTTGATAGGCAGTGTAGGGTCAAATTGTCATTAATTTCATTCAAGTATTTATTGAGAGCTAACTTTGCTCATTCACCTGCCCTAGGAGTTAAGGGGAAAACAAAGCAAATGTGTTAGTTCAGGGATGAGAAAACTGTGGCCTCAAGGTCCCATGTAGCCTTCTGGGTTCTTGGATGTGGCCTTTTGATTGAGTCGAAGTTTTGCAGAACAAATCCTTTTATTAAGGGGATTTATTCTGTGAAGTTTGGAGTCAGTTAAAGGGCCTCACTTGAGAAACCTAGAGGGTCACATGTGGCCTTGAAGTTGAAGGTTCCCCACCCCTGTGTTAGCCAATTTAGATCAACAGTTATTAAACCCTAGACACAAGGCAGTGTGCTTGATGTTGGAGATATAAAGATGAAAATGCTACAATCCTTGGCCTCAAGGAGTTTATACTATAAGAGGGTTTACAATACATAGACCTGTGACATGTAGTGAAAGTTAGGTATTAGTTACACAGGTGATGGTGCTGCCAAAATTATACCCACTCATACCTTGGTTCATTCCTTTTCTGTACTTTATATTAAGTAGCTAGGAGTCACAGGAATACAGAGTGCTAGACCTGTAGTCAGAAAGACCTGAGTTCAAATTCTGTCTAAGATACTAGTTGTGTGACTCTGAGCAAATAATCCACATGTACAGTTTTTCCTTATGGCTGAAATTCCAACTGCTCACCAGTTAGTGCTGTATCTACAGACAATTCAGTCTGGGGTTCTATGTAGATCTCTGATTCTAAAAGTATGAACTGAAATATATTCAAAACTGTTCCACATAGGAAATTCTCTCATTTCTGCTCTTATCCCCAGTTTCTCATGTTGGTATTCTGTCCTTTTCCTTCAATCTCATTTGTGGGAATTGCCAACTACCAATGGAACCATAAAAATCAGACCACAAAAAATTTGGGGCAATAAAATCAACTCTTCTTCCCCAACTCCTCCTCCTAGCCAGTAGAAGAGAAGAAAAATTTGGGAATTTCTCAAACTTGCAGGAATTTCATTGACAGCTGCTGTGAGGAAAGAAGCAGGGGAGGTGAGGTAGGAAATGCTGGAGTTAGTATCACTTGATCTCTCCATGGCTCTGAGTCACAGCATGACCCATACCCAGTCTGATCCATTCTGTCTTGTCTTTACTTCATGTAATTCTGTATGCCCTAGGTTTGAGGTGCTCCTTATCTCTTCATAGCTCCTGTGGTTCTCCTGGAGGGCTCCCAGTTCTTGCTTTTTTCCTGTCCTGCTCATCTGCAGAGATGATACCTGTTGGGCACCTACTCAGTTTCAGCTGCTTTAAAGGAAAACCTAAAATGGAACACAATGGCATCTCTTTTCTGCCTGAGGCCCATGAAACTCCAGCTGACATAAACTTAAGTATTCTCAGAAATGTCTGACTGGATGCATTTTTTAGATTCCCTGTACTTTATTCATCCTTTACCCTGATCACTTTTGGAAGATTTTGAAAAGAACTATTATACACAAATCAGCAGCTAGGGGTGTGGTGGATAGAACGTTGGACCTGGAGTCAGTAAGACCTGTCTCAAATCCAACCTCAGACACTTACTAGCTATATGACCATGAGCAAGTCACTTAACTCAGTTTGCCTCAGTTTTCTTATCTGTAAAATGGGAATAATAATAGCACCCATCTCCCAGGATTATTGTGAACATCTGTAATATTAATGGGATTTAAGATCTTTGCTGTCCATTAACAGGCTTCATTCACATCGAGCCCATTAAGGGAAGTTTGCTTAGAGGAGGCTTGCCTATAGGAAGGCTTTCACACCTTTTGTTAATTTCTAATTAGACACTGAGTCAGAACATGTGCTCTGATTCTAAAAAGGCTATATATATTCTGAAGTTAGCATTTTGCTTTGGGGTTCACTCATTGGAAGAGTGTTTATGTGATTTGGCCAGATGAGACTCTGGGTAGCTGTTAAGTTATTAAGGTGTTAACACCTGGCTTTGAAAAACCCAGATGTTGGCGCTTCTCTCTCTGGTAACTATGTATGTGCTGCCTTGGTCAGATAGTTGAATCTGTTTGTTGATCTGTGCTAATTTCTCAGACTGTTAGAAGCCCTGTCTGTTGGTCTTTATTTCTCTGCTTGTATTTTCTTTGTTTGGGTTTTCTCTGAAGGGTAATGATTTTTTCCCTTGAACTAATGAATGTAATTAAAAAAAATGTTGACCCCTTGAATCTTTCCTAGTAAAGCAGATCTAAGAACCTGTGCTAGTAGTCATCCTGGGTATGCCAGTGTGGTTGCTGCTACAGCATTAAATGAGATAATATTTTTAAAGTACTTTGCACTTAAAGTGCTATATAAATGCTAGCTATTATTATTGTCAAGTAAGTTGGAATTACAATAAAAATATAAATCTGCACATATCATATGTATTTATAAATCTGAATAAGGAAAGACCATTTTTAGTTTAGAGGAGGGAAATCAGGGAAGGATTCAAAGGGGAACTGAATCTTGAACTAGTCTTTGAACAGAGAAAGATTTCAGCAGGTAGAGACAGATAAGGGAGGGCATTCTAGGCTTGAAAAGCAGCCTGTATAAATTCATGGAGGTGATTAAAAAGCTGGATTGAATGGAGGAGCAGCAAATAGTTCAATATACAGGGAATTTAACTCTGTGAAGGATAATAATGCAAAATAGACTGAGTAGGTTGGACAAAGATTGTAAAGGAAGTTGAAGAGCCAGATTGAAGACTTTGTACTTATATTAGAGACAAAAGGGAGCCACTGTAATGGAAATGCAAATTTAAAGATCTTCCCTGCCCCTAGGCTAAAGTGCACCTGGAGCCTGGGGTGGGAGGCTTGTTTTTCAGTAGATACTTTTTGATTGGCCAGTGGGTCCAAAAGGTTGTTACATTCTCTGAGCCAGGAGAAGGCTATATAAGCCCTGATGTGAGGGTTTGTTTTGGGGGCTCACTTTGAGAAGTGTTCTGTGATTTGATACGGATTCTGGGAAGCCGTTGTCCTGAGCCCCCCGGCTTTGAAAAAACCCAGATGTTGATTTGGTATGGATGTAATGGCTGGACAGTTTGGAAAGCTGTCTACTTGATCTGTTTCTGTCTTGATAATTCTGCCTGTATACTTTGAAGTTCAGGGTGCTGACTTTTTTCCCCTGAACAAGGTAAACGATATATGTCTGACTGATTAAAGTAAGCTTGTTAACCCATTTTGAGTTGCTTTCCTTTAACAAAGCAGATCCAAGAACCTGTGGTGGCAGCAAACCCTGAGGACGCCGGGGTGCTTGCTGCTACAGCCACTCAAGGATTTTTTTTTGGGGGGTGACATGGTCAGACCTATGCATTATAAGAGTTTTTCTTTTTCTTTCCCAGCTGTGCAGATGATGAGTTGGAAAGGAGAGAGAACAGAAGCGAGGAAACCAATCAGGAAGCTATTATGATAGTTCAGGTATAATGAGGGTTTGAGCTAGTTTGGTGGCCTTAAAAATGAAACAGAGGGAACTAATTTGAGACATATGATGGAGGTAGAGTCATTTTGGTCAGTCATAGAGTGTTAAGGTAGAGGGAATAGTCATTTATAAATAAGTCTAAGGTTTTGGACTTGATTCACCTCAGTTTACCAGATGTTTGGAAGTATCATGACACCATAAGCAAATATAGAGATGTTGGAATGAGGCATAGTTTCTTTGGGGGTAAATGTGCTCACTTTAGAACATTTTGAGTTTGAGATGTTGGCAGGTTATCCCAGTGGGAATATCTAGAAGTCAGTTAGAAATTAGTAGGAATAGAGCTAACAGGAAAGATTGAGATAGAGATATAGGTTTGAGAATCATCTGCATAGTGATGGTAATTGAAGTCATAGGAATAGATGAGATAATCAAGGCATAGAGAATGGAATGAAGAGAATAGCTAGAATCTTGGGTGATACTTATGCTTGGAGAGCAGCAGTAAGAAGGTGAACTGGCAAATGAGACTGAGAAGTCAGCAAGCTAGGAAGAAAAACTAGGAGAAAACAGGGAAAGAGTAAAAGGAATGGGTAATCAGCAGTTCCAAATTCTATAGAAAGGTGCAGAAATATGGAGGCAGAAAAAAAAGTCATTAAAGTTGATCATTAACACCCAATTGATGAACTCAATCAGAGCAGTTTCAGTAGAATGACAGATAGAAGCTATATTTCAGGATTAGAAAAATGTTTTAGAAGGGTAAAAGAAGTCATGGATATAAATAAGTGTGATCTTCTATTTCTAGTTTATTAGGGAATAGAGGAGAAAAGAGGATAAGTTCAGAGAATTAGTGAGGAAAAAATGTTTTTTTTTTATATTTTATTGCTATGTTTTTAATGTGAGAGACCTACGCATGTTGTAGAAAGGAAGAGATTAAAGATAGAAGAAAGGGAGTTGTTTGGGGCAAGGTCAGAAGAAGTTGAGATCAACGTCAAAGGTAAGGGGTTAGCCTTGACAAAAAGGAAGCCATCTCACCATTTGAGTCTAGATAAAGAGGGGAAAAATGGGTCAGGATGAAGTCATGGTCATTTTCCTCTAGGGTTTCATCAATACATTGGGAACACTAGATGCTGTTCATGAAATAGTTTAGTAAAAATATGACAGAGTGTATGACTCAATGCCTGATAATGTGTGATACAGACCAATGCTATAGGATCAGTACTATATTTCCTTTTTCAGACAAAAAATGAAGATCAATATGGGCTGCAAAAGTAAGGAATGGCTTCATGGAAGAGGATGAACTTAAGCTCAGCCTTGAAGGTTGGAGTAATTTGGATAAATGGAGAGTTAGAAGACATTTCAAGTCAGAGGAGAAGCATAAACAAAGATTTGAAATTGGAAATAAATATGGTGATAAATAAATGGAAACAAATATGGGGAAAAGTGAGGAGACCATCTTGCCTAGAGTGAAATGCTTGTGTTTTGGGTATGTTGAAGGAAGCAGTGAGTTGGATGCCTAGGATGAGGACATATTATGAAGAATTTTGAATTCCAGTCTGAGGAGTCTGGAATCTTGTTGACCCATTGGAAATTTTTGTATAGACAATTAATGATGGAATTCATGTTTGATAGCCAGGGTGCTGAGGACAGTGCCTGCTATTTATTCAGTATCAGAGACCAAGGGCTATCAACTGAAAGCTCACCACAGCTGCCATGTGCACTACCTATCTCTAAGGGATATCAATAAGACACGTCCTAATAGCAGCTCTTGAAGCAACTCCTGTAATTTGATATTTCATTATTCTTCTCATGAATGGTATCCTATATTCTTCTTATACTTTAGGGGGGTTAGTGTGAATTTATCCAGTTAGATTCTTGCCTCCAGATACTCTCACCACTTTAAGAAAAGTCTACCCCACTTGCCATTCATACTGTGTTTTAAGTGAGGTCATTTGAAAAGCTTCATTATTTATAATTTTTCATAATAATATTAGAAAGAAATATCACAAACACATAAGTGCAGGCAGTACAAGTAATCTTTAAGTCCAGAAATCCAGCTCAGGCAGCTTCCCTCTACCCCTTTCAACAGCAGAGGCATTTTGTTTATTTCCCAACTACTTTCACTAATAATGCCATCCTAGACCCTTTTTACTTCCTCTGGCCACCTCTTTGCCATTGTGACCACAAAGTGTGTACTCTTTTGTATTCAGGATCGCAAAGGGGTACTGCCGTAAACCTATTATATGTCTTAAGAGGTGGAGGCAGGCATGGTTGAAGAATTTCAGACAGTTTCTGTGAGAACTCTTTAAATTACCGAACCCTGAAAACATGAGTTATTGCTTACATTTCCATTACCTAGCCCTTGGAGGGCCAAATAAACTCTGTGCCCTTGGCTTGAGTACCACGTTCTTCTAATAAACAAAGCTAATTGGACAGAGAGAGTATTTTGAAAACTAGCTCTATCACAAGGGTCAATTAACAAACATAACCAAGGACAATTGATAGGGTTATCACTCCATTTCCAATAAACCTCAAGTATCATTGCCTTAGCTATGATAAGAGAATTTTAAAGTATAAATATAAGAATGTCACTTGGACCTAAGGTTTCAAACATGAAAGTGTTGCTGTTCTTAACCTTTGCTGCCACATGCTTTGGGAGCCATGCAGGACACTCTTCATTAAACGGGTATTTGACACGTTTTTAGAACTTTTAGCTCTACAGATGAATGGCTGATTATTTGTATTTAAAATAATAGGGATTCCCCCCCCCCACTTAAAACAAATTCTGCATGAGTATTACTTTTAACAGTCTGATTCTAGAAAA
>NW_027186473.1:28968127-28983418 GCF_028583685.1 Petaurus breviceps papuanus
TCTAAAGTATTAATTTTCTAAAAATCAGAAACTAATGTACTACACTTAGCTTTAAAATGATATTGAATACAAGTAAGTCTTTCTTTAAGGATTCGGATAGATTAACATATCATGCTGATTATCCTTTGTCAAGGTTTGGGAAGTTGAGATAAACCGGTTTCATCCTTGTGTACCTGAATCTGAGCTGTTTTTGTTTTCTTTTGAGATGTTTTGTTGACATGCTTTTCTTTTTAATTTTGTCATAATAATTACTTCCCAATGACTCCCTTTTTCAGTTTCCCCAGTAAAAATCTCCAGTGCTGAGTTCAGTGCCAGTAGTCACTTAATAAATGCTTGTTGACCTTGTAATAAATAATTACTACATATCAACACATCTATAATATCTGAAAATGTATGCTTCTTTCCTTACTAAGAGTCCATATGTAACCAGTCACCACATTCAGAATTCTGAAAGGCTTTCAGTGATATTATCCTGTATATTATTATGGCTATTGTCTAAGCTATTTTCTAGTTTTGCTTTCTTCCTTCTGTATAAGGCTGACAAATGTCTTTTGAAGTTTCTTTGAATTCTTCATATTTACCATTTCCTATGGCATAGTAATTTTTAATTAGATTCTTCATATATAACAATTAATTTAATAGTTTCCTGATTGGTAGGTGTTCAATTTCCTTTCAGTTCTTTGCTACTACAAAAAAGACTGGTATAAATATTTTTGTTTATATGGGACCTCTTTTTCCTTGTGTTTGAGCTTCTTGGGGAATATGCTTATAAGTGTTAGAATTAGGTCAAAGTTTATTCGCCTTTTAAATATAATTTCAAATTATATTTAATAACAACTGGATCAATTACAGAGGCACTAACAGTATATTAACTTGCCTGTCTCCCTAAAGTCCTTCTAATTTCTGCCATTTTTGTCTTTTGCCATTTTGCTAACCTCATTTGTATGAGTTAAAATCTCAAAATTGTTTTAATTTTCACTTCTCTTATTGTTAAAGATCTGGAACATTTTTCCACATGGTTGTTGATAACTTTCATTTCATAAGGAAAAAAAAAACCTTCTTTATATCCTTTGACTTATCTATTGGGGAATGACTCTTATTCTTATATAGTTGTATTGATTATTTATTTTGGATGTTAAGCCTTTGTCAGAGATATTTTTCCCAGTTAACTGCTCTTCTTCTAATTCTACTTGTGGTGACTTATTTTATGTTATTTTCCCACATTATCTTTTATGTTTATCCCTGTCCCCCATTTGTATTTTTGCAAGGAAATTCTAGACTCTATTGTTTCCTTTCTGTGGGACCTTAAGCAAGTAACTTAACTTTCCTGATCTTTGATTTCCTATGAGGTAAAATTGAGGTTTCTAGAACTAGATTGCCTCTGAAGTTTCTTCCAACCCTATGACCCTAGGAGAAGGGAAAAAATGTGATATATAACAAAGGATTCTTCCTGTTAGGGAGCTAGACATGTTTGATAGAACAGTATATTGTGTTTTTCAGTGGATAGAAGAGAGTGTTTCTGAAATAATTCCACTGAGCCCCACCCACATATTTAGGAAAGCACACTGCAGATTAAAGGGAGAGAGTCATAGGAGCATAGTATCAGAGATTTAGAGCTGGAAGAGTTCCTCCTTTTATAGAGGAGGAAAATAAGGCCCAGAGACAAGTGACAGCTAGGTTCACAAAAGTAGCAAGCTGCAGAGAGGGTGCTTGAGGCCAGGTCTTCTGACTATGAATCCAGGGCTCTTTGGAAGTAGCCAACTTAAAACATAAATATAAATATTTGTGCACAAAATGTGACTCAGTTCCTTCCCCTTTTTATTCCTCCCCACTCCACAATGTGTTAAGAATAAATTTGCTAGCACTGAACTGAAATTCAATATTGTATTTATTCTGTTTGTATTTTGGCAATGTGCTGCTGATGACTAGGAATGTTCTCTAGTTTTTCTATAATAAAATCATTTCACTGAACTCCAGCACGATGGAAGCAAGTGCCTCTTGGGGGAAGCTGATAGAATGATACCACCTGCTTTTTGCCTAGTGGGCTTCTGACTTCTGACAAAACATTGGCTGCAATAATGCCAGATTCTCAAAATCATTTTCATTTGTTGGAGTCTGAATGCATCGTTTGTACTATTGACTCACCCTCTCTTTTATGTTTTCTCCACTTTATTTTTTAAACTCCCATTTCACTTCCCATTTTCTCTTGCTTTTCAAGAGGCATGGTGTGACACAGTGCTAGATTTAGAGCCAAAAACCTGGGTGAGGATTTCCAGCTCTATAATTTCTAGCTGGTTGACTTTGGACAGGTCACTAATAGTAGATGTCATTTACATAGTACCTTACATACATTGGGTCATTTGAATCTCACAACAATCTTGTGAAGTAGATTCTATAGTTGTTACAAATGACCTAATTCCCCTGTAAAGACTCTAGGCTCATCAAAACAAGTTTGATCTTGGGGAGTTCCGGAGTTGATGCCAAGAGGATAATTTCTCTTTCTTTCATTTGTCATACCTCCATCTAGCTTTTACTCCAGGAAATCCCCAGATAAAGCACAGGTAAAGCTCATCTCTTGGTTTTCCAAACTGTGGATAAAAGCTCCTATAAAAACACTGAATGTAATAAATGCAAATCTGGTGTGGGACAACATTTTTTGTCCCCTGCAGAACATTCAGAATACATAGAAGATTCTCATAGAAGGAACTCACAAGTACATAAAGAAAACATATAAAGTACTCAAATAGTTCTTAAACTCCACTTAAAGATAATCAAATTTTGGGGAGAAAACATGAACATATATTAAGTATATCCAAAATAAATACATGAATACAAGATAATTTTGTGAAGGGGAGGCACTTGCAGCTGCGAGAGATTCATGGAGGTCTTAGGAAAACAGTGATGCTTGCACTAAGCTTTGAAAGAAAATGGGGGAATTCTAAAAGGTAGAAGTGAATAGGGAATACATTCCAGGCACAGTGATGGGAGCTGGAACACTGTGAATGAGAAACAACATGAAGACCAGTTTTACTGGATTTTAGAATGCATTCTTTCCTTTATGTCATGGAAGTGATCCTTTGACTACAGAGTTTTGATTATACTGGTGTCATGCTGGGTTTGGGAGCAGAGAAACAAGGTAGAATACATTGTATTTCCTTCCTATGGTCTCCTGTTCAATGAAGCTATAAGTTGGTGGGAAGAATGACAACTTTAAGAACAACTTCTGATAGGAAAAAGAAAGAGGTCACTCTCAAAGCCTTTTTGCTGCAATGAGATGCTTAAACTGTGTGAGAGTAAATTTATAGTGTTCATAACATGGACAGTTCTTTGCACTGTCTTGGCCTTGTTCCCTTGGGGGTGGGGGTTTGAGGAGTTTGGCTCTTTAAATCTTCACTAGGTGACATGAAAAGGTGTCGTATTATGCATGATAGCAGGTTTAATAGGAGGTATGTTGAAATCTTTATTATATTCTTTCCATCCTGAGATGATTTTGTATGTACTTTGAATTAATTGTGTACATGTAGAATACAAGCTCCTTGAGGGCAACTGTTTTGTTTTTGGCTTAAGGGAAAGAATGGTGCAATGGAAATTCACTGCCTCTGGAGTGAGAGGATCTGGGTTTAGATCCCACTGCTGATACTACATATGTGACCTTGTGTAAATCATAAATCTATGTGTAAATAAGTGGCACAGCAGATAGAGTACTGGGCTCAGGAAGACCTGAATTAAAATCCAACTTCAAATACTGGTTGTGTGACCTTGGACAAGTCATTTAACTTCTGTTTTCCTCCATAAAATAGGGATAATAATGGCAACTCCTCCTGGGTTGTTGTGAATATAACATGAGATTATATTTACAAAGTGCTTACTTAACATGGTGCCTGGCACATATCTTCATTAACATTATTAAAGCCTTGTTCTTAATAAGTGCTAGATAGTATTAGCTATTAATACCTTTGTACTCTCAGAACCCAGCATAGTACCATGCACTTAGTTGGTGTTTAGGAGGGTAGAGTCAAAATGGGAGAGCATTTTTTTCTAAGTGTTCCCAATATACCCACTCTACAACAATATAAGAAAATCTACCAAACTGAATTCTGGTAAGAAAGTCCAAAAAAAAAAGTGGTTTTTTTTCCAGCCCAGGGCAAGTTAGAAGACAAAAAGAGAGGTCTGTGGACACTGGGGTGGGGGCTGGCCCGAAACGTGGTAAAGTGGAAGCAGTAGTAGCATTAGCAATGGGGAGCAACCCAACAACCAGAGATAATAAAGGGACTGATCACTTGATCATAAAGAGATCCCAAAGCATCTTTGCATTAGCACTAGGAGCACTAGTGAAACTAGAAACTCCAGTTTCAAGTGCTATCTTGCAACTCTGTCACCCATTACCTGTTTGTGGGACATAGTTCTAGTGCTGAGAGGAGTGGGTGTTGTTGGGAGGGAGTAGGGGTCCTACCTGAGTAAGGAACATAGCTCAGCTCTGGAAGTCAGTGAATAGACCTCTCCCTGGATCATGTCATGTAGGAAACACCAAAAGCAGTCTGAGCTGTGAAAGCATCAGAAGGACATGAAAGATAGAAGCTCAGACCAGACATCCTCTCTGTCATTTTCAGAGATAAGCAGAACCCAACTCTAATAGAGTCTAAAGTCAAGAAATAGGTTGGAAAAATAAGCAAAAATAAAAAAAGGAACAAGACCATAACAAAGCTACTATGGAGACAGGAAAGCTCAAGACACAAACTCAGAAGAAGACAATGACTTGAAAACATCTATAAGCAAAAGCCTCAAAGAAAAATCCAGATTGGACACAAGTTCAACAAGAATTCCTAGAACTAAAAAAAAAGACTAAAAAGAGCAAAAAAAAAAAAGATTTTAAAAATCAAAGAAAAGAGGTGGGAAAAAATTTAAGAAATGAGACCTATGCAAGAAAATAAGATTAACATCCTGGCGATAGAGGTACAAAAATACTAAAGAAAATAACTCCTTAAAAATCAAAATTGTTCAAGTGGAAGCTAATGACTTCACGAGACATCAAGAAACAATAAAAAGAAAGTCAAAGACTAGAAAAAGGAAGAAATTGTGAAATATCTCATAGGAAAAATAATTCATCTAGAAAATAGATCAAGGAGAAATAATTCAAGAATTATTGTACTACCTGAAAGCCATGATAAAAAAAAAGAGCCTAGACATCATATTTCAAAAAATTATAAGGGTGACTAGGTGGTGTAGTGAATAGAGCACTGGCCCGGGAATCAGGAGGACCTTAGTTCAAATCCAGCCCCAGACACTTAACACTTACTAGCTGTGTGACGTTGGGCAAGTCACTTAACCCCAATTGCCCTGCCTTCCCCCCTCCAAAAAAAAAAAAACCTAAAAACCTCCCAAAATAGAAAAAAATTTATTTAAAAAAAGAAATTATAAAGGAAAACTGACCAGATATTTTAGAACAAGAGGACAAAGGAGAAATTGAAAGAACCCACCAATCACCTCATGAAAGAAATTTTTTAAAAAACTTCAAGAAATATTATATCCAAAATTCAGAGCTCCCAGGTCATGGAGATAATATTGTAAGCAACCAGAAAAAAAAAAAGAATTAAAATACCATGGACCCAGTCAAGATCTCACAAGATTTAGAAACTACCACTATAAAGGATTGTGGGCTTGGGATATGATATTAATGAAGGCAAAGGATCTAGAATTATAACCAAGAATAATCTACCTAGCAAAACGGTATAATCCTACAGTGGGAAAAATGGATATTTAATGAAATAGAGGACATTCAAAGATTCCTAATGAAAAGAATGGAGCTGAATAGGTAATTTGACATGGCAACACACTACTCAAAAGAAGTATAATAAGATAAACCTGAGTGAGAAATCATAAGGGACTTAACAAGATTAAGCTGTTTACATTCCTATATGGGAAGATGATATATGTAGCCCCTGAGAACTTTATCATTACTAGGGCAGTTAAAATGAGACTACTTAGATAAATGGCATCAATATGAGTTTGCTATGTTGGGATGATCTCAAAAAGAATAATGGAAGAGAAAGAGGGTTGAACTGAGTGAAGGAGTATGAGAGAGGACGAATGAGGAAAATTACCTCATATAAGTAAAGCTCACAAGGAAATGTTTATAGGGGCAGGCAGTGCTTGTACCTGACTCTTATCTGAACTAGTTCAAGGAGAGAATACACCCCTTCCCCCATATGCACCCCCCCACACCACATACACATGCATACACATGTGCACACACACACATACAATGTGCACACACATACATGCACATACACTCATATACATGCACATACACACACAGAGTTAGGTACAGAAATTCCTCTTACCCACCAAGGAAGTAGGAAGGAAAGGGGAAAAATAAGAGGGAAGGTAGATTAAAGGTTATGGCAGTCTGAAGCAATTAGTAGGTCCTTAATAAGAGCTTATTGAATTGAATTATGTCATGTTTTAGCCTTGATTTTTTCACTAACTACCTTAGTGACCTTAGGCAAGTTGGTTCATCCCTCCTGGCTACAGTTTCCTCATCTGTAAAATGATGGGTTTGGACTATATGACCTCATAGGTCCTTTCCAACTCTATGCCTATGATTATGAATTTTTTTTCCCTTCCAGATATAAAATAATACATGGAAAAGGTTTACAAAACATGCAGATTTTTTTGCCTTCAATTCTGTTTTATTTTCAAAGCTTGGAAAGTTCAAATACCAAGAGTTTTTGCTGATCCTCACCTTCCCCATAGTTGTGACCTTTAGCCTGTTACCAGCTTTGATATCCACTACCCTACATAAATCATTAATTACACTATGTTAAGAGATTCACTTGGATAAGAGAAAGCAAAACTTGTCCTTAAGCACATTTCTTTCTTTTTCCATATAGCCCACACTGAGTTTCTGAAACATTAATTACATTTTCAAGATGCAAAGAAAGACAGTGTTTAGAGGGCACTCCAACCTCATGTTTTAGGGATAAGCTGGTGCCCTTTTCAGTCAAGTGAGGGCCTAATTGTGCTGTGCACTCCAGGTTTTTCATTTAATTTCTTCAGAGCTGATACAGATAGGCCACTAGAACAGCACCTTGGGTAAGGGCTCTAGTTCAGGAGAGCTACTCCTTTCTCATTTAAACTCCTCCCAGCACATCAAGTCAAAATGTGAGTGTCTGTTCATTGCTGCAGTAGCTTAAACGGTGATTTTTAAGGGGACAGTTTAATTTTAGTAGCTTTCATGTCCATTGCCAGGAAGTATGAATAGCCTAGCACTTCAGTCCAATGTCTGTGAGAAAGGAACAGAATTCTAAACAGTTAGCCCACAGCTGGATCCAGGGTGATTTTACAGTATGAGAAAAGGTATATATCACAGTAAATCCATCAGAAGCTAACAGTTGGACACCTGTGGCAAAATGGTAGAAGCCAGCATCTTTAGAAGGTATATTATGCACCTAGAATAAAGGCATGTATGACTTAACTGAAGTGATAGGTACATTTCTGATTGAACATGAGTGACTCATAATTATTTTATTATTATCATTTTTAGGCTCATTATTTAAATCTCATACTTTTCTCCTGCCCACCAAATTAGGGATTTTCTGAAATGACACTCCTATTTTTTTTTCTTTGATGGTGTTTTTCTGTGGCATTGTCTTTTACTGCTTTTTGCCACTAGATGGAAGAAGTAGGTTAACAAAATGATTTTTTTTCTTTTTTGGTTTTATAAGATCAACTGAATTCACTTTGCCTAGGAATAGCTACTAAAGTAGGTTTAAAGTCATGATAGAATCAGTAGTCCTGTTTAGTCATCTTTTTTAAATTTAAAATTAAAATCTAATATTTTTAAGTTAAATGGTTTTATTATCGACAGGTTTCAGTATAAACAATGAAACTTGCCCAGGACATGTTTATATTTAAAATAATTATAAAACAGTTTGCATTTTCTTTCCCTCGCTTTATAATCGTCATCTGTATTCTTTGTCTATTCATTTTAATTCACTTTCCCTCACATGATCGTAGTATATATTCTGTTCTTCTGGTTCTGCTTCTTTCATTATTTCATAGAATTATTTTCTAAATCTCTGACCTCATACTTGCCCATCTTCATTAAATTATACTATCCTCCTATGTTAATCAAAATGTTTAGCCATTTCTTTGTTTTTGGAATTTAATTTGCTTTCAGTTTTTTAGAAAATCATATATAATAACTATATGAATTTTTTATCAGAAAGTTTTTGTGGTTGCTATCTTTGAGAATACTTCATGTGAAATCTGTACAAATGTATTGAAATATATCATTTGTAAGACATCATTTTTTCCATCTTATTTTACAGTGTAAAAATTTTCAAAATTAGCCATGGAAAGAAATCATTATTGGATGGAAGGGAGGTAAGAATGATAATTTAAGAGTTAAATAAGAAACATTTTCAACTTGTAATATCCCAGAAAAACTTATTGCCCCCAAGAAAAACACACATGATTGGAAAATATCCAAACAGGAACACATAACAATTGTGTAAGATTTTTAACATGAATGAAGGGTGAAAAAGAAGCCTTTTAACAAATTAAAATCACAAATATTCATCCATTACATTAGCTTTTAAGGCACATCTGACACCATGTATGATATATCTATGAAATACCTTTGCCATACCTTTGTAGATGTCTCAAGGAGATGTCCAAGGGGCAGAATGACTTGCCCACAGTGACCTACAGCTAGTAAGTGTGAGAAGTAGGGTTTGAATAAAGGGCTTCCTGGTACCAAGTTCAGCGTAATTTCCACTATACCACACTTCTTCTGACACATATAGATATAAAAACTAAGCACAGCAGAATAAAATATATATGCAGGGAGAATAGAATGGAGCTCGGAAGTAATTGGTCAGGGAGAGGAATTTGTCCCAATAGAGCTTTAGGAAATGGCCATGAAGACTCATGAATATAAAACGTTTATTATTGCTGTTGTGTGACTGTATATAGGCAGCTATCTTGAGAAACTTAGTTTGGTAAATTGAAGGAATCAAGTTGCAATTAATTGAATAATCTGAATTGTTTAGTTCCTCCCATTCGTCTGCTTCTAAGACAGCCTTGATCACTTAATTGTCTCTATATTCTGAACAGTAATACTGTGGTACTTAAGAGATCTGGTTATTGGACCAATAGTTAGAATAATAATAATGGCTAACATTTATATGGTATTCAAGCTTTGTAAAAGCACTTTACCTCTGTTATCTCCATTGATCTTTACAACCACCATGTCAGGACGGTGCCATCATTATCCTCATTTATATGGGTGTAATAAGCTGAGAGAGGTTCACAGCGGGTCACAGTGCTAATGTTTGGGGTGGTATTTGAACTGAAGCCTTCCTGATATTGAGTCCTGTGGTTTATACACTAAACCAGACTGACTCTTAATTAACTTTTATATAGCACATTATTGGCAAAAACAATGATGAACATTTTCTCATTTGTGGTAGGACACTAACAAAATAATATTCAGTAGCTGTCCACTCTTGTGCCTAAGATAGATATTCTCTTCTCTTCCCTTAAGCAATGAACTTGAATTCTGGTATTAATAATGACAATAAGACTATTCAACTTTTAAATCCAACCACAGAACTTGATTGTATGATCTTCCCTGGAAGTGGCCGCTAGAGGTTAACTAAAGGTTATGAAGTACTATTTCCTATTCAAGAATTGCTTTGTTCTGGGTGTGTGGGGGGGTGAGTTTTCTCGTCATGATTTTCAAGAACTTGACTACTAGATTGAGACATTTTTCTTTTTTAAATTAAGTAACCCACTGGATTTTTTGAAATTGATCATCCCCTAATCTCCCATCTACCTTATATCTCTAAAATGATTGACTATATGATATTAAAAGAACTAGAGGAAGGTCTAAGAATGTTGGGTGGATCATTGATAAAGGGAAATCACACAAAATGAAGACAAAGAAAGCTAATGAAGACAAAGAAGTCAATTAGGTGCTGCAATGGACAGCACACTGGGCTTGTAGTCAGGAAGACCTGAGGTCAAATCCAGCCTCAGATCTTCACTAGCTGTGTGACCTTGGGCAAGTCACTTAACCTCTACTTATCTTAGTTCCTCATCTGTAAAATGGGGATAATAATTGTACCTCTCTCTCAGGTTTGTTGTGAGGATCAAATGATATAATAATTGTAAAGTGCTTAGCATAATGCCTGGAATATAATAAAGCTCTATATAAATGTTAGCTATTATTATTATTTAACATTTTGTACTGGTATAGGGGATTCTCAGAGTAAGACAAAGATGCACTGAAGTATTGATTGATGTATGATTTTTACCTTCAGTTCATTATGATTAATAGATATATCAATAAAGCTTAAATACTTGTAAGCAGTGGCCAAGCAGGGTTTATGTAAAGATTCCCTTCCTATTTCTAGCCAACCACATGTTGTAGAGTCTACATACTCTTTAACCCTGAAACAGTAGTCTTCTTGCTATTCTTTGAACAAGACACTGTCTTTTGACTTGGTATTTTCACTGGTTATCCCCCATTCCTGGAATTCTCTTCCTCCTCATTGTTGTTTCTTGGCTTTCATGGTTTTCTTCTAAGTCTCAGCTAAAAGTTCCATCTTCTGCAAGAAGATTTTCCTGATATTCCTTAGCTTTTCTTCTAGTTGTTTTCATGTATTTCCCTCCTTAAGCTGAGCTCCTTGAGAACAAGAGTTATTTTTTGTTTTTATTTGTATCTCTAGCAATTAGCACAGGACCTGACAGGTGATAGTGATGAATCACTATCTTGTTAACTTGACTTGAAAGGGACCTTAAAGATCAAGCCAAATGGGGGCAGCTAGGTGGCACAGTGAATAGAATACCAGCCCTGGAATCAGGAGGACCTCAGTTCAAATCCGACTTCAAACACTTAACACAAAACTAGCTGTGTGACTTTAGGCAAGTCACTTAACCCCAATTGCCCTACCTTCCCCCCTCAAAAAAACAAACCAAAAAAAAGAAATTTAGGGGTGGCTAGGTGGCTCAGTGAGTAAGAGCAAGAGTCGGGAGACCCAGGATTGGTTCCAGCCTCAGATATTTAACACTCACACAAAATAACTGGCCGTGTAACCTTGAGTAAGTTACTTAACCCCAATTGCTTAAAAAAAAAAAGATCAAGCCAAATGCCTTCATTTTTTACAGAAGTAGCAGAGAGGTCAGGTGACTTGTCCATGGCCTCACAGCTAGTGTCTGAAGCCGGCCTTGAACCTAGATCTTTCTGACATCAAGTTCAGTATCCTATGCATTATTTTTGGTACTTTGGAGAGGTTGAAGAAATACTTTCATTAACCACTCAGTGAGAAGAACTGATGACAGTGGAACTTTTTAAAAGGTAATGAATGTTTTAATTTTCTTAGGTCAAATTCGATGAGGATTTAACAAATTTGCCACAGTAGGCTTTATACTTATCCAGTAATTATAGGTACGGAACCTCTAGATCACACAGTCCCACACCTTCATTTTATAGCTGAAGAAACTCAGGGGAAATAATGGCTAAGGTCACACAGCAGTAACCAAGTAGCAAAATTGGAATTTTGCATCAAGTAAATTTTAGGAATTCAATTTGACAAATATTCATTAATTTGGAAGTGGAGATACCTTGTAGGAAGTTAATAATATAAAAGTTTAGCTTAAGAGAAAGATTAGGCTCAATATGTAGTTTCGATATTGTCTGTTTAGAGATAATAATTGAATTAATAGGTGCCAATTATTTCACCTGAGGATAGAGAAGAGAAGAGAGCCTAGAATAGAGTCTCTTCCTGATTCTTTCTTTTTTCTGGGTTTTTATGACCTTACTCTATCCTGATTCTCCTCTTATCTGTCTTCATTCTTAGTTTCTTCCTTTGCTGGATCTTCAGCCATTAGCTCCCATGGATTCAATAAGCTCTGTGCCGATGGCTCTCAGATCTACTTATTGAATTCTAAGATCTCTCTTGACTACCAACCAATCTCACATCTCCAACTGTTTGGGCACCTTAAGCTGGATGTCAAAAAACAACTTGTTATCTTTCCAAACCCTCTCCTTTATTAATGTGTAGGGTATCACACTCCTCTTAGTCACCTAGGCTAACAACTTTGATGTCATCCCAGGCTCTTCACTGTCTCTCATCAACCATCTCCCCATTCAATCTTTTGCCAAATCCTGACAACTTTGCCTTCAAATATTTCACAACATATACATGCTTCTTTCCCTCCCTTACTACTGCCATTGCTATGGTGCTGGCCCTTGTCACCTTATCCTCGGACTATTGCAATAGCTAGATAGCATGACAGGTCCAGAGTCAGGAAGACTCATCTTCCTGAGTTCAAATCTGGCCTCGGACACTTACTAGTTTTGTAACTCTGTGCAAATCACGTAATTCCATTTGCCTCAGTTTCCTCATCTGTAAAATGAAGTGGAGAACCACTCCAGTATCTTTGCCAAGGAAACCCCAAATGGGGTCAAAGAGAGTTGGACACAACTGCAAAACAACCAAACAACAACAACAATGAGAACAACAACTTCCTGCCTCCAGTGTCTCCCTACACCAGTTTATCCTCCATTCAGCTGTCAAAGAGATCTTTCTAAAGCACAGATCTAACCATGTACACTCCCCTCCCCCAATTTAATAAACTCTTGCAGCTCCCTATTATCTCTAGAATCAAATATAAAATTGTCTGGTGTTTAAAGACCTTCAAAACATGTTCCCTGCTCCCTTTCTAGTCTTCTTATACCTTGTCACCATCTACACACATGTACAGTATTTGATCCAATGACACTGGTCTCTTTGCTGTTCCTTGCAAAAGATCTTTCATTTTCTACCTCTCAGCATTTTTACTGACTGCTCACTATGCATAGAACTCCTTCTGTCTCCTCATTTCTGCTTCCTGACTTCCTTCACAGTCCTTCATAGAAGTTTTTCCCCAATCCCCTTAATGTTAGTACTTCTCCCTGTTAATTACTTCCAATTTATCCTGTGTATATACTGTTTGTACATCGTTGTTCACATGTTGTCCCATTGGACCATAAGCTCTCTGAGCACAGACACTGTTTTTTGTCTTTCCTTATTTCCTCAGCACTTAGCACAAAGGATGTGCTTGCCATATTGGTGCTTAACAAATATTCATTGATTGATTATTTATGAGAACTCTATAGTGTGGAATTTCCAGGTTGGGAGTTCCAGAGCTGAAAGAATTATGTCCTTCAAGGCTTCCTTCATCTCTTATTTCTTCTGTACAGTCTTTCCTGATCTCCTTAGTTGATAATTCTCTCTTTCACCCAATTATTTTATATTTTCTCATCTATTCACCTATTGCAAACTCTAAGAATGTAAGTTTCTTGGGGACAGTGATTTCATTTCTACATCTTCAGGACCTGGCACAGAATCAGTGTTTAATCAAAGGTGATTATTTATTTATTTTTACCACTCATTTTTTCACTCAAACCTATGCTTACTTGCTGTTTCTTTACAGTTCCATAGGTTTTGTTTTATGTTTTATCATTCTGGCTTCTTTAGATTGTGTCTGCTGCTTTTTATCTCTTACACAGTACTAGGATCCTTGTGAAATGAATGAAAATGAAAGATAATGTGGTAAGAACTAGATACATATGCAGTAGACCTAATGCTGCTACCAAATGAAGAACCAGGAAAAGACAGTGGCTAAAAATAGTTTTATACAACTCTTGCCATGAAGGAGTAGTACCACAAAAAAAAAAATGCTTTCCTGCAATTAACTGAATCCTTTAGAAACTAATGGAGTGATCATGGCTCTAGGGAGGTTAGGGAAAATGTTGATTTGCACTTAATTGGAACAAGACTAGGGAAGCAAAAAATACACTGCGTTTACTCATGCTTTGGTATTTGTTCTTCTGTCTCATGCTGAAAGTTGGAATACAGCATTGTCACCACCTGGGACAATCTATCAGTGACACACAGACCTGTTGCTTTTCACTTCAAACCAGGGGATCAAGGACTGCTGATGAAAGTGAGTGCTCCCTTCTTTGATGATCCTCCAGCACCGCCTGGTGCCCCAGGCCAAGCTTTTAATGGACTCTGGGAGTATGAAGGTGAGAGATTTTCTCTTCTGAGTGCTGAGACTGACAGTGAATGGGAAGCATCAGGCCTGCAGAAAGAGTTGGATTTGAATTGAAGCACAGCAAATCAAAGCTGGGCAATGCTACTTATTACCTGGATGACCTTGGACAAGTCACTTCTTTTCTATAGGGTTCAGTTTCCTCCTGTCTAAAATGTAGGCAGTGTTGTATGTGGACAGTGTTCCGGCTTTGGAATTGAAAGAACCTATGTACAAATCCTAGTTCTGTCTGTCACTTAGTAGCTGTGTGACCTTGGGGAAACTGCTTAACCTCTCTGGGCCCTAGTTCCCTCCTAGCCCAATCCTTTCATTGAGTGGGTTCTGTGAAATTTGGATTCAGTCAAAAGGTTACACTTGAAGACCTAGAGGGTCACATGTGGCCTCAAGGCTGCAGTTTCCCCAACCCTGGACTAGATGATCTCTGTGGTGCTTTCCAGCTAGAAATCCAAGATCCTGTGGTCCTGTGAAGAAGTTGGGCTAGATGACTTCTAAGTCCCCTTATAGCTCTAAGTCAATCATCTAAAAATGAGTGAAAACTCAAATCACCCTAAGATCTCCTAAACTGGAAAACATTCAAAATATCCTCCATTCTTTTCAAATGGAATATCTGGAAAAAGAATGATATGTAAAGATACCATCTAAATTCTAGAGTCCTTGCCTTGGCCTGTGCATTTGAAAACTCAGCTATGTGCAATATACTACATTAGTAATACCCATACCTTTTCTTTTTAGGAGTAATATTAGTAATTCCTGATGAAATAGTAGCCTCTGACAAAGATCTATTTTAGTTCAATTTCTGAGCGATGATTGCAATCCAGGCATAATCCAAGCAATCAACAACGTTCCATGAGTTCTCTAAAAAATAAATTAAGAGGGGCAGCTAAGTGGCACAGTGAATAGAGCACCGGCCCTGGAGTCAGGAGGACCTGAGTTCAAATCCAGCCTCAGACACTTAATGCTTACTAGCTGTGTGACCCCAATTGCCCTGTCCTCCCCCCCTCCCAAAAGCAAAAATAAATAGATAAAGAAAGAAATAGACAAGCTTTATTGTCACCAAAGGAGCATAAAACATATTATTTCTAGAAATAGTGTTAAATATATACATTCATACAAATATACACATATCTATCTATCTACCTACCTATCTATCTATCTATCTATCTATCTATCTATCTATCTATCTATCTA
>NW_027186473.1:28983428-29010172 GCF_028583685.1 Petaurus breviceps papuanus
CTATCTATCTATCTATCTATCTATCTATCTATCTATCTATCTATCTATCTATCTATCCATCTTGGAGAGATAGTAGGTAACCTCTCATTTCTATGTTCTGATTAGTCTATTTTAAAACAGAAACTAGCCTGGCATGGTAGGGCATTCCTATAATTCTAGATACCAGAGAAGCTGAGGCTAGTGGATCTCTTAAGGTTGAAGTTCTGAGCTGTACTGGGCTAATCTGATTAAGGTGTCTGCACTATGTGGCACTGATATGGTCCCATTATGATCAGCCCAGGAGTTTTCAACTGTTTGATTTTTTTAACCTGGACTAGTTTGGTCCTTATTATGCAACCTGAGTATTAGACTAGGCCTGTAAGTATTTCTTACACTCCAAACTTGGACAAGATAGGGAGACTCAGTCTTAAAAAAATAATACAAGAAGAATATGATTAAATTAGGAGTGATGAATTTCTATGGTTGTCATTAAAAAAAGTTGAGTTAAATAATCAAAAATAGATGAGCTAGGAATCATCACAGAGAGGCTCATGTCTCCGCTTGAATGGCTTAATAGCACTTGAAACTCAGTAGAGTTCCCAAATGGAGGTCTTTCATAAGTTGGTTCCAATCTCCCTTTCCAATCCTATTTCACATAATGCTCTTTTACAGTGAATGGAAAGTGTTTTTTTATACAGTCTGTATTCTAGACAAGATGGATGACTACTGAGCTGTTCCCTGGACTTGATGTGTAACCTCCAGACTATTGCATTGATACAAACAGTTGTCTACGCTTGGAAGGCTCTCTCTCTTTATTTTTATGTTTCAGATTCTCTTCTTTTAATGATCAGTTCAAATGTCACCTTCTTCCTTATGTCCCCAGTCATATATGATTTCTCCAACTCCAAATTCTTCAAGAGTAACCTTGCATTACACTTATCTATGGACAAGTCATGGGTTGCTATGACCAAAGAATCCATGAAGAGATAGTTGTCCCACCTTTTGATGATGAATCTCTCTGTGCTTAGCTAGGCTAATCCTAGGAAAGCAAATCCAACCTTTAGCTGAAACCAGTTTTTGATGCCTACTCAATGCCATATGACCTGTACCAGCACAGCTTCAGAGGATCCCTTATTGTCTTAAAACCTTATATTTGACTCTTCATTCTCCTTTATCAAACTTGACACCAATCCCCTTTTTTTCTCATTTCAAAAGGTCTTTGAGATATACTTATTTCCTGAATTACTTAAGTTCAAGTCTTCCTTACTTTACATATGCAATCAGTTTCTTAGCTAGTTTATCTGAAATCAATTTAATTCCCCCTACCAAAAACAAAAAACAAAAACTGGGGTGGCTAGGTGGCACAGTGAATAGAGAACTGGCCCTGGAGTCAGGAGGACCTCATTTCAAATCTGGCCTCAGACACTTAACACACAAAAAACTAGCTGTGTGACCTTGGGCAAGTCACTTAACCCCAACTGCCCTCCAAAAATCAGGGAAAAAAATCTAATCTATGTACTATTACCAAACTATTTTCCTTAAACATATTTTTCATTATGTTTTGCAATACAAACCATGGAAGGAAAAGACTGGACTGTGGGAGGAGGCCAAAGCATTGGTTTTGGAGTAAAAAACCTGGATTCAAATTTTACCCCTGATTCTTACTACCTGTGCGACAGTCACTTGATCTACCTTGGGCCTAGGTTCCTCATCTGCAGAATGAGGCTTGTCCTTTGAGTTTCTTTCCAGTTTTAGATCTATGATCCCCTCCAACCCATCACGATCTCTTTCTTCCTTTTTTTCTATATGGACTTCTCTATACCATTCATTTGCCCATTAACCATTTGCTCAATGTGTCATCTCTTGCAGTATTATTTCACATTTCACATACATCTACTACAGATTGTGTCATAAGGGGTGTGAGAGTGAGGAGTGCACCAAAGGGAATAAAAATTACAAAATCTGCAGATAGGATGAAAACACCTTGGGAATAAGGATTGGTTCATTTTTTTGTCTTTGTATTTCCAACACCTTCTCACATCACTCAGACAAGCCCTCTCTCCCATAATTTTTTTCCTTCACCCATTTCAAATCAAAACGGATCCATTTTCCTTTCCATTTTCTTCCATCTGCTCCAGCAGATTGTTCCTTTTGTCATCCCTATTCTTTCTAACCTTCAATCTCTTTCTATCTATTGCCTCCTACTTTTTTGCCTACAAATATACCAACACCTTCCACCACCTTTAAAACAAACAAAAAGACGGCTCTTATTTGATCCTACCATTCGCTATCACTATCATCCTATATTGGCTAAAATCCTAATATTATCTTTTCCCTGAATCGCTCCCCTTTTCCATACTTTTCTATTACTGTTGAGGGCACAATTATTCTTCCAGTTACTGAGGCCCATGTCATCTTCCTGTCATCTTTGATTCCTCCTTCTCACTCACTCCACATAGCCAATACTTTGCTAAGACTTATAATTTATACTTCGTTATTTTTTTATTCATTACCTTCTCTCTACTCATACAACTAGGCACTCCTCACTTCTCACCTAGAAAAATCATCTACAACCAGTGGTTTCAATCCCTCTCTTTTTGTTCTTTTCTAAACCCTCTGCAATCATTCAGCTGAAACTGATGTCAAATCAATTCAAGCCCAAAAGCATTTATTAAGTTTCTATTATATATCAGGCACTGCACTAAACTCTGGTGATGCAAAGAACGGCAAAAGAAACAAACAAGCCAAAACCCCGAACTACCATCAGTCCCTGCTTTCAATGTGGAGTGACAACAGTTTATGATCAGAAAAAAGAGTTCCAGGGTTCATGAAGTGGAACATTTATGAGTGATGGCAAGGACAAGAATATGACTATTTCTGTGTGTAGCTGAAATAGGGTGGAGAAGTAAGTAATGGTAAATAAGTAATCTGAGGAATTTGGATATTAGATTGCTTGAGGGAGTATCACAATGGATGTTGAGGCACTGGAACTTGTTGAAGAGGGTATAGGAGTGTCCTGGAGGTTAGCAGGAATAGCCACCAGAATCTTGATTGGGTGATACATACATATTAAAAGAACTTTAAAGGAAAAGTTACTGAATGTTGCTGGTAGGGGAGAGTCTCAAAGTGGTGACAGGGAACAAGAAATATTCCAGTTCTTCTATCAGGACAAGTGAATTGGGTAGGTGGGGTATGAGTAAAATTATGATAAATAAAAATTATGAGTAAAAATATGCTAAAAAGGGTGGTTTGGTAATCTGTGTTGTCAGGAGGGAGGCAGGTCTTGGCAACTGAATGAAAATGAAGGGAAAGAAGAAGGAAAAGGTTTAAGTTGAAAGCAAGTTTGTTACCAATGGAGCAGTCATTCCAGAGAGCAAATTGGAAGGGTCAGGTAGCTTAAGTATAGGGGTTGATTTGAAGCAGATGGGAGTAAGAGAGCAGTCAGTGGGGAATGGAGAACAGGGTTTGAACAAGATTAGCCAGAGGTTCAGAATTACTGAGATAGAGTATGGGTGGTAGTGTGGGCCTATGTTAGTCATTGAGGAATGAATTCAGGTAGTTTATAATTGTCCCAAGAAGTTAAGCAGCTGTGTGCTGTTAGAAAGTTCCCCTCCTTCACTGTCTGTGAAATTATAGAGGGCCATAAGGCTAGGAAGTTCCCCTCCTTTCCAGGTAGTCATTCCCACTAACTGGGTATTCTCCAAAGCTCTGTCCTGAGACTTCTTTTTGCTCTAGATTATCTCACTTGGTGATCTCATCAACTCCTATGGGATCAATTATTATATCAGATGATGTCCAGATATATTTATCCAGCCCCTGTTTCTTTCCTGAGCTATAGTTACAGATCTCCATTTGCCTTTTGGACATGAACTGGATGTCCCACAGGTATCTTAAATTCAACCTGTTCAAAACAGAATTTATTATCATTTCCCTGAAACTCTCCCCTCTTCCAAACTTTTCTATTACTGTTGAGGGCACAATTATTCTCCCAGTTACTGAGACACACAACCTTCCTGACATCTTTGATTTCTCCTCACTCACCCCACATAGTGAATACTTTGCTAAACCTTATGATATCTACTTTCATATATTTTGCTCATTACCTTCTCTCTACTCATATAGCCAGGCACTCATCAATTCTCACCTAGACTATTGCAAGAGGCTTCTAAATGGTTTCCCTGCCTCAAGTCTTTCCCCACCCAATCCATCTTCCATTCAGTTGCCAAAGTGATTTTCCTAAAGTGCAAGTCTGCCCATATTGCCCTGCTCATGAGTTTTAATAGCCCCCTTTTACCCTCAGGATCAAATAGAAGTTCCTCTGATTGGCATTTAAAATTCTTTATAATCTGTCCCCTTCTTACTTTCTACTTTGCTATCTACCATATACTCTATGATCCAGTGATATGAACATACTTAACAGTTCTTTAAACACAACATTGCATCTCCTGTCTTTGTGACTTTTCTGATTTTTTCCCCATGCCTGTAATATTTTATTCCCTGTCTTTTGACTTCTCTGGCTTCCTTCATGTCATCTTAAAGCATACCTTCTGAAGGTCTTTTTCTGTTTTTCCTTTCAGATTACTTTCCATTGGTATATATTTTATATCTATACAAGAATTATCATATCTCTCTTCCATTAGAATACATACTCCTTGAAAGCATGGACTATAATTTTTTGCCTTTTTTGTATCCCTAGCACCTAGCACAGAGTCTAGAACACAGATACTGCTTATTGACAAAGTAAGTACTTAATAAATACTTGCTTGCTTGGGATAGATCATGTATATGTAGAAGAAATCTGTCCTTGTAGGGACCGATTTATAAGATACCTGAAAAAACCCCCCCACCATCAAGATGACAAAGGGATGGGGGAAAGGTGACCAAGAGATTAAACAATTACTGGGCTATCTGCCTGCTTTCTTTCTCCAGCATTTTTTAAAAATGAGAATAATTTACACACAAATAAAAAGCATCCTTGATGAGGATATTAGTTGAATATGAGTAGGCTTGTGACTATGGTTAATCATACTTTTATTTTCATATAATTGACAGAAAAATGTAGAAGATACAAGACCCCATTGTGCATATTGTTTCTTGATTATTTCTTTTTTTTTAAATTTTTTTAATGCTTTATTAACTTCTGATTTACATCATTCGTTTCCGCCAGATTTTGAGTTACAAATTTTCTCCCCGTTTTTCCCCCACCCATCCCCCCAAAACAGCAGTCCCACAGGATATCCCCACCTCCAATCTGCTCTCTCCCATATTTTCTCCCATACCCGTTTCGACTTTTCCAGTGGATCTCTATGCCTCAGTGCCTGTATATCTTATTTCTTAATTACATGTAAGATGGTATTAGTAATAGTGTATATATACATATACATAAACATACACACACACACACATATATATATTTAAATATTTGATTTTAAAACTTTCAATTCCAGATTCAATCCCTTCCCCCCCTGCCACCCACCCCCACTGGGAAGACAAGCAGTTCAGTATAGGTTGTACATGTGCTGCTAATGAAAACAATAACGTAGTAGATATATTGTAAAAGACTGACTATATTTCCCTCCCTCCTATCCCACCTCCCACTTATTCTATTCTCTACTTTGATCCTGTTCCTTTTCAAAAGTGGGTGCTTCCCACTTCCCTCCCCCCAAGCCTGCCCTCCCTTCCATCATCCCCCCTCTCATTCCCTTCCCCCCCTATTCTCCTGGAGGGTGAGATCCCCTATTTAGTGTGTATTTCATTCCCTCCTCAAGCCAGATTCAATGGGAATAAGGTTGACCCATTCCCTTTTGCCTTCCTATTCTTCCCCTCCATTGTAACCATTTTCCCTTGCCTCTTCTGTATGAGATAGTTTGCCCCAATCTGTCTCTCCCCATCTCCTCTCATTATATTCCTCTCACCTCTTAATTTCACCTTTTAAGTATCATCCGTTCCTGTTAAGTTGGTCCTGTGACCTCTATCTATGTATACCTGTAAACATATATACACACATTCACATATGTATTCATATGCCCATATACCCTCATATATAGACATATATATGTATATATATATATATTTCTAATCCCTTCAACTACTGAGAAAAGTTTCATAAAATACAATTATTTTTTTTCCATGTAGGAATGTTAATAGTTCAACTTTAGTAAGTTCCTAATGATTTCTTTTCCCTGTTTACCTTCTCATGCTTCTCTTGCTTCTTGTATCTGAATGTCAAATTTTCTATTCAACTCTGGTTTTTTCAGCAAGAATGCTTGAAAGTCCTCTATTCCACTGAATGACCAAATTTTCCCCTGAAACATGATACTCAGTTTTGCTGGGTAGGTGATTTTTGGTTTTAGTCCTAGCTCCCTTGACCTCCGGAATATCACATTCCAAGCCCTTCGATCCCTCAGTGTAGAAGCTGCCAGATCCTGGGTTATTCTGATTGTGTTTCCACAATATTCAAATTCTTTCTTCCTGGCTGCTTGTAATATTCTCTCCTTAATCTGGGAATTCCGGAACCTGGCTATAATATTTCTAGGAGTTTTCTTTTTGGGATCTTTTTCAGGAGGTGATCGGTGGATTCTTTCAACTTCTATTTTGCCCTCTGGTACTAAAACATCAGGGCAGTTTACTTTGAGAACTTCCTGGAGGATGCTTTCTAGGTTCTTACTTTGGTCATGGCTTTCAGGTAGTCCAATAATTTTTAAGTTATCTCTCCTGGATCTATTTTCCAGGTCAGTGGTTTTTCCCATGAGATATTTCCCATTGCCTTCTATTCTTTCCTTTGTTTGGATCTGTTTAACAGTATATTATTTCTCATAAAGTCATTAGCTTCCATTTGCTCCAATCTAATTCTGAAGCAATGATTCTCCTCATTGAGCTTTTGAGATTCTTTTTCCATCTGGCAAATTTGACTTCTTAAGGCATTCTTCTCCTCATTGCCTTTTTGAGCCTCCTTTGCCATTTGAGTCAGTCTGTTTTTTAAGGTATTATTTTCTTCAGTCAGGCTGTTGACTCTCATTTCATAATTTTCTTGCATTGTTCTCATTTCTCTTCCCAATTTTTCCTCCACTTCTCTTATCTGCTTCTTAAGGTCCTCTATGGCCTGTAACCAGCTTGTATTTTCCTTTGAAGCCTTTGGTGCAGGAGTTCTGACTTCACTGTTTTCTTCCTGTTCCATGCTTTGTTCCTTCTTGTCCCCAAAATAGGAGTGTAATGTTGAAATCTTCTGTCTGCTTTGCTTCCTTTGCCTGCTCATTTTGCCACTCAATTATTTGACTTTTGGGCTTTTTGCCACAGTAGGACTCTGCCACCAGACAGGGGAGTTTTTGTCCCAAACGCTGGGGTTTTCTCAGTTGCCGGAGGTATTAGATGGGTGCCCTCTCTGAGGTCTCCACAGGCTCTGGCAAGCTGGACACACACCCCAGGACCTCCACCCTAAACTGCAATCCAGATCCAAGCAGGTTAAAGCAAGAGTGATTTCCCCTCAGACTGGTGCTTGGTCCCCCTACACTCTATAAGCCAGGAGCTGAAGCTGCCACGTGGCACTGGCTGGCTGTGCCGGTGTGTCAGCGGTTTCTCGCGCCGGGGGTAAAAGCCATGCACTCCCACTTACTGGGTCCCAAAGTCCAGACTACACTGGCCTCTCACCTTGTCCTTCGCATCTATGTATTGATAAATCTGGAAATGCCCACAGCTGCTGCTGATCTGGAGTCCCTCTGGCAGGCGGCTGCTCAGGCCCACCCTGGGGCTAAAGCCTCGGCTCCCAGAGTGCTGTGCTGGCAGATTCCTGCCGGCCTGCCGGGCTGTCCTCAGCTGGAGGTTAGCTTCTCTGTGTCATTTTGTGGGTTCTGAAGCTCCAAAGTTTGTTTAGAGTCCCCTTTTTACATGGATTGGGGAAGGTGGAAGCCAGAGCCGCGGGAAGGTCGTGCTTCTACTCCGCCATCTTGGCTCCGCCTTGTTGATTATTTCAAAGAAAGACATTTGATTCATTGGAGCAAAACATGCCTTAAAGACTTTCTTTCAACAAAGTATCCCACTGCAAAATACCTTCCTCCCCTACTTGAAAATTACTTGGATTTTTTGAAAGATATAAAAACAGATGACCTTTGAAACATTAATAGAAGGCAAAGCATAAAACAAGGGTATGAAGGCTTCTAAAAAGTATTCATCAGTGAGAGATTTATTGGTTTGGTATAGTGGTCCATACCTGTAATCACTGCTATTGGAAAGGATCACTTGAGAGCCAAGCAGATTGAATGTCTGCATAAAGTCCAGCTCCAATATGGGGAGCCCCTGCAAGTGGGAATAGGGAAAGGATAGCAGAATGCCTAAGGATGGGTAAACCAGTTCAGGTCAGAAATGGAACAGGTAAAAAACTTCTGTTCTGACTAGAAGCAGGATTAAAACAGTGAATGGCTATTGCACTTTCAGCTTGGGAAAGAGAGAGACCCAGTCAAATGGAAAGAGAGGAAGAGGGTGAGGGAGAGAGAAAAGAAAAGGAAGAGGGAGAGGAAAATAAGTAGTAACAGGGAGAAGGAAATGGAGAAGAGGAGGGAGAAAAGAAGGAGGAGGAGGAAGGAAAGGGAGAGAGAGAAGGAGGGAGAGGAATAGAGAGTGGAGATGAAGATGGAGAGAAAAAGGGAGAGGGGGATGAAGTGGACAAGAGAGAAGGAGAAGGAAGATTGAGTGCTGAGTTCAAGTTTAAAAGAGATGAGGGGTGGAGTCAAGATGGTGGAGAAAATGCAGAGACTCACCTGAGCTTTCCCAAATCCTCTCCAAACAACTTTCAATGATGCCTCAAAAATGAATTCTGGAGAGGTAGAACCCACAAAAGAATGAGGAAAAACAATTTCCCAGCCCAAGACAACTTAGAAGATTGGTAGGAAAGGTCTGTTGCACCAGAGTGAGAGTAGAGTGTAGCCCAGCGAAGGTCATTTCGCAGCAAACCAACAGCAGTCCTTAGGAGGTGGGGGAGTACTGAATCAGCTGTGGCTTCTGGAGCTCTCAGCTCACAGAAAGTAAGAGGGTCAGACAACTTGTCAGAAGGAGATGACAGTGGTCTTTTTGCTGGCATTGGGTGCAGGACTCTGTTGTATTGACTTTCTGTGGATCAGTTTGCAATCCTAGGTAGCCATCCCAGGGCCCAGAGTAGCACTAGCACACTAGAACTTGTGGCTGCAGGGGATCAGAGATCCTAGTCACAGGGGAAAAGAGTGTTTGTGGTCACTCACAGACTAGAGTACAGGCAAGGAGAGTAGTAAACACACCTCTCCTTAGATCATACCAACTTGGAAGAATTGAAAACTTATGGACCTCCAGCACCAGCTCTGAATAGAGCTACACAAAAATCCTGAAGCTTGGGATAGTGACTCTTCTACCCCTGGAGCAGAGACCAACTTTAACATAAAGTCAAGAAATAGGCCAGAAAATGAGCAAACAACGACAAGAACAACAAAGAACCTGACTGTAGAAAGTTACTATGGTGACAGAGAAGATCAAAACACAAACTCAGAAAAAGACAACAAATTTAATACTACTATATTCAAAGCCTCAGAGAAAAATGTGAATTGGTCTCAGGCCCAAAATCAATTCCTGGGTAGCCCAAAAAGGATTTTCAAAATCAAATAAGAGAGGTAGAGAAAAAACTGGGGAAAAAAATGAGAATTATGCAAGAAAATAATGAAAAAAAGAGTCAACTGCTTGGTAAAGGAAGCACAAAAATTACTGAAGAAAGTAACACCTTAAAAATCACAATAGGCCAAATGATAAAAGAGGCACAAAAATCCATGGAAGAAAAGAACTCCTTAAAAAAAACCAAAATTTGTCATGTAGAAAAAGGTGCAAAAATTTACTGAAGAAAAGAACACCTTAAAAAGTAAAATTGGGGGCACAACCAAGATGGTGGAGTAAAAGCAGGAACATTCCTGAGCTCCCACTCCAACCACATCCAATATCTGTTAAAAAATGATTCTAAACAAATTTTAGAGCTACAGAACCCACAAAGTGACAGAGAGAAACAAATCTCCTGCTGAAGGCAGCCTGGCAGGCCAGCAGGAAGGGTCTATCACACCAAGCTGGAAGTGGAGGGCAGTCCTGTATGAGCTGTCCTGGCCCAGACCCATGGCACAGACTGACTGGAGTAGACTTCATGGGACTGATTCACCAGTAGCTGTGGTGATTTCCAGACTTCTCAACCCATAAACACCAAAGAGAAAGTAAAAGGTCAGTGGAGAACTCTGTTGGAACTGGGTGAGAGAAGAGTGTGATCCAACCCCTATCCCTGAGGTGGCAGAGGTGGGTGGCTGCAGCTGCCCTGTGATTGCCTCTTGAGCTCCAGGCCTATAGATCCTAGGAGGATCAAGCAGCCTTTCAGAGGGTAATTGCTTTTGCTTTGACCTGCTTGGATCTGGGTTGCAGTCTTGGGGGGAGATCCTGGGATGAGGAGTGCTAGCATGGCAGAGCTTGTTGAGACTGTGGAGAGGCAGTCATCCTCACAGTTCTGAGGCAGGTGCCTAGAAAAAACTCTGACAACGCTGTGCAAAATCCCAGAAATTTGGGACACAGCACTCTCTACTCTGGAAGCAGAATTCTACCATGGCAAAGAGCTCAAAAGTCAAGTAATTGGCTGGCAAGATGAGCAAACAGAGGAAGTGGAATCAAACAATCAAACTATAGAATCATTTTTTGGTGACAAAGGATCAAAACATAGAACCAGAAGAAGACAACAAAGCAAAACTCTTGCATCAAAAGTCTTCAAGAAATATATGAACTGGTCACAAACCATGGAGGAGCTCGAGAAGGATTTTGAAAATCAAGTAAGAGAAATAGAGGAAAAATTGATAAGAGAAATTAAAATGATGTAAGAAAATAATGAAAAGTGAGTCAAGAGCTTGCTAAAGGAGACCCCCACCCAAAATACTGAAGAAAATAACACCTTAAAAAATAGACTGACTCAAATGTCAAAAGAGGTCCAAAAAGTCAATGAGGAGAAGAAGATAATTCTTTTTTTTTTTTTTTGCATTTTTTGGGAGGGTAATTGGGGTTAGGTGACTTGCCCAAGATCACATGGTTAGTTTTTGCGTAAAGTGTCTGAGGCCAGATTTGAACTCAGGTCCTCCTGACTCCAGGGCCAGTGCTCTATTCACTGTGCCACCTAGCTTCCTAAACATAATTCTTTAAAAAATAGAATTGGGCAAGGGAAGCTAATGACTCCATGAGACATCAAGAAACAATAAAATGAAATCAAAAGAATGAAAAATAGAAGTAAATGTGAACTATCTTATTGGAAAAACAACTGACTTGGAAAATAGATCTAGGAAAGATCATTTAAGAATTATTGTACTACCTGAAAACCATGACAAAAGGACAGCCTACACATGATCTTTCAAGAAATTATCAAGGAAAACTGCCCTTATATTCTAGAACCAGTGGGTAAAATAGAAATTGAAATAATCCACCAATCACCTTCTGAAAGAGATCCCAAAATGAAAAATCCCAGGAATATTATAGCCAAATTCCAGAACTCCCAGGTCAAGGAGAAAATATTGCAAGCAGCCAGAAAGAAGTAATTCAAATATAGTGTAAGTCATATGAAAAAAAATGCTCTAAATAACTATTGATAGACAAATACAAATGAAGTTAACTTTGACATACCACCTCACACTTATCAGATTGGCTAATATGACAGAAAGAAAAATGATATGTTTGAGGGTGTGTGGGAAAATTGGGATATTATGTTAGTGTCCCAGTTTCCCCACATCCAAAGCATACTTTTAAAAAACTTTCTTCTTCTTTTTTTTTTTTGGTCTGTGTTTTCTTTCACAACATGACTAATATGGAAACATGTTTTGCATGACTCCATGTTGTATAACTCATATCAGATTACTTGCCATCTCAAGGAGGAGGAAGGGAAGAGAATTATGAAGAGAATTAGTAACTCAAAAATTAAAAGAAATGTATGTTAAAATTGTTTTTTACATGTAGTTGGGGGAAAATTATTATTTTTTTTTTAAAAAGGGTTTGTCTGTAGAGGATGGGAGCTCTTTTAGAAGTTCCTATTTGCATATACTTGTTGCATAAAACTGGAGGACTATATCTCTAGAGCTCCTCAACTGGACACTTAGCTAATCAAAAGAGTTTAGCCAAACAGTATGTGTGTGTATATATACATATATACATGCACTAATTATATACGTGTGTCTATAGATATAAAATACATATACATTTATACACAAGTATTTATATGTTATATATGTTTATGCATGTGTGTATATATGTATGTGAATAGAAACATACATGGTGATTGTGAATAGCCTGTAACACATAACAAATAAGGAACTGTGAAGGAAGGAAATAAGCATTTATCTACTCTGTGATAAGCACTGTGCTAAGAACTTTACAAATATTATCTTGTTTGATCCTCACAACAACCCTGGTAAGTAGGGGCTGTTATTATTCCCATTTTACAGTTGAGAAATTGAGGTAGTCAGAGGATAAGTGACTTCCTGAAGGTCATATGGCTAGTAAATGTCTGAGGTATGATTTGAACTCAGGTTTTCCTGGCTTGAGGCCCTGAGCTCTATCCCATTATATCACCTAACTGCTTCTATTAAAAAAAAATGTGTAAATACTATCATTAAAAATGTAAAGTTGAAAGAGAAGATGACCTGGTTACATATGTATCTTCCCAAAGTCAGGAGAAAGCAAATAACGTCCCCGACACTTAGGGTGTACTACTTATGGTTAACTCATGGAAGGAAATAAGGAGACTTACATACTCACAAACTGATGAGATCATGGAACCATTTGAGTATTTTAATTAGTACAGTATAGCCTGGAAGGGACTATGATCTGTATTTTACTACATTCTAAAAAGTATGGAAGGTAATGTGCCCCATTTAGGAAATGCTCCTTAGATATTTTTGATAGAAAGACAAAAGCAAAATATTTCCTGCCCTTGAGGAGCTTGTATTCTGTTGAGAAGCTAATAATATATAAAAAGATAAGTAAATATAGCATATATAGTATAAGTAAATGGGTTAGCTAGGGAGTACAGCAGGTAGAGTACCAGGATTGGAGTCAGGGAGACTGCTCTTTCTGAGTCGAAATCTGACCTTAGACACTTAGTTGTGTGATTCTGGGCAAGTCACTTACCCTGTTTGCCTCAGTTTTCTTTTTTTTTTTTCTTTCATTCTTTCTTGATACAATGTTTTTTTTCTTTTTTTCTTTCTTTTTAAAAATTTAAAAATTTTTTTAGTTTTATCATTCATTTCCACAAGATTTTAAGTTACAAATTTTCTCCCCATTTTCCCCCTACCCACCACCCCGAAACAGCGATCCCACTGAATATCCCCTCCTCCAATCTGCTCTCTCCCATATCTTCTCCCATACCCCCTCTGACTTTCCAGTAGGGCATGATGGATCTCTATGCCCCGGTGCCTGTATATCTTATTTCCCAGTTACATGTAAAATAATAATAATGTATATATTTTTTAAACATTTGATTTTAAACCTTTGAATTCCAGATTCTTTCCCTACCTCCCTCATCACCCACCCTTACTGGAAAGATAAACAATTCAATATAGGTTGTATATGTGTAGCTATGCAAAACATTTCCATAGTGTATATATTGCAAAAGACTGACTATATTTCCCTTCATCCTATCCCATCCCCCACTTATTCTATTCTCTACTTTGATCCTGTCCCTTTTCAAAAGTGTGTGCTTCCAACTTCCCTCCCCCCCAGCCTGCTCTCCCTGCCATCATCCCCCCTCTCATCCCCTTACCCTCTCACCTGTAGGGTGAGATACCCTATTTAGTATGTATGTCATTCCCTCCCTAAGCCACTCCCTTTTGCCTTCCTGTTCTTCCCCTCCATTGTAACGGTTTTCCCTTGTCTCTTCTATATGAGATAATTTACCCCATTCTATCTCTTCCATATCCTCTCATTATATTCCTCTCTTACCTCTTAATTTCACCTTCTAAGTATCATCCCTTCCTATTCAACTGGTCCTGTGCCCTCTGTCTATGTATATCTGTACACACACACACACACATGCACACAAACATTTCTATTCCCTTCAACTATTCTCATACTGAGAAAAGTTTCATAAGTTACAATTATAGTTCTTCCATGAAGGAATGTAAGTAGTTCAACTTTGATAAGTTCCTTGTGATTTCTTTTCCCTGTTTACCTTCTCATGCTTCTCTTGCTTTTTGTATCTGAATGTCAAATTTTCTATTCAACTCTGGTTTTTTCATCAAGAATACTTGAAATCCTCTATTCCATTGAATGACCCTATTTTCCCCTGAAACATGATACTCAGTTTTGCTGGGTAGGTTAACCTTGGTTTTAATCCCAGCTCCTTTGACCTCTGGAATATCATATTCCAAGCCCTTCTATCCCTCAGTGTAGAAGCTGCCAGATCCAGTGTTATCCTGATTGTATTTCCACAGTATTCAAATTGTTTCTTTCTGACTGCTTGTAATATTTTCTCCTTGATCTGGGAACTCCAGAACCTGGATATAATATTCCTAGGAGTTTTCTTTTTGGGACCTTTTCCAAGAGGTGATCAGTGGATTCTTTCAACTTCTATTTTGCCCTCTGGTTTTAAAATATCAGGGCAATTTTCCTAGAGAATTTCTTGGACAATGATTTCAAGGTTCTTTTTTTTTGATCATGGCTTCCAGGTAGTCCAATAATTTTTAAATTATCTCTCCTGGATCTATTTTCCAAGTCAGTGGTTTTTCCAATGAGATATTTCACATTCATTGCCTTCTATTTTTTTCATTTGTTTGGATCTGTTTAATAGTATCTTGATTTCTCCTAAAGTCACTAGTTTCCATTTGCTCCAATCTAATTCTGAAGGAATGATTCTCTTCAGTGAGCTTTTGAGATTCTTTTTCCACCTGGAAAATTTGTTTTTTTATGGCATTCTTCTCCTCATTGCATTTTTGAGCCTCTTTTGCCATTTGAGTTAGTCTATTTTTTAAGATGTTATTTTCTCAGTCAGGTTGTTGACTGTTATTTTATAATTTTCTTGCATCATTCTTATTTCTCTTCCCAGTTTTTCCTATACTTTCCTCTTATTTGGTTTCATTTCTTGGAAGCTTCTGGTGCAGAAGTTCTGACTTTTCTGTCTTCCTCCTGTTCCATGCCCCAATGATTTTTGTCTACAAAAAAGGAGTCCAAAGTCAGATTACTGTTCTTGCCTTGCTTCCCTCGCTTGCACATGTTGCCACTGTTACTTGACTTTTGAGCTTTTTGCCACTCAGTTACTTGACTTTTATATACAGTAGGACTCTGCTACCAGAGGGGGGAGCTTTGTCCCAATCCCTGGGGTTTTCTCAGCTTCTGGAGCTATTAGTTGGCTGCCCTCTCAGAAGCCTCCACTTGCTCTGGCATACTGGTTATGCACCCCAGGACCTTCACCTTAGATAGTGATCCAAATTCAAGCAGGTTAAAGCAAGAGTGATTATCCCTCATACTGGTTGCTTGGTCCCCCTACAATCTGCAGGCCAGGAGCTCTGAAGCAGCCACTTGGCAGTCGCTAGACAGACATCATGCCTCAGCTGCTTCTCACTCCAGGGGCAAAGGTGAAAAACCTTACTCCCAAACTCCCAGGTCCCAAAGTCCATGCTTCACTGTCCTCTCGCTTTGTCCTTAACATCTATGGATTGATAATTCTGAAAACCACCACAACTGCTGGTGATCTGAAGTCCCTCCAGCTGGTGGCTGGTTGTGGCCCCCCTGAGACTAAAACCTTGGGCTTGAGCCAGGCTGGGCTAGGCTCCCAACATGTTGCACTGGCTGCTTCTTGCTGGCCTGCTGGACTGTCTTCAGTGGGAGGTTAGCTTCTCTGTGTCATTTTATGGGTTCTGTAGTCTTAAAGTTTGTTTAGAGTCATTTTTTACATGAATTGGAGGAGGTGGAAGCAGGAGTCCCACAGAAATCCTGTTTCTACTCTGCCATCTTGACTCTGCCTCCCTCAGTTTTCTCATGTGTAAAATGACCTGGAAAAGGAAATGCAAACCACTGCATTATCTTTGTCAAGAAATTCCAAAGGGAGTCACAACAAAGAGTCAGACATGACTGAAAACAACTGAAAAACAACAAAGTATACAAAGTACTTTTGGGGTATACCAACAGCTGGGAGTATCCGGAAATGACTTATGTTGGAGGTAATGCCCAACCTGAGCCTTGAAAGGACCTGACCTGGAGATTTGAAGAGGAAGAAGTGAGGAAAGACAGCATACTAGGAAAGGGAGACCCCTTGTAAAAAGAAACAGAAGCAGGAGATAGAATGCCAAAACTGAGCCCTGCAAGTAGGTCTGTTTGGGTGGAATGTGGAATATATGAGGAGTTGGAAACATCTGACACCTGGAGCCAGATTGTGAAGAACTTTAAATGCCAAACAAAGAAGTTTTTATTTTTATTATTAAAACAATAGGGAGCCAAGAAAGCTTCTGGAGCAAGAGAGAACCACATGTTTGCTTTCTTGGTTCTAGCATGAATAAACTTCACTTAACATGATTGCTGTTTTTACTTTCAGTTGTGGAAGCATTTTTTCTAAACAGCACAACCAAAGAGTATTTGGAAGTAGAAATTTGCCCATAAGTTCCCTTTTTGTCATGTTTTCATTGTGCATTGGCTATTCTAATCAAGCTTTGCAAATAGTTTTCAAAAATCATTCACTTCTAAAAATTTCTAATTGTACAAAATTTGCATCAGTGATATATATATTTAGTAATGTTACCTTAACCCTTTACAGAGGTAAGAAACTAATGCTTTTGCTTGTAATAAGAAGGACTTGATGTTAACTTTGAAATGCTGATAGGCATGGAAATTAGACAAATGGGTAAGGGAATGACCTTCTGAGTATACTGAATTTCTTTAGGGCTTAATGGGTGTGATTTTCATTAGCTCTAGGTTGATTTCATTAGACTCCTCCTACATTAGTATCTTATTATGATACCAGATCTATAGATATAATACAGCTATCACAATGACAAATTTGGTTAAAGGGACTCAGGAACTGAAATAAAAAAGAAACAAAATAATTCTCAATTAGACTCCTGTTTTATGGGAAAGAGCTCTATTTTTTGGAATCAGAGGACCTGAGTTCAAATCCTCGCTCTGCTATTTGCTGACTTTGTGACCTTGGATAAATCACTTATCTGGGTCTCATTTTCTTCATCTGTGGAATAGCATTGGACAAAATGACCTCTGAGTTTCCACATACCTCTACAGAAATGGTTTTATCACAGTAAGGTTTTTGTTTGGGGAAGCAACAAAGTTTTGGGGTGAATTAGTTCAGGCATAGAAATTTCTTAATAAGTGGACCAGCTCTAACCTAGAAAACTTGTATTTCAAATTGATTCTTGCAAGAAGAAAAGCCTTGAGATTCACTGTCAGTGGGCCACAGCTACTCATGTTCTCATCTTGATTATCTTGAGCTTAAATCTTTTATAGGCAAACACTATGAACAGTGCAATAAAGCACTGAGCTAACAAGTAATACACAGAAATGTTTCAGGGATATCTAGAATGTTAGTGAAATTGATATTTCTTTGAATGCTAATGTTATATCATTCAGTATAATGTTATGACTTGAAATCAAAGTCAAACATGAAATCAAACATGAAAATGCCCTTTTCTCCTATCGTGCTAGTTCAGACCCTGATTTCTTCTTGTATGGAATACTGATGATACTTACTTGATTGATCTCACTGAGTCATGTTTCCCTACTCTAGTCCATCTTTTACTTTACTTCCAAAGTAATTTTACTTAAGTGTAGGTCTGTCCATTAGATTGTGACCTTCTTGAGATCAGAGATCACAGTGCCTGACACAAAGTAAATGCTTAATAAATGCTTATTGACTGAATGATTTCCTGACTCAGTCAAATCTAGTGCATTCCTATTACTTCTAGGATAAAATACAAATTCCTCTATTTAACCTTAAAACCCTACAGAATCTAATCCTAACCTATTTCTCTCCCCATTAGACATACCTCCTCCTCCTACGCTTCACAATCCAATTAAACTTACCTTCTCTCTGTTCTTTGCACAATTCTCTACTTCCCATCTCTGCTTTTGCACATCTCCCTCCTCTCCTCTTCCTCATAGAATCCTTTTCTTCTGTTAAGATATATCTTAAGAACCATCTTCTACATAAAGTCTTTCCTGACATCCCTTGTTCCTAGTGCCCTCCTTTTCAAAATCACCATGCATTGATATAATATATATTCTATAATTGTTAATGTACATATTTTGTCTTCCAATAGCATGTCAGTTTCTTGATGGAAAGGATTGTTTTTGGCCTTGTTTTTTTTTTTTTGCTTTTTGGAGGGCAATTGGGGTTAAGTGACTTGCCCAAGGTAACACGGTTAGTTTTTGTGTTAAGTGTCTGAGGCTGGATTTGAACTCAGGTCCTCCTGACTCCAGGACCAGTGCTCTATTCACTGTGCCACTTAGCCTCCCCATTGGCCTTGGTTTTTATATCCCCAACTGCTACCACAATCCCTACATGGTAGACACTTAATAAATGTTTACTGACTGATTGATTAATACAGGGTTTTAGTGAAATGGGTCTTTTTGGGATGCCAATCTTAGAGTGTTAAATGCAATATTGCTATTTCAAAGGACACTTTTCCAGGTTGGTCAGCTGGAACTACTTGTGGAATATTCAGTGATGGATTCTTCTTTTTGAGGTGCAAAGTTATCTGCAGATACCTCCACCACTCATTTGTGGATTTTTTGTTTCTTGTGCCACTCTCATTTCTTCACTCCTTTCAGAGTCCCCTTTGTTTTTCTTAGAACTAGCAATTCAGTGGAATAAACCAATCACTTAGTGATAAATCCCCAAAGCAAATTATTATAAATGCTTCTTCAACAAACATTGGTTTTCAATTCTGTGAGCATTTAAGTTTCTACTATGTACCAGACAGCATGCTAGAGACAATATGTGCTAGATACAGCCAAGGAGAGTAGAGATTATCTTTCTTGGAAGTAACCCCAGCACAGACCTCCCACTTAGGTTCCTCAATTTCTTTTGTTTTAGCATCCACCAACTGGAAAAAAATGGCAAAGGGAAGCACCATGCAATTTTCCACATCATCATTTTACATTTATAGAAATATTTTATCATTTGAAATATAGATAATTTAATGCCTTCACAAATATCCTATCATATAATATTACTATATATTATTGCATATAATATATAACACATTTATTATATAACATATTATCATATTATATCCTAGTACTTAAACAAATTGTTGAAAAAAAATGAAGTAAGCAATAAGGTTGTATAAGTGCATTGAAGTTGCCTCCAAGTACCCTTGCGAGGAAGCAAACAAACAACAATCTGCTGTTCTCAAAGCAGTTATTTTGGGCATTAATACTTAAGCCAAATTTTTATTTGCTGAGATAGCTTCTTTAAATAAATGAAGCCAGAAGCTTCCATCATTTCTTTCCCAAATCTGTACTGGATTTTAGATTCAAATTTGGAGAGTGATTGTGATATTATAGATTTAGAACTAGGAGGAAATTCAGGGACCAGTAGATAAATCCTCTCCTTTTCCAGATGAAGAAATCAAAGCCTAAGGAGGTTTGGTGATTTGACTTCAGTTATATGGGTGGTATACAGAGATGGATTTGAACCCTGATCCTCTGACTCTAGAGCCAAAGTTCTTTCTAGAGCCTGTTGAAGATTGAATAAAAGTTTGTCTAATTTTGATTCATAAAATACCGTTGAACATCTGGAAGGTGCAGGATGAGGTGAAACTGAAGGCCTTCTTATCTCCAACTATATTACTATAAATTATTGTAGGCTGATTATTGTATCTGTGAATTATTTTTGTCTCTCATTTCTTTTACTTCTGCCTTTCTGATTCTTGGGCATGTACCTGCATAAGAGAAGAGAATGAAAGTAAAATTTCCATGTTCCATTTTAGCACTGATCAGTGCTAGAGGATAGAGGCTTAAACTTTGTGTTAGTGGGCCATGTTTTAATGATTTCTGGATTAAGGGCATTCATTTTGTTTATGAAAATAGAGAAACAAGAATTTGCTATATTGACTTTTTTTTTTGGGGGGGGGAGAGGAGGCAATTGAGGTTAAGTGACTTGCCCAGGATCATATAGCTAATGTGTCAAGTATCTCTGAGGCTGGGTTTGAACTCAGGTCTTCCTGACTCTGGGGCTAGTGCTCTACTATGCTACATAGCTGCCCTACTATATTGGCTGTATTAGACTTTGTACATTGGTTTTTCTTTAAATTCTAAAGGCACACTACTCAAAGACTCCACAACATTTACTGCCAATCCAAGTATCTTATTTATATTTTGTATAAAGGCAATAGATTGTCAAATATGAAATATTAGTACTTTTAATAATATTAACTTTATCTTCCTAAGGCAGAGATCTGAACTTCTTCTCTATGATCTTCTCTATGTTGGCTAGTTATTTTACAAAGTTTATCTTTATATATTAGGAAAAAACCCTTTTCTTTTTGGAACTAGATGGATATTGTTTGATTTGCCTCCTACCACTTGGAATAAGTTATCTAGATGATAGAAAACACGGAATCAGGCTTGTGTAAAACTATGTAGTAATTACTATAAATGCTAGCATATTCTGCTCTTTATATGCATGTTATATACAACAATTAATGAATGCTCCATTGTAAATTCAATTTTTATCAGTCTAATTAGTACAATTTTAGGCTTAGTAATAAATGTAGGGAAACTTTTCCTGTCATAAATAGGAATGAAAATGTACTAATAATGGCATCAATTACACATTTCACATTTTTAAATATATATTTTCCATTATAGAGCTAAGTCTATAGTGGAGGATCCTGACAGATGTTTTCAAAGGAGCATAGATTTAGAGCCAAAAGAGACTTTCAGAGGTTGTCTAATCCAACCCATTCATGTTAAAGATGAAGGAATTGAGCTCTAGAGATGTATGGGGACTTGCCCAAGGTCTCACAGGTAGTAATTGGAGGAGTCAGGATTCAAACCTAGATAGTCTGATTCTAAATCTGGTGCTCGTTTCACTGTACTATGCTTTTTTGTTTAGATTTCTTCCTACTCGTTATGGTTCCTGGAATGGGAATTAGGAAAATAAAACAACAAATAAATCAGTTGAAGAAATCTAAAATGATCAGTGGGGATGAAATTAAATGGGGCATCTAGGCAGTGCAGTAGATAGAGTGTTGGGTCTGGAATTAGGAAGACTCATCTTCCTGAGTTCAAATCTGTCCTCAGACAGTTACTAGCTATGTGACCCTAGGCAAGTCATTTAACCCTGTTTGCCTCAGTTCTTCATCTGTAAAATGAGCTGGAGGAAGAAAATGGCAAACTATTCCATTAACTTTGCCAAGAAAACCCCAAATGGTAGCATGAAGAGTCAGACATGACTGAAAAGACTGAACAACATCAAAGGGGATGAAATGAAATATAAGCATTTCCATACCATTATTAAAAATTAACTTAGTTTTCATTGCTGATATTTGGCATTATAAGTGCCATTTTCTTTTGAACAAATTACCGGATCATAACAGCTGACATTTACATAGTGCTTTAAAGTTCACAAGACATTTTATGTACATTATTTCCTTCAAGTGTCACAATAACCCCAGAGTATTATTACATGATATTGTTAGAGTATTATGAACTCCATTTTACAGATGGAGAAACTAAGATTCAGAGAGTCAGCACTTAGCATAGTGCCTGGCATAAAAGTAAGGAACTTTAAAAATACTTATTAATATTTACTTATTAATAAATAGTTGCTTACTCATAATACTTATTAATAAACACTTATTAATAACATAACTGGTGTTAAATGACTTGCCCATAGTCGAATACCTAGTGTCAGAGGCAGTGTCAAACCCAATTCTACCTACATCATTTCATAAGTGAACTCTTGCTCTGATATGTGAATTTTTCCTCTTCTAATTAAAAAAAAAACCCAATAACTTCATTTTGGGGAATGTGATGCCACATTGTATGTATGGTATGTTATTGCTACTAATTTACTCATTTGTCCATAATTTTAGTTGAGGAAGTTTTATTGCTAATTTTGCAAATAGCTGTTGGATGAGTTGGAAGAGCATATTTGATGCAGACATGGGCTAAAATGAACATATATTCTGTTGTATAAATCAGGGAAATTGTGGGCTGGGTACATGTTGATTCACTCATGTCCTTCTGAGTACTCTGTAACTAGACTTATTAGCATATTATGTACAGTGGGCTGAGTATTATTAAAACAAATCCAAACAGCTGGTCCTTAAATTGATTCTTCCTACGTTATAATTAACTTCTGTCAGAGCTGAAAAGTTTAGATGAAGTTTAGCTAAACTTCCCTTTAATTTAAGGCCTCTTAATTTGAGTTGATAGTCAGAATTGAGACCAATGGGAATAAGCCAGAACACTACCTTAGTTACATGTAAATAACTTTTCCATCTGTCTTCAACTATCAACAAAAATTAGGACCAATCAACATGGTAGTCTTTCCAGAATGAGGTATTATCGAACCATGAATGATACTAGATAAGAATTTAAATTCTAGGGGCGGCCAGGTAGCACAGTGAGTAAGAGCACCGGCCACAGGGTCAGGATGACCTGGGGATCGAATCTGGGCTCAGATACTTAGCACCACACTCAGAAATAACTGGCTGTGTAACCTGGAGCAAGTTACTTAACCCCGATTGCTTTAAAAAAAAGAATTTAAATTCTATAATCTTTTAAAGGAAGCAATCTATGTTACTCATTCCATTTATTTATTTTTAAATACTCACCATGTCCTTTTGTTTTTGCCTCATTTTCTTTTCTAGCTATCTTCTGACCCTCCACCCAGTGAGCATTCCCTTGTAACAAAGAAAAATTGTTTAAGAAAACCAACTGACAGTGATCTTGTCCAACAATACTTGTTACATTCTGCACACTTTTATCCCCTACCTGTCCAAGGAAAACAGGGAGGTGCTTTTTCTCACCTCTCTAAGGTCAGGATTGGTCATTACTATAATACATCATTCAAGACATCCCATTTGGCTAGTAAAATCAATAGTCAAAAGTCAATAAACATTTATCATGTGCCAGGTACTGTACTAAGTGCTAATGATACAAATACAAATAAAAACGACAGTGCCTCCCCTTATTTTCTCACTCTGTTTCTCTTTTGGTTTGCCTAGGCATGAACAACATCTAGTCCTCTTGCTCTACAGTGGCGATGCTTTTGCAGTAAGTCCTATTTGAAAAGTATTATCACCTATTAATGCTTTGATTCGATTGTTACCATATAAGGATATTTTGCTGTTACTGTACTTTTTGAAAATTCAGCTTCACTCTTTGCAGATTTTAGACACAATGTTTTATTTTCTCCAAGAAAAGAAAATCTATGTATTTGTCTCTTAATTTCATTTCCTTTTTTATTTTTTTTTTGGTCAAAAGAATAAATATGAGTTTCTTCTTCCATAGGTGAATTTGTCAATGAATAGCAATGGTAGCTATGCTGGTTGAGGGGATACATTTTGTACTTAACACAAAAAAGATCAGACTCTACTCTAGAGAAAGTACCTGAAATTGTCCTGAACACCATGAATCATGGATATTTCCATCAAGAAGCAAACGTTCTTTTAAAATACAAATTAACTCTCATTCAGTAAAAGAAAATGGGACCTTCTAATATTTTTCAATATGTTAAAAACTTATTTACCTTCCATTCAAACTAACTTCTATAACCTCTTTATTTCTTTTAATTCCACCATGTCACCCAGACTATTTCGGAGACATTTTTGGCTCCTCTTTCTCCCTTATCTCTCAAATCCAATCTACTACCAAATCCTTCAATATTTCTCAAATTTATATCCTCCTTTCTACCCCACTGTTGTTCAGGCTAGAAAGACAACTGGTAATATCTATGCTTGGAGCAAGTGGCATAAAATATTCTCTCAATTGCCTTGGGCAAGGGATGATACAGCAGAATCCTTGGGACACTGTAAAGCCATTATTGAGGAAGCCTCTGCTAGGTGGCACAGTGGATAAAGTAACCAGCCTGGAGTCAGTAAGACTCATCTTCATGGGTTCAAATATGGCCTCAGACACTTACTAGCTGTGTGTGACCCCTGGGCAAGTCTCTTAACCCTGCTTGCCTCATCTGTAAAAAAGAGCTGGAGACGAAAATGGTAAGTCACTCCAGTATCTTTGCCAAGAAAACCCAAAATGGGGTTATGAAGTGTTGAACACAACTGAACAAGGACCCTGCCTTTGGGATGATACACAAGTCAAGGTAATTTCAGACCTGAGCTTTCATTAAGCTAGTCACCATGGCTAGAATTTTCTCCCTCCCTGTTTCTACTTTCTGGCTTTCCTGGCTTCTCAGATAAAATCTCACCTTCTGGTTCTCCTTAATGCTAGTACCTTCTCTCTGTGATTATCTTAAATTTATCTTGTCTGCATTTTATTGATGTATAGTTGTTAGCAGGTTCTCCCCCATTAGATTTTGAGCTTCTTATGGGCAGGGACTGTTTGCATCCTTGTATCTCCAGCACTTAGAACAGTGTCTAGCCCTTGACTTGACTGTTATTGTTTCTATTACCTTGGACAAGTTGTTAACCATTCAGTGTTCTAGGTGACACTATACAACTCTCTAAGACTCATCTATACCAATGAAATCACAAGTCTAGTTACTATCCCCATCATATGTGATGTGGATTGGAGTGAGGAAGAGACTGAAGACAGAGAAGAGAAGGCTATTAAACTAAACCAGGCAAGTTTATTATTCCTTTTGAGGACAGTCATAATGTAGAGGCAGTAAGAGTGTAAAAGATAGGATGGATGAAAGAAGTCAAAGTGAGAGGATTTGGCAACTAGTTGATAGCCGTGGAAATAAAGATTCTGAGAAAAGGATTTTTGAAGCAAAAAATAACTCTCTGGCAAATGGAGAATAACTGAATTCAGAACAGGAATGGAAGGGAAAGCTAGATTCATCAGTGATTGTTATAAGTGATTCACAGCAGCCTTAAGTAAGTCTTTGGCAGACCTTTTCTGTGAAGTACTGGGGAGAGGAGAATGTGATAAAGTACATGACAGGAGGGCTATTGACTATTTTGTTTAAGGAGGTAGAAAATAGGGTCTCTAAGAATCATGGGCTCTTAACACTATTGAACTCAGCCTTTAAAGTATTCGTAGGCACTTGATTGCAAGGTAGCTGGCAGGATGCTTCAGAGGACCCCAAACTAGGCAATCAAAAGGAGAAAGATAGCAGACTATCAGTAACCTTAAGAGAAATAGTGAAACACATTAATGGGGCTAGATCTTTCATCAACTTACTTAACAAACCTGAACCAAGAGAAGCCTTGTGATACAATGGGGTGAGGTGAGCTGCTTTAAATAATTACATTTGCCATTTAAATTTACGAAGGTGTAAGGATATCATAGGCAAATGTAACTAGGATTCTCAAAGTGAATAGGTAGAAATGAAAAGAAAGTCATCTGATAAATCAGGCCAGTTCCCTGGCAAAGAAAAGACAACTGACTTAAAAGCACAAGTGGCACATGGAATGTAAATCTCTTCATGCTTTCATTCAAAATATCAATAGATTTGTGATCTCATCCATGTGGACATTCTCTTCAACAGTGCAGCTCCTGCCCATTTGAGGTAACTCTTATCCACATCCTACAATAATAAATATTCCATGGTAGGTGCTGGAGGGGTACACCTCTAGCTGGGAACCTTTCTCTATGTCTCATCATTATGTGGAAGTCAGCCCCGCCATCTTTTGTGCCTTTTTTTCTGTTTGTAATCAATCATTTGTAATGTACTATAACTGATGTATATAACTTATATCTCTCTAATGAATTTTGGGTGATCTGAAATCTTGAGTTTAACAAAATTCTTGTGCTGTAGGAGTTACATATATTTTTGTCATTTTACAGATAAGAAAACTGAAGTTCAGAGAGCCTGTGACTTGCATATGGGCCCTCAGTAAATTTTGGAGGGATTCCTTTGTTTCAAGTTTAGCATTCTATTCATTCTGAGTCTCTTTTAAAGTTTGACAAGCATCATGTATGTTGATTATCTCATTATGTTATCACAGAAAGCCTGTGAGGTACTTTCTATAGGTATTATTATGCCTATTTTACAGAATTGGAAATTGAGGTTTAAAAGAAATACAGTGACTTACCTGTGATCACATAGCTAGTAAACTTTAGAGTCTGGATTTGCTAAGATATTTTCTTTCCAAATATTTTAAGATGCTTTTTACTTAATCTTCAATGCCATTTTCTTCAGAAGTAGCATGCTATAAAGGCAGCTTGATAGAACAGAGAGCATTTTGGACCTGGAGTTACTAAAACATAGGTTAAATCCTATTTCTGACAGCAGTTTGTAATCATGAGCAAATCATTTAACCTGAATCTCAGTTTTTACATCTGTAAAATGGAGATAACACCTGTAGTACCTACTTCATTGATCAAATGAAAAATAACACAAAAACTTTAAAGCACTATGTAAATAGAAGTTATGATTATTATTTCAAGTAGGGAAAAGGGTAGTTTATTCCACTTCTGTCATTTCTTGCAGTATAACAATATTCCATTACATTCCCATGCCACAACTTGTTCAGCCATTCTCAAATTGATGGACACCCTCTTTGTTTCCAGTTTTTTTGTACAATAAAAGAGCTGATATATATGTATATCTATATTTATCTATCTATCTATCTATCTATCTATCTATCTATCTATCTATCTAT
>NW_027186473.1:29010182-29048947 GCF_028583685.1 Petaurus breviceps papuanus
TATCTATCTATCTATCTATCTATCTATCTATCTATCTATCTATCTATCTATCTATCTATCTACCTATCTATCTGTATATATGTACATTCTTCCCCTTTCTTTGATTTCTTTGGGGTATAGACCTACTAGTGATATTACTGTTTCAAGTGAATTTTTGGTCATATTTCTAAATTATTTCCTGGAATGGCTTGTCCAGGTCCTTTTCACATGAGCTGTCTAGTCACATATCCCCTACCTTGAGCCTGAGTAGAGGCTTTATATTTTTCCCTATTACATTTTATCTTATTAAATTTGGCCCAATGTGCCAGCCTGTCAAGATCTTTTGGAATTTTAATCTTCTTATCCAATGTATTAGTTTTCCCTCAAAGGTTTGTGCCATTTGCACGTTTGAAAAGCATGCCATGTAAGCTTTTATTCAAGTTATTGACAAAAATTTCAAACCGAACAGGGCCTACCCCAGAGCCTTGGGCTATTCTACTGAAGTCCTCCCTCAAGGTTGATATTGATCCATTACCATTCTTTGGGTCTAGTCAGTCAATGAGTTCTTATTCAATCCCTCTACCTATCCAAACCATTCCCAATAGTGATGATAATAGGAATTCATACAGGGCTTTAATATTTAAAAAGTGTACACATATCTGACTTTTTGAATGTAATGTAGGAATCAGATCAAAATGTTATGACATAATCATCATAAAAATGGACATTTATTTAGTACTTTAAGGCCTTCAGAGGACTTTGCATGTACAGTGTAAGCTTTATTAAGGCTAAACTGCGCTAAAATTTTGGGGATATCCACTATTAGTGCATCTGAGCTTCACAGTGAACCCTAAAGATAGACATTTAAGGTATTATTACCCCCATTATTATTCCCATTTTATGGATGATGAAATAAACTCAGTACAGTTAAGATATTTGCCCATGATCACCCAACTGATGTGTCAGAATCAGGATTTGAAACCAAAACACCAGTTGTTCCATCGTTTCCTTTTATACTTCTTACTAAATTTCTATCAGTTGTGTTTTAAGAGAACATATAAAAATATCTAAAGTTCAATGGTAGGGTATAGTAATTTGGGAAGATTATTACCCCTCTTTACCCACTTTCACCCTCACCCTCAAGTGAAAACAGTGCATCATACCTGAAGTCATAATTATAGTAGAACAATTAGGGTTTTGCCCCAAGTTTGCAAAGAGTCCACTGACAGATTTTATATTTCTTCAGCAGGTAGAAATAACTGAGCCTAGAACCTAGTTATTAAGAATAAAGAGTTAAAACAAGTGGATTCTTCCTGGATCCATCCTGGTCCTTCCCCCCAGAATAGCTTTGTGGAGTTGAAAAGTCACAGTGTCAAATTCCCTGGGTTACTCCAGATACTGGAACTTAGGTTGTGACCTCCAAGGTCACAGTCTTTGAGATCTTCCCCACCACCAAAGAGTTTTACCTCAAACAGTTTTGGGATTTGATGCTTACTCTAGACACTTGTATTTCTCTTTATGGATCTTATGGTCATACTCTTAAAAAAATAAAACCAGTGGATGTGGGTATCATGCCTTACTGACACATTTGCAAATTGCCAATCTTTGCTTTCTTTCTCCCCTCCCCATTTCTCATGGTGGTAATTAAGAACTGTAAATTTCACTTTATCATTTGTGTTGGGACGAGTAGAATAAATCATTGTAATGGCGCGTTTATTTCAGTAATGCCAGCATGCCTGCAAATCACTTGTAAATTGGTTCCATGGGTGTAGTGCTCTCCAATTAATCAGAAACCCATGGGCATACATTTCCTGGGCTTCTGTCAAAGCCTTCGTTACAGTAAGTAAAAAAAGCTGTTACTGACCTTTCTCCGTTTTTATTTATCATTGGTAAGGACTTAACGGCTTTAGAGACCTGCTACTGCTCATGGGGATGTTTTCATGGTGGGCCCTGGCATAAAGCTAACTGAGCATTCCATTTCAGCTCTATAGGCCAGGATTTATACCCAAGAAAACATCAGGTGGATCTAGTGTGGCTCACGGTCAGCAAAAGTAATATCTGCTTTAACCCTGAATTCCGTCCCTTTTGAACATGTGGGAGGAATATTTGTAGGTAGGAATAGGAGAAATGTCATCAGGGTTTTAAATAAACAGATCATTTAGCTGAAGAAAGAAAGTAAAAAAAAAAACACAGAACATACTGTGGAAGTACGTGTGGAGAGGGTACACAAACGTGTCTTGCTACCTCATGCTTCCAATGCTTCAGAGATACAGTCAAGATCCTCAGGTGGTGTCATAGGGAAAGTTTCTTTCTTTGCTAAGAAACTGATGCTGTTTGTTCTCTGACATACCCCTGCTGAGAGAAAATGGGTATCTATACTGACAGATCGCTCTGCCATGGGCCATTTCCGCAACTGGATATCTTGGGATCTGGGTGCTGCTCTGTCTGCTGGCCTTCGGGTACCATCCGTGTCAAAAGGTGTGGGAGAGGAGGGAGTCGGTCAGCTCTTTAGCTTGATAGCTTCAGGTACTGTATCTTTTATGATGCAGAGGCACAGCTTGGTGGTACAGTCTGGAGACATGAAGAAAATCTGATCTCAGACACTTACAAGCTCTGTGACCCTGGGAAAGTCACTTAACCCAGTTTGCCCATTTATAAAATGAGCTGGAGAAGGAAATGGCAAACCACTCCAGTATCGTTGCCAAAAGACCCCAAATAGGATGGTGAAGATTTGGGCTTGACCAACAAGTTAAGGAGAGAAGTCCTTGTGCATTTTTAAAGCCATTTCTTTTCAGACTTTATTGGTCTAACTCTTATTTAAGGTTTTGTTTTGTTTGTTTCTTGTTTTTATTTTGGAGAGCAGAGTTTGGATTAGACCTGCTATTTCATTGTAACAAGGAACTCTGATCAGGAAATTTCCTCAGTCAAAGTAGGGTGGTACCTACTTTACAATTTATTGGGGGAAGGGCAGTTGCTTGAGGACATGGATCAGTATTTGAACTCTGGTCTTTTTGACTCGGAGGCTAGCAATATATGCTTTCCACTACACTGCACCTCTTATCTGAGTTATAATCAGAAATTCTTTTTAATTCTTGTAACCTAAAGGAATTCAGTGAAGTTGGAGTGAGGGGCACTATATAGCCCTATTATGATACAGTGTTGAACTTGGGGTCATAAGACATAATTCTGCTGTTTTCTACCTGTATGACTGGAAAAGTCACTTTGTGGGTCCTAATTTTCTCATTTGTGTTATTTCGCAAGGTTTGAACTAGATGCCCTCTTAAGTTCTTTTAAATTCTACATGTATAATTTTTTTTTGACTCAGTCTCATATGCTTATAAATCATAGGAATATTTTTGGTGAGGCATTTGGGGTTAAGTGACTTGCCCAGGGTCACACAGCTAGTAAGTATCAAGTGTCTGAGATCAGATTTGAATTCAGGTCCTCCTGACTCCAGAGCCAGTGCTCTATTAATTGTACCAACTAGCTGTCTCTAGGTATAGGATCCTAAAGAGAGTGGGTGACTTTTGCCTTTCTTCCCACCAAGGATAAATGCTCCCTGCTTGTGATTTCATTTTTGCGGGCACTCCTTTCACCACTACAGAGAACATTCACTCCAAGATATTTAACAGATGGTCTTCTAGAGTTGCTATGGCTGAAAAATTCATCAACCTATACACAACTTCGAGGTTAGCATCTCCAAACTGACCTAGATGGGTCCTTGGATGGCAGGCCATACTATCCATCACTAAGCTCCTGTTCAAAGACTTTCCAGCTTGCTATGACTTACCAATGCTTGTGCCCTTCTGACATATAGCCTTTGAGAACCCAGGATCATATTTATCTCCATGCCAGTTCTATACTAATGTCTAGAGAAATGTGAACTCTATCAGGTGATCTTAAACATCAGCTGTGGTGATCTGGTGAAGCCTCTGGACCCCTTCTTAGAATGATATTTTTAATGTACAAAATAAAATAAATAAAATTATAAGATAACCATATATATTCTTTAATAGTCATCAATATATTTGAAAAATAAGCTCAAGTCCCAGATTAAGAATCTTTCTACATGGGTGAAAATTGGATTTAGAATTTTAGTAATGGTACAATATTATGTCAATAACATCAGCAATAACTGACATTTCTATAGGGCTATGTGGTCTAAAAAATTATTTTTTAAAAACAACAATCCATAGATAGAGATGATGTAGGTAATATTACTTTCATCTTATAAATGATGAATCTGGACTACAGAGAAGTTAAATGATACACCTAAGGTCACATAGCTAATAAATGACAGAACTAGGATTCAACCCCACTCCTGCCAATTCAAAACCCAGGGCTCTTCTTAGCCAGGCATTGGGAGAGTATTGACCATTTATTTTGATTTCACATTTAGAATTAATGAGCTGGCAAAACAGTGCCTGAACTTAAGAGAAAATGTACCCCTAATAAAACATCTTTTAAAAATGTAGTTTTCCTATTTGTATTCCTAGTATTTAAAAGTTGCCAATGAGAAGTCAAGGTGAGTATAATAGTAATAAGTACTTGTTTAAAATGTAAAAAAAAATTGAATTGATTGAAAGATAACTTCAGCAACAGATTTTCTCCTGTGTCTAATTGAAATGATAATATTAGGTTGATTGTGAATCCTTTACAATCAAATCTAATTTCATCCTCTGTACAGAATTTCCTTTGGGAGGGGGACCCCCAAGAAATGAAAAAAATTTCACACCCAGGAAGTTAAATTTTTTTTTTTTGCAGGGGTGAAGGTCCAGGGCAATTGGGGTTAAGTGACTTGCCAAACGTCACACAGCTAGTAAGTGTTAAGTATCTGAGGCTGGATTTGAACTCAGGTCCTGCTGACTTCAGGGCCCATGCTCTATTTACCACACCACCAAGCTGCCCCCAGGAAGTCACTTTCAATAAAATATTGTGTGTGTGTGTGTGTTTGGCACTAGATGAATTTGCTCATTGTAATTACCGGTAAGACTATATATATAAAAATGAAACCAAAAATGAAGATCTTGTCCCAGGGTTTTGAAACTTGGGGAAGCAGGTCTTCTCCCCAAGGCAACTACAAAATGTTGAACTCTCATGGTTCTCAACTGCCCATGCTTCGACACTACCCTCAGTGTCATATTGCTGAGGCACGGGGGCCTACCTTTACCCAATGGACCATTCTTGGAGGGGGAAGGGTGGAAAGGGTTCTATTGCCCCAAATTCCAGAGTCAGTGACCCAAGGTCAGACTATCCTCTTTGCTACTGTCATGCCAAATATAAACTCCCCATCTTCATTTAATTATAGCTCTGGGCTAATGGGCTAAATTTGGGGAGGAAGGGGGACAGATGGATAGATACAGAGATAGACAGATGGACAGATATAAATGCACAGAGAGAGAGAGATTTCAGAGTAATAGATTGACTTGCTCTTTACTTTTATGTGTTCTAAAGGAATTAATGGAAGGACTTCATTTCTGCACCACAGAGTCAGAGATCACAGGGGAAAAATCGTCTCAACTCTTGTGTTAAGCTAAAATACCTGTAACAGAATTGTCTTAGTAACTACTGTACTCCCATGATAGCATGTGGAAAGTAGTGGCTGTGATTCTGGGTTTAGAGTCAGGTGCCCTGGATTCACATTTAGTTCTTAATTTGTGAACCTGGGCTAGTTAGTGCATCTCTTTGGGCCTTAGACAATTCCCTAGAATTTATGTATTGAGTCATGTGCCAGTTGCAATCTATATTACTGTATGGGGGTGCCCACACTGGGAATTCCTAGTGCTGATGAGATCACAGAGCCTTCACAAATTATATAATAGAGATAATGATTCTGCTAGAGAAAGTATTTCACTCCAGGGCATTAAAGCATTAAATCTCAAATTTTATTTCGGTGTGTTGGTTATAAGTGTGTGTGTGTGTGTGTGTGTGTGTGTGTACGTATTATGTGTGTGTGTGTGTGTTTGTATATAAGAATTCTGATAATCTTGTACATTCTTCATGTGTAGAAGTTAGTTATTAAAGAATATGGGAAGGACCATTCCTATTTCTTTGTTTTGTTAAAGGACGTCTCCTATTGTCAAATACTGTAGAACTAAAAGTTGTTGCTCAGTGATTATGTGAGATATGAAAGACAAAGCATGAGTATGTAAGGAAAGAACTTTAGCTCTCTGATTTCTCCCTAGTGTGTAACTTTAATTTGATGTTAATCATATAACAAGACTTTTTACTCCCCTTCTTGAAAATTTTTTCCTTTATTTTTTTAAAAAATATTTCTATTACAACCCAATGATCAGCCCTCCCTAGCACCCCAAACAAACAAAAAACAGACCATTTCTTCCTTGCAACAAAGAAAACACAGTTAAACAAAACAAATTACCACATAGCTTCATAAATGTATGATGATATATCCTCCATTACATATCTGTAGTCTGATACTTTTCTGCTGATGGGAGGGAGGCACATTTCAAGTCAAGACTGGTCACCTTCTTAATCAGAATTCTGGTGTCTCTCAGTCTTGGTTTCTCTGACATTATTGTACTCACAATGACTTCTTAAGTAGAGATTAAATAACTCAAACTAAACTTTGAAAGCTGTCACATTTCACTTAGAAATGTAACAAGGATGAACTGAAAAACCAAGTTCTTAAAGATGAAGTACATGACCCTCTTTCCTATCCCTTTCCCAACCATTATCTCACCCAATTGATCATTTCTGGCCCAACAGCCAGCATGAGAAATTTCCAGCTAAAGACCTTTCATTCTTTAAGGCACAGCAAAAAGAGGCTTGGAATGAAAAAGGCCATGACCACAATGGTAAGTGCATCCTATCAAGAATAAATAAAATCTCCAAAGCTTGACAGGGAAGAATATGGAGAGGTATTCAAGCGACTAACCACAAGTAAAGGATTTTCCTTTTCCTGCAGGAATCTATTCCAGGAAGAAATTGATCTGAGGCCCCTCTGCATACAAAAGCAGAAGGGCAAATTTTAGAGCTAAAGGAAAATCTCAGCTGAGGCCAGCTGGTAATCTTAAGTGAGGAAATAGTCTATTATATCTGTCTGGTGTGTGTCCAAAAGGTACACTTTCTTCCTGTGGATAGAATGCTCTACTTGGAGTGAGTCGGACCTAGGTTTGAAATCTGCCTCTGACACTAGCTTTAGGAACCTGGGCAATTAATGTGACTTCTCTGAGCCTCAGTTTCCCCCTATGACATCATGTACCTTCAGGGATTATTTTGAGGATGAAAAAATATATAAAGTATTTTGTGAACCTTAAAGTGCTGTACGAATTAATATTCTCTTCCTCATTAACCTATTTATGCCCCGAGAAATGGTATAACATAATGATTAGAGAACTGGTTTTGGAATCAGGAACACCTAGGTTTGAATCTTGCCTTTGAGATTTCCTGGCTATGAGACCATAAGCAAATAAGTACCTTAACCTCCCTAAACCTTGTTTCCTAATCTTTAAAATGAGGATAACAATATGGCATATTTATTAAGAGCTTAGTGGGAATACCAATAGAAAAGTCTCTTATCTCAAGCATTTCATATTCTAATGATAGTATTAGCTAGCATTTATATGGTAGTTTAAAGTTTACAAAGTTCTTTACATATGTTATATTACAATAACCTTGTGAAGTCAATAGGTAATAAGAGGAGATAACATAATAGATAACACAGTTTCAGTTGCAAGTCAGTGAACCCCTATATTTGAATTCCCTATTTGACAAACTCTAGTAGCTCTGTATTACTTCTAGGATCAAATGATCAAATACAAAGCCTTGTTTGACTATTAAAGCCCTTTACAACCAGCCTCTTCCTACCTTGTCAGCCTTCCAACAGCCTACTTTCAAGCTTACTCCCTTCCTTGTGGTTCAGTTCTTCAGTCTTGTCCAACTCTTTGTGACCCTGATCAACTGTCCATGGGATTTTATTAGCAAAGGCACTGGGTTGGCTTACCATTTCTTTCTCCAGTGGATCCTTTTGTCAGGTAATCAGAGGTTAAGTGACTTTTCAAGGGTCACACAACTAGAAAGCATCTGAGGCTAGATTTGAACTCAAGTCTTCCTAACTCAAGGTCCAGTGCTCTATCCACTGAGCAAGCAGTTGTCTCTATACCCTTCCATGTATTCTGTAATATATTGATATTGACACCCTTGTTCCTCCAAGACACTCATCACTGAAAAAGTCAAGAATATCATCCTCTGGTGGCTAAATATATTTCACATCAAATTTCCTGTGCTATTCTGTATTTCACTGAACACTAATTATGTAAATATGACATGAAACAACCACAGTATGGCCTTAGACAGTAAATACTCATTTCTTCCATGCAACTCTCCATGTCTTTGGCTTCAATGGCAGAAAAGAGAAACACTCGACTGAAATGAAAATAAGCCAAAATTAAGTAGATGTAATTTATGTGTTTCAGGAATCTAGGCACCAGAAAGCCATGTATAAATGATCTCTGATATGCTCATTGTTTCTGCTGAGTTACAGGGAAATATACCCAGTATACTCAGTGTGCTCTAGAATGTATATTTAAGTAAAGATGAAAACGCGAATTTCTCAGGAGTTCTTTGAAGTACTTGAATTCTAAGCCCTTTTGTGCATAGAGTTCCTCCAACCCTCCAGATTTCTCAGTAGAGTCTTGACCCTTTGCTTTTACTCCTTTCACAATGTGAGTTTCCATCTGCTTCCTTTGGCTTCAATGGCAGAAAAGAGAAACACTCGACTGAAACGAAAATAAGCCAAAATTAAGTAGATGTAATATATACCTTTCAGAGGTCCAGCCAAGCAAAAGCTGCATATACAATATCTTTGATGGGCTCATTGATTCTGCTGAGTTGCAAGGAAATATACCCAGTATACACAGTATGCTCTATAAGGTCTATCTAAGTACAGATGAAAATGGGAATTTCCCAGGAGGTCTTTGAAGTTCTTGAATTCTAAGCACTGTTGTGCATAGGGTTCCTTCAGCCCTACACATTTCTCAGTAGAGTCCTGACCATTTGTTTTTACTCCTTTGACAAAATGTGTTTTTATCTGCTCCCATGGCTTCAGTGGCAGAAAACATAAAATCTCAAACGAAATGAAAATAAGTCCAAGTAAAAAACATGTAAAGTATGCATTTCAGAGATCTAGGCAAGAGATAGCTACACATAAATGATGCTTGATGTCACCATGTATTTTTTGATTCAGTAACATTGGTCTTCTTGCTGTTCCACAAACTAAAGGCTCTATCTCTTGTGTCTGGGAATTTTCTCAGGCTGTCTTCCATGCTTGGAATGCTTTCCCTCCTCATGGCTACCTCCTGGCTTCCCTGGTTTCCTTCCAACCCCAACTACAATCCTAGCGACCTCTTAAACCTTTCTCTTAAACTTAGTGGCTTCTCTCTTAATTATAACCTGTTTATCATGTGCATCACTTAAACACACAGGCAAATAGGTGTTTGTTCACTTGCTATCTCTCTCATTAGATGGTGAGCTCTTCTAGGGTGGGCATTGCCTTTTGACTCTTTTTGTATCCCCAGTGCTTAGCACAATGCCTGGCACATAGTAAATGTTTAATGCTTATTGATTGATTAATTCATAGCTTCCCTGATGGTTATTAATGTGCCTGTTACTATGTTAGCTTCTCCAAAATTAATTCTATTGTCTTTGCCAATTTGCTGGGTGTGAGGTGAAAACTCAAAGTTGTTTTAATTTTCATTTCTCTTTTTCATGATTTGAAGGAGTCTTTCATATGGTTGTTTATATTTTGTATTTTTTCTTTTTCTTTTTTTTTGCCTTTTGGAGGGCAATTGGGGTTAAGTAATTTGCCCAAGGTTTCACGGCTAGTATTTTTGTGTGGGTGTTAAATGTCTCAGGCCAGAACCGAACTCAGGTCCTCCCAACTCCAGGGCCAGTGCTTTACTCACTGCACCATCTAGCCTCCCCAAGATATACACAAAGTAGAGGGATGCAATCTTTGCTTTTTTTTTTTTAAGCAATCGGGGTTGAGTAACTTGCTCAAGGTTACACGGCCAGTTATTTCTGGGTGTGGTGCTAAGTATCCGAGCCTGGATTTGATCCCCAGGTTATCCCGACACTGGAGCCAGTGCTCTTACTCTCTGAGCCACCTGGCCGCCCCTTGTATTTTTTCTTTTAAGAGCTATTTGTTCATGTTTTTGATCACTTCTCACCAGTAAATGGATCATGGTCTTATATATTCTTATTTGTTTCCTACATGTCAAATATTAGGTATTTTCTGCTCAATTGACAACTTACCTTTTGATCCTAGTTGGAAAATGTTTCATTTTAAATTATATTGATTTAAGTATTCATCTTTTTCTTTTCTCTCCCTTTTCTCCCCCCTGCCCATCACATGTAAGAAAGAGTTGGATTTAAATTTTAGGGCTGACATAGGTAGGAATGAGTGGAATGGAACTGTACTTCTTCCTTGGGAATATTTCCCACCTGGAATTGACAAGATGAGCTTATATGCTATCCATAGATCTGGGGATAGAAGAATTTATGAAACTCTTTATCCAATACCCCATGAAGAGATTGCAGCTGGACAAGGGCCCAAAAAGTGTCTATTGATCATTTGATTTAGTGTTCTTTTTGGTTGTTGATTCAACTGGTGGAGAGACAGTACGCAGGATTTGTGAGACTGTGTTATGATAAAACACAATTAGAAATTCTTTTGAACAATTTAATGAACTATTTTAGTTCATTAAATTCATTGTGATTCTAAGAAAAGAAATAATCAAACTTTTCTTAGTGTGGATGGATGATAACAACATATAAATGTAGTTTCAGCCACACTCCTATTGGAGAGTCTTTACCCTTGTAATAAAAGTAAAGGTGTAATGGAATGGACACTCGACTTGGAGTCAGAAGATCTGAGTTTGAGTCTCAGCTCTTTGAGTAATTGGCTATGCAACCTTGGGACACTCCTTTAGTCTCTTTGAACTAGTTTCTTCATCTGTAAACTGGATAAGAATATTCATATTACTTTACAAGGCTGTTGAGAAGAAAGGTATATATTATATGTTACCATATTATATAATATATATTCAAACATTTAAGGGCCTAATATGTGTCAAACGCTGTATGAAGCACTATAGAAATGTGAATTCATATTATAGTTTATGGCAAACATGCTGAGTATATTCCCAGGTTATTTTACAATTTTTTAAACTTTTTAGAAAGTTGAATTAATATACCCTAATAATATATTTTGCCTTACTCTATCATCTCCTAATCTTAACACCAAAAAAAAAAAGCAGTTTAATAAATTCACAATGAAACTTTCACACATTTTACCAGTTACCTTAATGATTGAGCAGTTCACAGGGTACCTTAACTTGAGGCAATTTGATATACTGGGATGGCACTTTTCCTAATTACCCCACATGCTAGTGTCCTCTCTCACCCTACCTTTTTTTTGTACTTGTATCCTCAATGGTTAGCTTGTATAGGGGCTGGCAAGTAGTAGGTGCTGAGGAAATACTTATTGATCAGAGGGAGTGGAGTGTGGGTGTAGCGCCAAGCCCCCTAGCATACCCAGGGTGGCTGCCAACACAGGTTCTTAAATCTGCTTTTCTAAAGGAAAGCAACTCAAAATGGGTTAAAAATCTTGCTTTAATTAAGCATTTGTCATTTACCTAGTTCAGGGGAAAAATGTCAGCACCCTGAACTTCAGAGAATACAGAGGTTACAAGCAGACAAAAAATATAGACAGAGAAACAGATCAGCAGACAGGCTTCCAACTGTCTGACCATTACATCCAATTCTAGTCAGTTACCAGAGAGGGAAGCACCAACATCTGGGTTTTCAAAGGCAGGGGGCTCAATGGCTGCCCAGAATCTTATCTGGTCAAATCACACAACTCTTCTCAAAGTGAGCCCCAAAACAAAACCTCACATCAGGGTATATATAGCCTTCTCCTGGATCAGAGAATGTCACAACCCTCTTGCCCAATCCCAAAGTATCAAGGTGTGGGCGTTCCTGAAAAACAAGCACCCCCACAACTCCTCCCCCTCCCCCAGGCTCCAGGTGACCACATTCAGCCTTTTAGGAGGCAGAGTATATTTTTCAAATCAAGGGAGGTTCTCAGAGTCACTTAAGCCTATCAAAGGGCCTAGGGGCAGGGAAGATCTTAGATTCTCATTCCCATAACAGAGGGAAGTATTGTAGGGGCTCAATGATACTCCTTAAGGAGCATCCCTCAGACAAGCCGCATAGTGATATTTTCTACACAAGCAATAGAAGACCTTGCTGAAGGAGAAACAACTGTTTTCATAATTATGTATGTAAGCCTCCCAGGTTAGAGCACAGACTGTGCCCCATATCTGGAGTGCTGCCTCTCTTTACTTCCACTTCTCTTATCTCCCTTCACTGCTCTGTAGAGGTGCCTACTTCTCCTTGAAGCCTTCCCTGATCCCCTCCAGGGTTCATAATCCCCTTCAGGCTTGATATTCTTCCCCTCCTCAAATGGTCTTGTTTTTTACTTGTTTCTTGGGGAAGTATATAAGCTTCTGGAAGGCAGGGGCAGTTTCATTTACATTTCATTTTGTTTTTGTGTCTTCAATACCTAGTATAATGTGTTGCACAGAGTAACCACTTGATAAATGATGTATTGAACGGAATGGAATAGAATTGACAAGAGCATGTCACAGTTCAAGATGAAGCCAGTAGTAGCTGAGGCTTAAGTCATTCAGAAAACTGTTCCATCAAAGTTTATTCATATTTAATAAATGATTAGAATCTTGGGTTGTATGCTTAAAAACTAAATAACCTTCTCTTTCTTCACCCCCTCCCCTTTGTTTTACCTTGAAGCCATTGCCTGGAGTATTTCAAACCCTTCGATCTGAAGTGGATGATGGGAGATAACTGGGGCTGTGGCCCTTAACTTTGTTCAGCTGCTGTTTTAGCTCGCAGCAATTTCTTCAAAAAGCCCAGAGAAAGTCATTGAGCAGATCCCAACTTAACTCATCCCTTTGCCCTTTGATCATATCATGGAAAAGGAAATCTTACTCCATTGCTGCTGTCAATAATATCACAATATATGGGAAATAAAACATCTATATATGAAGGGGTCTTAAAAAACTCAACATTGAACATCAATAAAACTTACTATTATAACCAAGGGAGGCTTTGCCCTAGGCAGGGTAAAAAAATTTAAAGGGTGTCCAAGTGTTCCCTGGGCCATGAGGAGACTGTCAGAGTATAGACTCCAGAGGGGATAGCTCCACCCTTCTGCCAGAGAACTTCACTTTCTCTCTGCCTTTGTAACTTCAAAAATCTAGGCTCACACCTCCCAGTTGGGAGTCATGGAGCTGGGGAATGAATGACAGAGTTCTAATTTTTAAATCTAGTTACAAGGGGTTAGGGTGACAGTGGAGAAGTATAGAATTACTTGTTCTAGCAGAGTTTTGGCTGTTGGTAATTATGATAGGGGATGAGGAACTTGTATCAGAGGACTCTAATTGGTGAACACCCTTTGCTTTCTGAGTTGGTGGGGAGGGAAGGGAACAAATCCTATATGAATGGGATTCATTCCACCATTTCTAACTCAGGGCCCAACTCTTTCCTCCTACATTTGGGTGTCCTTAAGAGCAAGAGGGAATGGGAGGAGAATATGAGTTATTGGGCTGTCTGTGGACACCATTGGGCATAGCAGGTGGCACTTGTGGATACTTCCTCCTGACACTCCACATGATCACAGTGGGGTTCTACCTACCCATAAACAATGAATATTTCTCAAATTATTTAAATCTGATTTTATTTGTATAAGAAGATTTTTTTAAAATAATTCTGTTTATGTAGTTCTTGTTTGGCCTGGGTTAGGCTGCCAGATCAGATTGGTGGGCAAGCCTTAGCTCTTGTTCCTGCTCAGCCTTCACATCTTGACAGATGGTTCTAACCTTTTGTCACCCCCTGCCTTGATCCTAGTCTTGCTTAATATCAGAGTGAAAAAGGAGAATTGGGTGCCAGAGGTCTCTCCAGTCAGAATGGTGATGGTATAGAGAGTTATAGAAGACTATGTGGAGAAGGGCTCTTCTCATCCAATGAGGACTATCTTGGACCAGCCATCCATGGCCTAACTATCACCTTGTTAGTAGTGCCTACTATTTTAAATAGGAAACTCTCAACTTACCTCTCTCTTCTGTCAAAACTAATTCCTAAAAAAACTATCTGGGCTTGTTACCTCTACTTATTCTCTTCCCATTCACTTCCTAACCCTTTGCAAACTTTGGTCTTTGGACCTCTCCACTCAGCTGAAACTTAGAATTTACAATTTAGAGATCCTTAATACTTTTTTCCTCCAGGGTTATCAAGGATCTCTAAATTGTTAAAAAAGAATACTTCCCTTCTGCCCCCCCCCCAGTTCTCAACTTTCTTGACCCCCTCCTTCCCCCCAGTTCTCAACTTTCTTGACCTCTTTGCAAGCTTTTGATTTCATTTACTGTCCTCTCCTGGGTACTTTCTCCTCACTCAGGTTTAGTTTTCCTTCTTCCTGTGTCACCACTCTTTCAGTATCTTTTTCTTTACTGGATCATCACCCTGCCCCCTCCTAACTGTAGATGTTGCCTGAGGCTCTGCCCTGAGCCCTCTTTTCTCTCTATACCCTTGGTCTCAGTGAGTTTATCAGCTCCCATGGATTCCATTTCCATCCCTTTGCAAATGACTTCCAGATCTGTACAATATTATAAACATTTCTTAAGTACCTACTATGTGCTAGAACAATGCTAGGTGCTGGGGATACAAATAAGAAAAAAGATATATTCTGGGGCCACTAGGTGGCGCAGTGAATAGAGCACTGGCCCTGGAGTCAGGAGGGCCTGAGTTCAAATTTGTGACCTTGGGCAAGTCACTTAACCCCAATTGCCTTACCTTCCCCCCTCCAAAAAGCAAAAAATAATAAAAAAGATATATTCTCCTCTCACTTCTACTTCTTATAATCCCTAAATTTCTTCAATCCCTAATTTTTCCTGATTCCCTTATTTATTATATTTTCCCCCCTCAGATTTTTATCTATATACTTATCAGTTTACCTGTGGTTTCTACCCAGGAAAATGTACCTGCCTTGAGATAATATAATTTATTTTGTTTTGTTTTTATAACCCATCTTGCCACAGCCACAGAATTGATGCGGAATCTTTCAGGGGAGAGGCTCTACCTGTATGGGAATTGGGGGCTATATTGGGAAACTGAGGATAATTTAGGAGCTTTATTTTTCTCATTATACAGTAAGACTTGGATGCATCTGTTGGCACATTGATGTGATTCTAGCATTAGAGCTGATCAAGACCTATCCACATGCAGTGTGATTCTTTGTTTATGACCTTTTCCAAATCTCACATAGACTATACGCAACCCCCTAAGCCATTTTCTAGTGAGAGCCATAATTAAGATATTTTTTTAACCTGGGGCAAGAACCACAGACTGGTCTGAGGGTCTAGTGGCAAGAAATACATGCAGTTGAGGTGGGGGGAGGATAGGTAGGACACAACTTCATACTACAGGGTGGCAGTGTGGGGAGAGATGGAGATTCCAGCTATGTAAAGCTGATGTTGGGGAAGCTGCAGCAGATATTAGGAGCAGGATGGCATTGGAGAGGGGACCACCCAATCCTGCCATCTGGTAGCTTCCAATTTTATCCAATTTTTCTTGTTAGATTCTAAAGGTCTGTGAATATTGTCAGTGACCCTTAGAATAATAACTTGCATTTTTATAGTACTTTAAGGTTTACAAAGTGCTTTATAAATATCTCTTTTGATCCTTAAAACAACCCTATTATCCCCATTTTACAGATGAGGAAACTGAGGCAAAACGAAGTTATGTAATTTGCCCAGAGTCACACAGTAAGTTTCTGAGGCTGGATTTTATATTCATCATGCTTTGAATATAGCACTTTCTAAATTCAATCCCCTTTAAATTTGTGAGCCTGGGGAAAAATCCCAGTTGCCCCTCAGTTACCACTCTGCTTAGGTCTTTTAACATTTGTAATATCTGTACTTCACTGAGGCTAGCCATCTGTTATCTCTTCCTCTCACTGTAAGACTGGCCCACCTTAAAGGAGGTCTTGGGAACTTTAAATGAAAGTGTGTGTAAAGTTTTCTTTGCAGAGAGTTATTAACTGAGGGACTCTGGATTAATTTAGCAGCCAGGTCTGTTCTTTCAGCCATAAGCCATGCTGTCAGGGAAACTTAATTACACTTTAAGTGGGATGCAAATGAGTTGTGACACTACATCATTTCACATGAAAGGTTCATTACTTACATTAACTTGCACAATGCTCTCTCCTAAGCACAGGCTCATTACAATATTCCTGGGATTTTTTAAACATGCTTAAATGCAGGCAGGTCTTTACTTTGAATAGACTGCTCCTTTCTTAATCGTTAAGACTACAAATGTTCGCTTTATTTGATGGCCGTGAATTGGACTTGTGGAACTTGTGAACACACCAAGCCTGACAGGAAGAAGGCAGGGTACAGCATCTGTCTACCCCCACAGCTGCTTCTGAACTCAATGCTGTCCTTTGAAAGCAACTGATTCGGGGGCATCCCTACCAAAGGCTCTTAAAGAGATTCCAAAAGAGAAATTTCAAAGGTCTTCAACACAGGCCCTCATGATGGTTTTCTGAAGATGAATTGGGAAGTGGAAATATTTATCAATTAATCATCATTTATTAGGAACCATTGTGTGTCAGGGACACTGTACCAGATAGAGGGGATATGTAGACAAAAGTGAAATAGTCCCTGTCTTTCAAGATCTAACATTCTAGATTTGAAAGAATGCCTAGTCTAAGCTCTTCATTTTACAAATGACAAAACTGAGGCCTGTGGCCACATTGGTACTAAATGGCAGAACTGGTATTTGGATCCAGGTCTTTTGACTTCATAGGCAGCTAGGGGGTACAGTGGATAGAGTACTGTGCTTGGAACCAGAAGACTCATATTCCAGAGTTCAAATCTGGCTTCAAACACTTACTAGCTGTGTGACCCTGGGTAAGTCACTTAATCCCATTGCCTCAGTTTCCTCGTCTGTATCTTTGCTAAGAAAACCTCAAATGGGGTCATGAAGAGTCTGACATGACTGAAACAATTGAAGAACAATAATTTCTGACTTCAAGTTTAGTGCTTGTTTCAGTATATCAGATGCACATATTATGACAATTTTCTACAGTAACATTCTTTGAGCATTGAGGAGTAAAGAAGAGTTTGAGGGTTTGGGTTCAAAATCCAGTTGTGACAGCTACTAACTGTGAGGCCTCGGGCACATTTCTTTACCTTCCTGTGCCTTAGTTTCTTTATCTAAAAAAAAAAGATAGTTGTACTCTAAATCTATGATTCTATGCATTGAAACAGTAATAGTGATTTGGCAGCTTTCTGGGAGGGGATTCATCTTTAGGAAACCTCAAGAATCTTTTTGGGATACTTAGGAAGGTCTAACTTTACTCAAACTTGGTAATGATAACTTTTCTTGATGATAACCCATTTATCATTTTCAAATAATTTTCCTTAGAACCACCTTATGTGTATTTTACAACAGAGGAAAGTACAGACACATTTAGGCATCTAGGTGGTATAGTGGGTGGAATACTAGGCCTGGAGTCAGGAAGATATGACTTCAAATCCAGATTCAGAGATTTACTGACTGTGTGACCCTGAGCAAGTTCTAGAGCCACTGTTTGCCTTAGTTTCCTTTTCTGTAAGGTGGGGATAATAATAGCACCTACCTCACAGGGCTATTGTGAGGATCAAATGAGATGATAATTATAAAGTACTTGGTATATAGTAAGCACTATTTAAATAGCTATTATTATTAAGTGACTTGCTCAGAGTAATAAGTATCTGCAACAGGATTGAATCTCAGGTTTTTTGGCTGCATAACCACTTCATAATGCTCCATTTTTGTAGCATCTATGCTACAGTGATTGAGGAAAAGCAGACTGCTTCATGACATTATTATCATCAAACAGTTAATACCAGGTAGCCAAAAAGTCTCAAGGCAGTTTAGCTGTACTAACATAAAACTGCACCAGGACTTTTGGGACACCCAGTATTCAAGCACTGTCAATAGCACAGAGTTAGCTAGGAGTCCCACGCAATGAATCCTTCAAGATTAAGAATGTGTAACCACTTCTTCCAGGAAGTCTTCCATAACTGCCCCCCAGGTGAAGGTGTTCTCTCCCTTTTCACATTTGCCAAGAGCACTTGGCCTAGCTCTCCTTTGCTCTGTCACACTTGGCCTTGTATTATACGTATTTGAATACAGGTCATATTCTCTCCCACCCTCGAACCCCATAAACTCTAAGCTCCCTGGGCGCAGGCCATATGATAGGAGTTCCTGTTTGTTACTGCCAGTAGATATTTTGATGGCATCTATTATCCTATCTGTTTATCTTTTATCATGGATTGAAGACCATGCTCAAGCTCTGATGATGCTGTGCTTTTTCTTGGTGAGAAACGGCTTATGTGATGAGGCTAAGGCAAAATATATAATGATAAACCATGTTATTAAGGTCAATGGATACATATTGTACATTTTTCTGCCATGATATATAGTGGTTTATGTCTTAAAAGAATCTGGTGTAGGATGCATCATATTAAGGCTCTTTGGGGATTCTCAGATATATCTGGGGTAGACTGGGTAGCTTCTGGGGTCCCTTTTAGACTCAGCGCATAATAGAAGAATTTAATATTTAGTTAAGGAGGTGAAGTGGATAGAGTACCAGGCCTGGTATTAGGAATCCATTTTCAGATACTTATTAACCAAGTGACCCTGGAGAAGTCACTTGACTTCTGTTTGCCTGATAATTTTCTTATTTGTAAAATGAGTGCAACCACCTTCTAGGGGTGTTGTGAGGATCAAATAAGATAATAATTGTAAAGCATTTAATATAGTGCTTGGCACATAGTGTCATTAAAATGTTAGCTATTACTATTAATAGTAATTATTATTATCTAGTCATTTAAAAAGTTATCCAAACAGGATCTAGAGATGATATTAATAATTACTAGATAATATATGCAATCCTTTCTGTAATTTAATAACAGTTAACATTTATATAGTGTCTTAGCTTTTAGGATGCTTTATCTACCTAATCTCATTTGATCCATTTGATTTATACCAAAAAAAACCCTACAATCCAGAAAGCTGGATACTTATGTATGTAAACTAGCTAACTTTAGAGTGATAATTTTCTAGTCTTAACATATTTTGGAGATTACCTATCTCCACTGCCTCATGTTTTAAGATGAGATAGGTTAAGTGATTTAGCCCAGACCACACAGTGAGTTAGTAACACACAGTCTCCTGAGCCCTAATTTAATACTTGGATATTAGTATATCATATTTCCCCCATCATATAGTTGGAATGTAACCACACTTCTCCCTTTCACAGTTTGCTGTCCCCTTGAGGCCTCCTTCATTCACATATATTGCCCTTATTTTAATCTGCAACAGGAGTACAAAGGAGGATTGATCAAGGGAGACATCCTAGAGGGGCAATCTTTTGTCTTCCAGAACTTAATTTGTACACCTCCAGAGCACAGATAACAATGGCTCATTAGCTACTGGAATCTGAGCAATTTGTCAAGCAGGTATCAAAGTTGGAGAGCACTGACTCAGCACTTTGGACCCCCCATCCCCACTGATCCACTATCTGAAAGTTTAATCAGAATCTACCATTCCTAGGGTGGCCTAAAGTATGAGGCTCTCATCTTTTCAGTGAAGAAGAACATTTTGAGGAAAAGTTTTATCCTAATCTCAGAACCTTTAGAAAAGGCAGTCTTCATATAGTTTTATAGTAGACTATGATGTAATGAACAGCCTCACATTCTTTATAGGCTTCTACCAATAAGTCTGAAAAAATGACATATCCATGATCACCCCAGCCTCACCAAACTGACTTCTATCCCTGGGCTGCCTCAGAAATAACTTTAGTGTACATGTAAGCAGAGTGATGTTTTCAAATAAAAGAATGTTCCTCTTAAGCTTGAAGTCAGAATAAGAGCATAGCTTTAGAGTAGGAAGGATCCTTAGATGTAGTGCTATTCAACTAACTTAAAAAAATAGATAGGGATATTGAGTTATAGATAGGGATACTGCCACATAGCCTCCTGTTTGGGAGGCTGGTGGAAGAGTGCTGGATTTAATAATAAAGATAGCTAATATTTATATATAACTTTAAGGTTTGAAAAGTGCTTTATAAATATTATCTCATTTGATGATCCTTACAACAAGTTGGAGAGGTAGGTGCTATTATTATCCTCATTTTAAAGAAACAGAAACTGAGGTGGACAGAGGTTAAGTGACTTGCCCAGGATCACAAAACTAGTAAGACCAGATTTCAACTCAGGTCTTTTTGACTCCAGATCTAGGTTCTACTCACCATGCAACTTTACTCTCTCAATTTAAAACTGGCCTTGGTTCAGATCTTGGCTCTTTATTTACTACAGTTATCCCTTCCACATCCAGACTTTCTGCATTGTGGTTTCATTATACTGTGGGTTGGCATAAGAAATTAAATGGGAATTTTTTGGGAGTTTTGCAAAAGCCACAGATGGCACAGGGAGGCCTACAGACAACACAGGAAAAGTTCATTTTCATAGAATATTTTTACTTAACATTGACTTACATATAGCCTATGTCCAAATATTCCAAATTTTACAATAAGGTACTGTAAACAGCTCATAAAAGAAAAAGAAAAAATTCATACTTCTTTTCTGGTATGGAGGGAGGGTCAGAAATTTTTACATGGATTTTCCAGATTGCAGGGGTACCCCTAAACCCTAAAAAATGAAAGGAATAACTGTATTTGAAGAATCCTTGGCAAGGCGTTTAACCCATGGGACCTCAGTTTTCTTATCTATTAAATGAAAGGGTTGAACTAAATGAGGTCTCTAAGGTACCTTCCAGTTCCAAATGGATAATCTTGAGATCCTTTGTGACTTTGGGGAACCCACTTTTTTAACTTGAGTATTTGTTTTCTCATCTATTACATGATTAGTTTGATCTAGATGACCTTTTAAAGTCTTTCCCCATTCTAAATCTATGATATTATGTTTACAATGGTTTCTTCAAGCAGGAATTTTAGAAAATTACTAGGGGCAGTGAGGGGAGAAATTACTTCCTTGAGTCTTCTTAATTAGTTTGTGTTGAGTGCTGGGTCAGTCAATTAGTCAGCTAGCATTTATTAAGCTCTTACTATGTGCCAAGCACTGGCAATACAAATAAAGTTGGGTAAGAAAGGTCCCTTAAATAAAATCTGCCCTGAACACATAATAGGGTTAAGCTAAGTTTTTTGCTATGCCACTAAAGGGAAGCTTTCTAGAGCTAAAACGGGTACTTTAAAAAAAAAATTAGCATTCAAATACTCAGAGTATGGTACATGGAATAAGGTGAAGAATCAGTGCAATTGCAGGGGAAAAAAATAATAGTTTAAAACAGTTTGGAGGAAAAGAAACTATTCCAATAAATCACTTGTCATTTGGGATAATAGAATACTGCATCATCTTCTATCTCCTGGAATAAAGGTTAAAACACTTTCTTCATCTGTGAGCTCCATGATCTCTCTGGCATAGTCAATAGGGGCTGCCATCATTGCTGCCTTTTTTTGAAATGGAAATACTTCCCCTCTTTGATAAATTGTTTATAATTCCTGAAAACTCTTAAGGAATATCACCATGTTTACTATAATTGCTATAGAAAAAAGTTTTTCTTCTGATATTACTTAATTGAGTTCAGCTAGAAATGATCCTGGCACAAGTTACTATCTTGCTATTATTCTTTCATATTTAATTTTCTTCAGACTACTACATCAGTGGATAAAATAAATATATTTTGTGTTTGAATTAAACTATTAGGATGTAAGTATATCTTCCGAAGGCTCACTGAAAGCATCTCTTGGACAACTCTAATACAGGGAGGATGATAGGTAGGCTATGTACCTCATCTAATTCCTAGATGATTTTGATTCCTTCTATCTGGTCTCTGTATTTTGAAAGCTTTTCATTCTGTGCCACATGGAGATCATATGTATTTGATTTGGCAAAATATTTTTTAAATGTTTTAAAATTTTTTTGAATCAATGTTATGTCAGGGTAATTGCGGGCAACATTTTAATCTGTCACAATGGATCATTTTAGTTCAGTTTGTTTGGTGAGTTCTTCAAAAATATTTTGATGTAGGGGTAAAGAAGGGAACAAGCATTTGTTAAAGGCCTACTATGTGCTAAGCACTTTACAAATATTATCTCTTCAGTCCACAAAAGGTAGCAATATTTTAAAGTACAATTCTGGCCATCCTACTACTACTACTAAAGATAAGTTAAAATTAGTGACATGAATAATAAAAATAACTGGATCTTTTGATGGATGTTATTTCATCAATGTGAGTGCTTTGTTCAGTAACATGGATTACTTTTCACCACATTTTCTTCTTAGTATGATTTTTGTCCTTATCCTCCTGAAATTTCCCCATAGGAATCTACCTATCCCTCATGCTGGGAGTATTCTTATAGATCTCTTGACATCACAAAGATACTAGTGTACCAAATGGGCTGTCCATATTTATTGTTCTTTGATCTTACTACATAAGAACACCATTTCCTTTGCTAATCATCTATGTTTCTGTTGCTTTTTTTTGGAACCATTTCTAGAAGTTCTTCATTAGTCAGTAAACATTTATTAAGTACCTACTATATTCTAGGCACTGTGCTAAGTGCTGGACATACAGAAAGAAACAGAAGATAGTCCCTGCTCTCAAAGAGTTCACAATTTAATGGATTCTTAGTAATACATTACAGCTCATGCATGTCACTATACAGGTCTCTACTCCCCTTCAAAATTTTAGTTCTTTGGGGACAGTGCAAATAAAATTATACCAAAGGTTTCTGGAATTACAACTATGAAAGGTACTTGATCTGGTTCTCTTCTAATTATATTAAGGTAGAACCTTTAATATTTAGGGCATATATGTATGTTGAGCTTATTCGGGTATGTGTGGGGTACAGGGATCTGTAATGTAATGCCAAGGAAAGGCAACTTCCCAAGGTTCAAAATACCAGCATAGGTGCTCTCCATTTTATTCAATGACAAATTAAGAACAGAGAAGATCAAAATATGACATCATTCAAAATACAGCATTTACTAAGTGTGATTCAATAATCTCCAAGTACTACCCCACCCCAGGACCTTCCATTCATTCAATCAATTACAAAGTCCCTGTTCTAAATACTACTCCACCCCTAGGCTGTACCTTCATTTAGTCCACCACAAAGCCCCTCTTCTCAAATGGAGATTAGTTTCCAATCATAAGTACATTCATTTGTTCAATCATAGAACACAAAAAGGTCAAAAGTTCCCCACCCCTGGATCACAATTGAATCTACCCCAGAGTTACAACAAGTTTAAGCACAGCACTTAATACCCAAAGAGAGATCTTTTCTTCATCTTGACAGGAGGCAAGTTCTCAGCAACCTTAGTTCCTGGGGAGACAAGGCTTAGCAAGGCCACAAGATACATTGCCAGTCTCTTCATTATTTCATCCTCTGTCTTCAGAACAGTCCTAGGACCCCTGAAAACATTATCAAAACCCTCTCCCAGGATTTCTGTAAACATACAACAAGAAAATCCTTCTTCAGGGCTTCTGAACCAACAGAAAGGTTCCCAGACTCCTACAACAACAGCACTGTCCTTCACCAGTGTACAGTATTCACTCTCTGTCTGCAGGACAGTCTCAGGAGCTCTTAGCCAACAGCCAGGTTGCAGAACTTCTTCAACAACAGGACTGTCTTTCACCAGTGGACAAATCTGGCAAAACAACATCAAAACAGACAGACAAAGTACCAGCAAAACAGCCATGTCTCCTCAGTCCTTGGCAGCTCTGAGTGGCAGCTCTCAAAAGTCCAGGGCAATTCAAAGTGGCCCTCAGCAATCCTCTCAGTCTCTCTCTGCCTCCACAAGTGCTGCTTCAAAAAAGTTCTTCTGCCTCTCTCCTGTGTCTCTCCAAATCTATGTCACCAGCTCCTCCCAGTTCAGGACTCTCTTTTCACATCAACAAGTCCATCCCACAGGTGGGATTAACAAGCTTTGGGTTTTAACACAATCAATTTGAAAACCAAGCCAATACAGGGGGATCTTTATATTCCATTACTATGACAGGATCCCAAAATCCCCTACACCAAAATTAAAAGCCAGAGGTGTCTCCAGGTGAGGACAAAAAGTTTTTATTCAGTTCTCTCAAGAAGAGGGCAACCTTTCCACCAGCATGAACCAGTGGAATGAGGCATGTTACAGGAGGCAAAGCAAGATTTCATACCCTAATACAGTCAAGCTCCCTCCCACCACTGTCCCTTACTCCCATTGTCTGGGAGGTGGGCTTACAGTCTGGGTAGAAAAAAGACAAAGAACAAGGAAACAGGGTATAGCCAATCCAAGTGTAGATATCCTTATTTGGCAAGAGCTAAAGTGAAGAAGGGGGAAGGGTTCTAAGAGATTCCTAAAGGGCTTAATGCTGATTGATAGCAAGGGAAGGGGGGAGGGGAGGGAAGGGTGAAACTGAAACTCAGGCCTGTTCCCATAAAAAACCTTACTAGATTTTAGGATGTAGGCTGAGAAGTTTTCCCCTCTCCCACTCAGGTACATGGTGTAAGCTGTTGGTTTAAATCTAATTTCTGCCAACATGCTTTCTAGGAGTTCTTGTCAACTTGTGTTCTCAGGTTTGTTGAACATTAGGTTGTTGAGTTCATTTTCCTTTTTTTAATTACTCCTCATCTAATCTGTTCCACTGATCTCTTTTTCTATTTTTAACCAGAAGCAACTAGTTTTGAAGATTACTTCTTTCTAGTGTAATTTGAAATTTATTTCTTCATTCCTACTTAAAAAAAAAATTCCCCAGGGTAATCAGGAAAAGAGGGCGGGGTGCAGTAGAAGATTCAGCTATTTCCCAGGTGTCTGAGATGGCTTCTGGAGTGGCCTGTGGCATATGTTTGTGCTGGGGCCTCTGAGTCCTCCAGGACCCCCTCATTGAGTGGTTCAAACCCAGTGAATAAGAAAAGCCCAAAGGCTGAGGCTGAAACCAGCATCTTGGAAGAAAGTGGGGAGGTCAAGGTGATTCTTATCATCCTCAATGACTTGTAGATGGGGAAGGGGAAAAAAATGGCAGCTGTGTTCTCATGCTGCCATTTCTGCTCATGAACAAGTGCAAGGGAAAAACCTAGAGCTTCTGAAACAGTGGGAATACTGTGGTCAGCTCAAAGTGGTAGTCAGAGCTCCTGATGGAGAATCTCTGGCTGAACTGCTTACTCATGCCAAAGCACTAGGACTAACTGTGAGCTTCATCCAAGATGCTGGGTGTGTTAAGATAGAACCAGGCCCTTGGACTGTCCCAGGACCGCAGATTTAGCTGACAAAAGTTACTGGACATTTGAAACTTTATTGAAAGGAATTTTGTGTGGTGATGGGGGTCCAAGTGTTCTTACACTCAAACTCCATTTTGTTCTAACAATAAAAGATAACCTTCCCCTTAAAAAAATCCCTTGAGAGTCAAGAACTATTGCTCCCCCAAAAGAATTTTACTATTATTTTGTCTAGGTCTATAAAGTTGGATGTACAAATTTGAAAGAGCAACTTTGTGATTTTTCACAATTGAACTCCCTACCTAGTCGGACTATGATTCCTTGTTAGGAAAGATGCTACCCAAAAGGGGAGGAAAGGCAGGAGCTGATTTGAAAGTTATGCTGATGGTGATTTATTTTGCATAAGTTAAGAAGAATGGTAAACTTGGCTTGATAAACATAGTCTCACTTTTATATTTTCTTAAACTTAAAGATTGGCAACATTTATCCATTGGTAATCACTTTGTCGCAAAGTCTTTGCTAATGTTATCCTCACTAAACACACAGAAAGGAGTTTACATCAATAAAACTAACATAAACAGTTCACTAGAGTTATAGGATATGTCATTTAAAGAATATTCAGGGGAAAGGCAAGGGCTGACAGTGTGTGTCCACTGGTCAGAATGACTATTAATGGTAGAAATTTATGAATAGAACACAGAATTTGGGTCATATTTTTTGAAAACTGTTACAATGAATTGCTATAAGGAAGGCAATTCCTGGCCCAGCATTGTCTCCACAAGGAGCAAGGCTGGGGACCTATTTACTATACCAATAGCAGTAATGCCAGTGAGTTGGGGTGTAATCTTTGAGCTGCCTCATGAGGGAGCAAATTCCCTATCATTCATTGAACTTGTCCAAAGAAGAAGCTTTGTTAGGGATACTGTGGAAGAGATTAATGATTAAACAGAGATTTTTCTAGAGGACCCCTGAGATATTATCTTTCCTTTGGGATACTCTGATTTCATGGCTCTATGTGACTGTTTCTAAAAGGTAATAGAATCCATTCACAAAATAACAGAATCAGTGGAAACTATACCATCCACAGGCAAATTGTACCTCTGAATCTAGCAGCTCAGACATTAGGATCATAGTTAGAATTTTAAGGGACCTTAGAGATCATCTAGAGAAACCTTATTTTTCAAATGCAACTAAGCAAGGTCCAGGGATATGAAGTGATTTGCACAAAGCCATAGCAAGTGACAAAAGCAAGAGCTGAATCCTTGTCTTTTGACTTCAACTCCAGGTGTATATGTGTATGTGTGTGTGTGTGTGTGTGTGTGTGTGTGTGTGTGTGTGTGTGTGTGTGTGTGTGTTTCATTTTGTTTTCATTTTGGGAAGACTGGTTCTGTCTATCTTGCCCAGATTGAAAGGAAAGCATCACTCATGGTCCAGATCCCACACTTGCTCTATTTTTCCAACCAGAGCCAGTTTGCCCTCTTTAGGTAGTCTAGTGACCAATACTGCTGCAACAGCAGCTCTCTGTGACTTGCCATATTGATGGCAGAATTAGTAAAATCATCTAATGGTTTATTTCAGCTCAGAACTCCTGAACTCAAGCAATCCACCTGCCTCAGCCTCCTTAGCAGCAGTGACTATCACCATGCTAGGTAATAGCATGCTTTTCTCTTTCCATCATGCTATCTCCTAAGCTTGAGATAAGCCTGAGAATGATAGTTCATATTCTTTCTTGTTGTCTATAGGGGAAGTTATTCAGTTATAAAATTATCTAGTTTGGATCGACGCAAGACACTTAGTTGACAGGAAGGTGAAACAATGGATGTTACAACTTCTCTCTATATACTAGTTACAAGGAACATTTTCAAGTATAAAAACCATACTAGTAATGAAGCAGGGTAACCCTCAGATGCAAGTTATGTCACAGGTGAGGTCAGAACAAGACAAAATTAGTCAATCAGTAAGCATTTCTTAAGTATCTACTGTGTACAGCCATAGGGGATGCAAATTCAAACAAAGAAACTATTTCTGCTCATTAGGAACTTACAATATATATGTCTTTTGTTGTCTGGTCTTTTTCAGTCATATCTGACTCTTTGTGACCCTATTTGGGATTTTCTTGGAGTGGTTTGCTATTGCCTTCTCCAGCTCATTTTACAGATGAGGAAACTGAGACAAACAGGGTTAAGTGACTTGCCTAAGGCCTCACAGCTAAAGTGTCTGAGGCCAGATTTGAACTTGGAAAAATGAATCTTCCTGACTCCAGGTCTGGTACTCTCTCCACTGTTCTATGTAGCTGCCCAGGAAAGGCTGTAAATGTCGTTAGAATCAAAAGAGTATTTATTTTTTTTGTCCTAGAGACCATAGAAATCTATTGGAGGTGATTGAGTAGGGGAGTGACATAGTCAGACCAATTTTAGCCTATATATATAGAATTACAACAAATTACTTTTCATAAGTACAGAACATTGATTTTATATCTTGTCTTGAAAAAAAATCACACCTCCCATAGCATCATGGCACTTGCACTCCATGGTTTCTAAGGTCATAGAATAATAGAAATTGAGACTTAGAAAGGATTTCAGAGGTCATCCAGTCCAACACTGGACTGGAAACCTGGATATTTTACAATATCCTTTAAAAAGTGCTCTTTTATTCTTGGCTTTATCATCATAATTGGCAGGAAACACTCCATTATAGGGCAGCTCATTCCATGGAGAGGTATTAAATTAAACGGATCTTTCTTATTACATCATGCTGGAGGATTGATCCATTTTGACTCAGAGGGATGGGTATGTGATCATTCTTACTGAAAATCTTTGAACTTTCCAAATCTTGGCATATTCTAAAGCTTAGACTATTAAAAAAAAAAACCAGTTGTTGTTGTTTATCCTTTGTTCTCAAAGAGAATCAATGACATCAGGAAGAGGATGCCTTGACTTGCAAATAAATTGGATTTAAGTGAGGCAGGGCTGTGCAAAGTCACCAGCCTCACTCTCTCCTCAGGAGCCACGTGGGTCCAATGGCAAGGCATAGAATGGGATATGGCCTTGGCTGCAGTTTGAGACTTTGGGATTAGGTGGCACAGTTGAAAGAGCCTCAGGCCTGGAGTCAGGAAGACTCATCTTCCTAAATTCAAATCTGGCCTTAGACAATTATTAGCAGTGTGACTGGGCAAAGTAAAGAAGCAGTATAGTATAATGGAAAGAAGCCTGGTGTCTGGATTAAGAAGATCTGGATTCAAATTCTGGCCCTGCTGCTTATTTCCTGGAGTATGTCTCTCAACCTTTCTGGGTCTCTCAGTTTCTGCATCTCTCAAAACAAGGGTGTTTATTTTGGATGTTTTGACGATATTTAACCTGGAGATGAGAAGACTGAAGAGGTGGGGACAGAAGAGCTATTATATGGAATAGGGACTAGATTTGTTCTGCTCCACTCCAGAAGGCAGAGCTAGGAGCACTGGGTGAAGGCTGCAAAGAGAAAAATTTAGGCTTGCATTAAGGAAACACTTCCTAGCAAGTGGAGCTATCCATAAGGGCTACTTTGGGAGGTAGTAGGTTTTCCATCAATGTATGTCTTTAAGCTAAAGTTGTCTGACCTATTGTTGTACCAAATAAAGTGAGTGAGACCCCGTATACAAGTTGAAATTGGATTTTATTAGTGCTCAGGTGCTTGGGGAAAGACCCAAATCAAGCAGTCCCAAACAGGGGTAGAGCACTGGTATATAAAGGCAAAAGAAATCACAAAACTTGTGAAAGCAGGAACTTACAGAAGCTAAAATCAGCAATTGGTTAATACTGGTTGCATAGCCATATAAAGTTTGACAGTTAGTTTTGTTCCTTGGGACAGGGTGGATACGGAAAGTATCTAGGGTGGGAAATCTTGGCACATGAGGGTTTTTCTTGGTGGGCCCTTCTGCCAGTAAATCCTCCTCCGTGAATAAGGAAGACAAAATGGCTGGCAAGGTTCTGAGATAGCGACAATGTTGTAACCTGTATTTTAAGCACAACACTTTTACTGGGTATATTGTAGAAGAGATTCTTGTTCAGGTATGGATTGAAACTGAAGTCCACTGAGATCTCTTCCAGCTCTGAAATTCAGTGAGAATGTAATACCTAAGGTTTCTTCTTTCTCTAGATCTATGATCCAAATAATCCTAAATTCAATCTTACTTAAACTCATGAAACTTGCCAGTTTATCTTCAAATTCTCCAATCCTCCCAAGGTATTAGTGAAGAGGTTTGACTTTCCTTGAGGAGAGATAAGAATGCAAGTGACTGTTTCATTGCTTAGCAACAGCTCATATCTCCAGTGCCCCTGATAGCTTGGCCAGTATATTTTCATTTAGTCTTTGGTCTATGTAGCTTATATAATCTTAGCTTTATGATAAAAGATGTGTAACTTTCCAGTGATAGTCCTATAGCAAAAGAACTAGACTAGAGCAAAAAGGGGGGAAAAGGTCAGTGGGCTGTTGAGGGGATAAGTCGACTTTGTCTAATAATGACAAAGAGAAAATAACTACAGATATGGAAATTGGCTAACACTGGAAACTATCATTTATCCCGAAACAGGAACTGGGCTGAGTGTTCCATTGTCATTCAAATGCTTCTCCCTAACTGGAAAACCATTTTCAATTTTAAAGTTTTTATTATTCCCCATATTCATTCTCCCTGAAATTAACTTACTCTTTAATCCTTAAACTTTTTAATTTTCTCTGTTCTAGTTGATCACTTGTGTGGTTGTGATCCAGGAACTGCCTGGAGGAAACTTCTTCCAAAGTGTTTCTACCCAGTGTTATCTTGTTTCAGTAGAAGGCAGAATAGACTATCAGGCCAAGTTAACCAGTGGCAGCTGGTCTGGAAATGGGCTCCATTCCTAATTCTCTAGGGTGATTTACCTAACTCTTGTGCATTTCAAGTTATTTCAATTAATAAAGTAGATGGTGAAATTGATCCACAACACCATCTTCTCAATAAAGCATAGGCTGGACTCATTCCTCCTACCTGATTTTTATTGGCCATTATGAGATGCAGCTGTTGAAACTCCAGTAGATCCATGATCTCATTAATGTGGGTGTGATTACATGTAGCTGCCTGCTATTCTGTCCCATAAATTAGCCTCAGGATGACCTACTATAGTCCAAAGAGTGGTGGATTTCAGTCAAGACCTGAGTTTGAATTCTGACTGTGTGATCATCTGTAAAATGGAGCTAATAATACTTTTATTGTTGCTATCACAGGGCTTTTGTTGTTTTTCCTTATTTATTAGGAAAGCGCTTTGTTAACCTTAAAACACTAAAAAAAAAAATGTGAGTGATTATTATTTAAACTTTAGGGATAATCCAAGAGGCACTTAGTATTATTTTGGGAGGGGTGAGGTGGGGAGTTGTCTTAATTTATGTCTTGTCACTGGACTCTGATGACTCTGGAGGAGAGAGTGAGGCTGACAACTTTGTGAAGCTCTGTTTCACTTAAATTCATTTCACTCACAAGTCAAGACATCATCTTTGTGATGTCATTGATCCTATTCTAGAACAAAGGATGAACAACAGCAGCATTTTTTGGAGATGTGATGCTAGATTGATGTGTATGGAAGAACATCTACTTCCCACAATGTGGCAGTGACATTATACAAGGAATATTAATGAATACTCATAAGCATCCACAAAAGATTCCCCTGTATAATATCACTAAATCAATTCAATTCAGCAATAAATGTTTATTCAACACCTCCTATGTATATGCAGCATAGTAAAGAGAGGACTGACCTTAATAGTCAGGCTACCTCTGCCATAGTTTAACTATGTGACCCTGAGTCACTCACTTAGTGAGTATCAGTTGTAGCCTCGTTGTGGACATATATCTGTGCCAAGTGGAGGGTGTTTCTTTTTTTTTTTCTTTTTTGTCGTAAACTTAATGATCATCAACAAACACAAACAGTTCAATATACCAAGATGAACAAGAAAGAGGATTATATATCAAATGTAACAAGGTAGTAATGAAATTGCTCGAGCTCTATTTGTGTCCTCATCTGTATATGAAATGTTTTTCTTTTCTGTGCATTTAAAATATTTATTGATTTTTTTTGCATCTTTCTGACTGCCCATTAATGTTTCTCCTCTCCTCCCCTTCCTTACCTTCTGCAAAGAAGGAGGCCCTTCTTTGCAACAAATGTAGACAGTCCTGCAAAACAAATCAATACAATCACATGGAGGGAATTTTCATACCAGGAATCCTATAGAGGATTTATATTACAGGTCTGGACCACTCTCTGCCTTTCAAACTGTTGAATACATATAGTAGCTGGGTTATGTGTTGAGGACAGAAAGACAAAATAAAAAAAAATTCCTACATTCAAGAGTTCACATTCTTCTGAGGGATAAAATTTGTACATAGATAAGTAATAATAATAAAATGTGAGGAGAGACAGTGTATTAACATGTGAGGGGAGTATAGAATCAGGGAAAGATTTATAACTTACCTTTCTTGAGTTTCACAAAACACTAGTCCTACAATAATAGCTATGTAAAGGTAAATAGTGCAAGAATTTTCACTCCTATTTTGTAGGTGAATAAAGTGAGGCTCAGAGAAGGAAGAGACTTAATTGTGGTGATTTGACTAATTGTAAAAGGATAAAGCTTTGCTGGGTGTAGTGGCACTTGCCTATTGTTGGAGAGGCTGAGGGTTTCAATTCTCTTGAGTCCTGGAGTTCTGAGTGATAGTGGGCTAAGTTGAACAGAAGTCTGAAGTAATTTCTGTTAATATGATAAGCCCGGGGGAGTGGAGGAGCCATCAATTTGCCTAAGGAGGCATGAACTGGTCCAGTCTAGAAATGGAGGAGGTCAAAGTTTCCTCTTGTATTAGAATGAAAAGAAAGAAGAAAGGATGGAGAGAAGAAAGGAAGAAAAAAAGAAAAGGAAGAGGGAAGAAAGAAATTAAAGAAAAAGAATTAATTGAATAAATTAGGTCTGACCTAATACTAATGACTTGCTGTGTTTCCAGGATTTTAACTACCCCTTCTTCCACTTGCTCCTAACAAGAGAGGAGAAAAGTGATTAGTACTAAACTGACTGAGCTGTCTACCCTTAATGAGTACACTAGGCACTGTTGCCTAATTTGCCTTTCTTAGTGAGAGGTTTGGAATTTATTTCAAAGGTTCACTTTAGATAATAAATATAGTTATCTTAAAAGGTTGCTTAGCACAAGCAATTACAAGAAAACTCAATCAAAGGCCCAGGGATTCTCAACGATATTATTCAAACATAAACAATTTAGATTATATCAGCTAGATCAATTTGATATTGTAAAAAGACAGTAGCTGCCATGGGGAGAGGGTGTCAATTTTTAAGATGGTGTTGGGCATTAAACATGCTAGCACAGGGGTAACTCTTGCTTGCCAATTCTTAACTGGATAAGTGCAATCACTTACTAAATGATCTTTTTGTCTCAAACCTCTTTCCATTATAATCCATCTTCTACACAGTGTCCAGTTCGGGTCATGTCACACTTTTACTTCCATTGACTCTCAACTATCTGTAATGATAAGGATAAAAACTGGACCTGTGTTTATATTCAGGGAACTCCCTGGTGAGGAAACTCCTTTTAACACCTCTGCTTTGCCTAGATTTGCCCAGAGCACAGAGAAGTTAAGTGACTTGCTCAGGGTCATCCAGTTAGTTATGTGTCAGAGATGGGTGGAGTACTAGGTGGAGTTTACTTGTCTTCAAATCAAATATAATTTCCTCTGTTTGGTATTTTAAAGCCTTTATCAACCTGATACCATCCTACTTTTCAGGTTTATTGTATATTTACTGCTCTTCATTCACATTGGCCCCATTAGATTGTAATCTTCTTGAGGGAAAGGATACTGTCTTTTGCCTCTTTTTGAATCCTCAGCACTTAGCACAGTGTACATGTAGTAGGTTTAAATCCTGCCTCTGATGCTTATTGACTGTGTGATTTGGGTAAATCACTTAACCTCTCTGGGCTTCAGTTTCATCTATAAAATAAGAGGGTTGGAATAGATGACTTTTAAGATCCTTTTTTGTCTCAACATATAATCCCATGAGAAGGTTGGGAATTTATGTGAAGAGGTTCTTAGATATAGAAAAAAGGGGATCTAATGGCAAAAAGCCTCTATTTTCACAGGAAAGTAGGTCCTCTGCCAAGAGTGAGGAGTGGAGGTAGGAATGCTATGAGAGAGATGAAAAAGGTTTGGAATTATTACTATGAAGAGTGCAATATAGTCAATTTGGGAAGAGTAAAATAATTTCCTTGCTTCAGTGAGGGTCCAGTTACAATCAGAGAAAGTAAATTTGTAATGGACCCCACTGGCACAGTTATGTGACCATCTATTCAGCAATATGTGAGTAAGAGTAGAGAAGGCAAATGGATGTTGGTATGTTTAGAAAGGGTTAAACAGTGATAGAGGAAGAGAGAAGAATTTTGAGCATGGAAGACAGTGTATAGTTGAAATAATTACCTATAGGGTGAAGATATAGAAGGGAGAAAAGCAAGCTAACCCATTATACTTATTTTACAGATGAGGATATTGAGGAAAACAGAGGTCAAGTGACTTGCCCCAGGTCACAAACTAGGAAGTATCTGAGGCAAGATTTGAACTTAGGTCTTCTTTATCCAAAGTCCAGTGCTTTATCCACCATACCACTTAGCTGATAGAAGGTGTATTTAAAACTAGAGAGTGGCTATGGATGTAGTATTTTCTGGAGGAGGTAGAGCAGGGGAGGAGAAGGAGCCAGGCCTCCTTGAGTGCCAGAAGAAAGGCATCCACATCCAGAATCTTTGTTGACAAGAAAATAATGTGGAAACACATTAACACCATATACGAGAAAAAGGACTAGGACAAATGGAAGTTTGTTAACAATATACAGAGGATTCTAGAGGGGCACGATGGAAGGGGAGGTCAGAGTGAGAGTAAGACTTATTAAGAACATGCCCAAGTTTAATAGAAATGAGAAAGTGACAAGTGGTAACAAGAGAGGGTGTGGATTTCATTTTGGCAGCTGGTGCTCGGGATTAGGAAAGAGGAAGATGAGAATTTTCTAGTCAAATGATACCAATAAGTAGTACCTTTTAATAGGGAATCATATCTTTAAGAGTTCTTTGAATGGTAGCCATTGATATCAGTTTTCACTCAAGTACTAGTGTCGAAGGAAATTGGGTGTGGTATAAGAGACTGTACTTAACAGATGAGGTCCAGACAGCAAAGGACTCTACTATCTAAGGCTCTAATCCTAAAGTCTTAATTCTGTTAGAAAGAGATCTGTCATCTGAGTCAGGTCTTATGCTTCTGGTAACTGAGGCTCTGATCCTTGTACATGAAACATGGTGTTCTGGGTTGTATCCTGGAGGTGTCTGAGGCTCTGATCCTAAGATCTGTTCCTCTTGAGTATATTTACTTGACCCTGACATTGAGTACTACATATTATATCAGACCCAGTTTCTTTTATACATAGAAAGTTCTTGGAAGTTCAATTCCTGGACATCTAGGGAAAGTAAGGAAGAAGTGGTAGTGCTTTGTGTTCCTCCACATCCAGAAATATTTCTTGACAATCAAATAACTTGGAAACACATTAACAGAGTCACATAAATACTGCTGACCAAACAGTGTTTTCTCTTAAAGATACTGCCAATAGCAATGGATGGGTCCAAGGAGGACCTTTACTTTACTTCAAAGTATTGTTTTTAGGACTAACCCATCACATCACTAAAAGAATGATGGCTCCATGTATACTGGTGTAGGAATGGAAGTTTTTGCAGGGGGCCAATGCATCATCTCAGTTAGGTATCTGCTAGCACTCTTGTTAAGATGAGAGAGCAACAGCTTTAACTGAACACTGGAGATTTTCAAGTGCCTCAAAGAGATGATTTCAAACTGTTATCACAGACTAGACAGAACCTCTGGGAGCCTAGTCATTCTGGAAAAGAGACAAAGATTTCATCTGGTGAAGTAAGAGCAGTTGGTGGGGATGGAAAAAAAAAACTGAGCATGAGATAACACTCATTTTGAGGGGTTTCACAGAAAAAGAAAATTTTATGAACTTTTGACAAGATGTGCTAACCAGGTCAGTAAAGAATTGTGTTTAATGAAGATAACTTACATTTCTTTAGTAGCTCCAGAAGTTGCAATGTAGTTTCTTCCCAAACATCCCCATAGTCTGATATAGTGCCTTGAAAAAAACAGGTACTTAATAAATGCTGATTGAATTAAAACATCAGCTGAATTGAACCTCTTTTTTTTTTTTTTAAGCAATAGGGGTTAAGTAACTTGCTCAAGGTTACATGGTCAGTTATTTCTGGGTGTGGTGCTAAGTATCTGAGCCTGGATTTGATCCCCAGGTCATCCTGACACTGGAGCCAGTGCTCTTACTTGCTGAGCCACCTGGCTGCCCCTATGAACCTCTTTTTCTAAGTTAGGCAGTGCAAGGTTTGTTATTTCCATTTTACAGATGAGGAAACTGAGGCTCGGAGAAGTGAAATGGCTTTTAAGATAAGATTTAGAGAAGAGATGAACCATAAAGACCATTTTGTCTAGCCATCTCATTTTCTAACTGATAAGTTTAGGTCTGAGAGGGTTAAATGACCTGCCTAAAGCCTCAAAAATATCATTTAGCAGAATCTGCATTTGAATTCAAGACCTTTGATGACCACTCCAATGTTCTTTCTGCTATCCCTAAAGCTACCCTATTAGCAAATATCTGAGTTGGAAGAAATAACCTCATGAAAGAGAAGGAAATAGATGTCATCTTGTATAAAATAAGGAAAGGCAAAGGTCTGTCTGATTTAGAAGGGCAATAAATAATACTGAAGAAGGGGCTAATCAGTGATGATTCCCCTATGTAATTTTTGAAGTGTCTTTAGTTGGGAGGCCTAAGTAAATATGTTTTTCATCTTTCCATTATGGGATCTTTATAAAAATGTTTGTACCTACATAGTTAAGGGAGATGAGCAATCAGAAATGCTCTTCTGAAAGTCATACTGTCCTTGTGAATAATTGGACAGATGTCATTTTAGCTTTTGGTATACCAAAGAGTGGAATGATCCTAAATAGGTCTCTCAGTTTTTATCAGTGAAAATGTGAACAAATTCAGTTTTATTGTAACTCTTTGATTTGTATGTTCTTTTTAGTGAAAAATAATTACTCTGTTATTAAAATAGTCAGAGACATAAAACTTACCGTTATGATAGGATCTTGGCCTTCTTCAGGGTGACAGGAGAGACACACAGGGGCTGTTCCCTTGTGGAGAGAATTCCTCCCATTCCGCTGTTAATCTGTAAGAGCTATAATGAGATGGGGAGAAGGCAGTTTTTAGCCTCAGGAATAGGCTCCATGCTGGTGTGTAGGTTACTGGTGATTTATTCACCTGATTTGGTGTTGTAAGCAGAACAGCCTGGTAGAGCAGAAATGAGAAGGTTTTTCAAGTGTGAAAGTGTACACCAGGTGTGCAATCAGGTGAGAGATTTGGGAATAAGTATGAGATGAATTCCCTATGAAGAGTGATTTCAGGTAGCAGTTGTTTGGGAGTGGCCTGATAATTCAATGAATAGACTCATAGCATCATGGATTTAGAACTGCAAGGCAGGGGGGCGGGGGGGGGGGCGGCTAGGTGGTGCAGTGAGTAAAGCACCGGCCCTGGAGTCAGGAGGACCTGGATTCGGATCCGGCCTTAAACACTTCACACACACACATACACACACACACACACACACACACACACGTGCGCGCTAGCTGTGTGACCTTGGGCAAGTCACTTAACCCCAATTGCCCTACCCTTCCCCCTCCAAAAAGAAAAAAAAAAGAACTTCAAGGGACTTTGTGACCACGTAGTTCATCTTGATCATTTTCACTGATCAGGAATTAAAGTTCAGAGAAATTAAGTGACTTGTCCAAGTTCATACAGGTTGCAAGTAGCATAGCGAAGACCCGGTAAACATTTATTAATTGCCTAATATGTGCCAGACCCCAGGAATACCCAGGTAAAGGCAAAACAGTCCCTGCCTTTAATTTTCTTAGAGCTTTCTATTAGGGAAAATGACATGTACACATAGGAGAAAATATGAAAGATTTATCACTTAATGGTTCACATTGATATAACACCTTATCCTTTGAAGAACATTTTACATATATTTTCTCATTCCTCCCCCCCCCCCATTTGTGTCTTTTTACTCTAGTACCTAGTACAGTGGCAGGCACATGAAAGACACTTATTAAGTACTTGTTGAATTGAATAGAATTCTTATTTTATTGGTGTGGGGACAGAAGATTAAGGAACAGGTAAACAGAAGAGTAAAGATAAAGCTATAACAAAGTAAAAAACAGGTTGTGTACCAGAAAAAAACTTGTAGTGTGGTTAATAGTTCTCCTTCCTCAATTCTCTGATGTCACAGTAATGATGATAAGCTATAAACTATAATTTTAAATTGTTGATGACTATGATTTCAGAAGGCAGTAGAAATGGGGATGAGATACCACTGGATAATGTAGGATACCCAGAGACCTAACAAGCCATTTGCACCACAAAATCAAAGAAAAGGTAGGAAAGTAAAGATTAGTGGTTGAAAAATGAATTTTAAGATTCATTTTCCCTGGCGTCCTTTCATGTTTAAGATCTTAGAAATTTTCTCTTAGAGCTTCTGGGAGGAAAATTAGGTATCTTCTAGAAGTATCCATGTGGGTACTTGGAAAATATTTATATGCCTGCACCCCACATTCAAAGATGGTTTTGCACATGCCATTATGGTTGACATTCATGTATTCAAATAGTATATATTTGTTTGCCTTTGTGTTTGGAAACTGTCCTTCCTACACAACTGGGGATCAAAACATTAGTTCCACTTTTCTATTTTCTGCTAAAATCCACGTTGACATAATTTCTTCTGCTAGTAATCAATGGAACATCTGGTTCATTAGAATTCTGGGGCTCTGTCTCTCTCTTGCCTAGTAGAGGCTCAATGGGATGGAGGCTAATTATTAGGATAGGACAAGGACTAGCCACTTCTCATCACAATCATCAAATCCAGAATGGGTCTGGTGCAGCTGGCATAGCTGCAGGAAGTGCTGTTTTCTGGGCAGATGACAGTTGAGAGTCTGATTGCATTTTAGATTAATTTATAATGAAAAAGACATTAATACTCCCAGTCCCTAAGATAGTTGGGCATATAAAACAGGCAGTGAATCTTAAAATATAACTTTCTATGTCCTTTCTAGTTTGAATTTGTTTTGTAATCAGAATTTTGTATTTTTGAGCTCATACTTAAATCCAAATGATGACCCTACCCTCCCCTTCCCTCCTTTCCTCGTCCCTTCTCCTCCCTTCCCTTTCCCTTCCTCTTCTTCCTTCCTTCCTTCCTTCCTTCCTTCCTTCCTTCCTTCCTTCCTTCCTTCCTTCCTTCCTTCCTTCCTTCCTTCCT
>NW_027186473.1:29048957-29049319 GCF_028583685.1 Petaurus breviceps papuanus
CCTTCCTTCCTTCCTTCCTTCCTTCCTTCCTTCCTTCCTTCCTTCCTCTCTCTCTTTCTTCTTTTTCTTTCTTTCCTTCCTTCCTTCCTTCCTTCCTTCCTTCCTTCCTTCCTTCCTTCCTTCCTTCCTTTCTTTCCTCCCTCCTTTCTTTCTTTCTTTCTTTCTTTCTTTCTTTCTTTCTTTCTTTCTTTCTTTCTTTCTTTCTTTCTTTCTTTCTTTCTTTCTTTCTTTCTTTCTTTCTTTCTTTCTTTCTTCCTTCCTTCCTTCCTTCCTCCTCTTCCTCCTCCCCCTCCTCCTCTTCCTCATCCTTCCTCATTCTTCTTCTTCTTCTTCTTCTTCTTCTTCTTCTTCTTCTTCTTCTT
>NW_027186473.1:29049329-29072993 GCF_028583685.1 Petaurus breviceps papuanus
TTCTTCTTCTTCTTCTTCTTCTTCTTCTTCTTCTTCTTCTTCTTCTTCTTCTTCTTCTTCTTCTTCTTCTTCTTCTTCTTCTTCTTCTTCTTCTCTCTTGCACACAGTAAATCCTGCTTTTGTTAGCTAGGAAAATTTTACAGTTTGCTCTCCAGGTAAGCTCAATCGATTTTTTTTCTATGTTCTTAAAAAACATAGAATTTGATTCACAGAATTGTTGTTTGTCTTTCGTTCCCAAAGAGGACCATGGCATCTGGAAGATGATGCCATGATTTGCAAGTGAATTGGATTTAAGTGAGGCAGGGCTGTGCAAAGTTACCAGCCTCACTTTCTCTTCCAGAGTCATCTGGGTCCAGTGGCAAGATATAGATCAGGATGACTGGAGATGGCTCCCTGAATCATTAAATCTCAGGTTTGGAAGGAAAATCAGAGTTCACATAGTCTTCCATCACAAATTTCACATTGCTCTTTCTTATTCTCTATGTTCCCATCAAACTGGCCTATTTTATTTATTCTTCCTTGTATGGGACATTCCATTTCCCATCTTGGTGCCTTTGCATGGGAGTTCTCTGTGCCTGGAATGGTGTCCCTTTTCATTTCTCCTCTTGGAATCCCTCACTTCTTTTAAGGTTCAGTTCACTCATCACCTCCTACAAGACATCTTTTTTGATTTCCCCAATTTTTAGCTTCTCCTCTAAACCTCCACTCCAAATGACCTCATCTTTATTTTGGTGGTGGTAGTTGTCGTTGTTGTTTTGTTCTTTGTTCTCAAAGAGGACTATGACATCAGGAAGGTGATGCCATGCCTTGCAAGTGAATTGGATTTAAGTGAGGCAGAGCTATGCAAACCTCACTTTCTCCCCCAGAGCCATCTGGGTCCAGTGATAAGATATAGATCAGGATAACTGGAGATGGTTCCTAGTGGTGGTAATGGGATTTAAAGAATCCTTGACTGGCTGGATTGTGGTATTTTCATTGTTGCTAGAGGGGGAAAGGGAGAGAAATTAAAATCCTCCTTTCTCTCTTACAGGAACTCCATGAGGGAGAAAGCATTAGAAAAGAGTCTCATAAGACAAGGACCCCCCCTCCACCCCCATGCTCCAAAAGAGGAGTGAAGTCATTTTCATAGCTCTTATAGACTGCAAATAGGGTGGCTTCTCTCTCCTGTCCCCCTCCTCCTCATAAAAGTCCATTTCTCCCAATTTCCAGTCAGTTTAAGTATGGCCCTAGTCGCTGGAGTTCCCTGTTCCATCCCAACAAGATATTTGTCATTCAGGAAAGGATTGAAGCTCATAACCTGCTCCACAGGAAGTTCTCCAGAACAGCCAATGAGAAGGTCTGCTTACTCCAGATAGATGGATCTCTTTTGTATTTATGCAACTGTGCACATATTGTTTTGTTCCAGTAGAATGCAAACTCCTTGAAGAAATTCCAGCTATTAGGGTGGTTTCTTACACTGAGGAGACATATAATAAATGCTTGTTGATTGCATTAGTCCATAACTGATTATTAGACCCCTATAAAATACCACCCCCAATCAATGGTTATCCAGCATCTTCCTGAAAATCTTTATGGAAATGGAACCATCTTCCTTCTGAAGCAACCTGTTTCACTTTGAGATAGTTGTACTTATTGGCAGCAACCCGCCCCCCCAAATTCCACCCATTTCTCCTAATCCTTTCCTTTGAGGCCAAACAGAACAAATTTACTTCTCATTGTTTTGCTCCCCTGAGCAATACCACGGATAACTCCTTTCTGCCTGCAGCAATGTTTGATCTTTTCTCACTTGGTGTTACCCTATTTACTCATCTTATTCCACAATATGTATCCTCTGCTCCTATCAGGTCTTCTCTGCATTGTCTCTTGGCCAGTTCAGGCTTTATTCTTTCTCAGTGTGCTTTATTAAGCTTTTCCCTCCACTAAATCTACTTTCTTTTTTCCCATCGAAATTCCACTCATTTTTCTAGGCCGTCTCTGACTATTTATGTCCTTCGTGACCTTTTTCTACTTGAATACTTGTTAAAGCTCATACCAAGGCACACTATTATAAGGGCAAAGAGGACAAACAGATAAAATATTCTAAGGACTGTTGAGGAGAGAGAGGGCACTTTCATTTGGGGATATCCAGGAAAGCTTCCCAGAGAATATAAAATCTGATCTGGGTTTCACAGAGATAGCGCAATTTCATTATAGGGGCAAGAGGTATAGAATATCAGTGGGAAGAAAGAGGATAGGAGATTGAGAATAGAAAGTAGCTCAGTTTTGATGGAAAACAGAATTCATACATCAATCAATAAACAAGTTTCTACGAAGTATTTACTGTGTGCCAGACACTGTACTGAGTGCTGTTGGAGGTACAAAGAAGAAACAGGACAGTTCTAACTCTCAAGAATATTACAGTCCGATGTGGGAGACAACATCTACATAAATCAGGACATACTAGATAAATACAGATTGATAGAAAGTAGCCTTAGAGAGGATGGCATGAGTGACATAATAAGGAGTAATGTCCCAAATGCCTGAAAAGTTGTGTCTGAGGTAGGTTGCACAGGTCCTCATATGCTAGTGTAACCCAAGGTTCTAAGCAGCTCCAGACTCACATGGACCCAGGTTCAATCTTCGAGGTTTACCAACAATTAAATACTTTCCTATGACTCATATTTTGTTACCTGCGCCAGAGACTGCTTCTCTCTTTCTCTCTCCTCCTCCCATGGGGAACCTCTGAATTTAGCTCATTTCTAGGATATTTGAGTTCGCTCTCCTGCTGGTCCTCAAGGCAACCCATGAAGAATTCAGAGCAAAAAATATAAAGACATAAATGGTACTTTGATTGACTAGGACACCAGTTACCTAACAACTAATTTGAGTCTATTAATAAGGAATAAACATGCAACAGCCTGAGTACACATGGTTGTTGTATATATGCCTCATTCCCATCTGCTAATCTGTTTGCCACTGTAGCTGCCTCCCCAGCTGGCATCTACTGCTGACTGCACCGTTGCCATGGCTGCCACCACCTGTGGTCCATGACACTCCCTTATAGTAAGATGACTTTACTCTCAAATGAGCAAGGTGATAGGGAAAGTCATCTTTTTTCTTCCATTCTGGATCTTCTACTCCTCTCACATTTCTTCCTTCTTCCTGCCAGCAGTCCTTCCTCTTGTAGCCTTTACAAATAGATGCCTTCTGCTATGTCAGTTTGATCCAAAGTATGCTGGGATAGTGTTTTTCTGTTTTATCTACTGCAGTGTTCTCCATGTGATCTTTCTGCCTTCCTCTCCTTGGTCCTCACAAAGGGATGGGAAGAATAAATAAAAGGTAGGAAAGATTCCCTTGTCTTTCTACTACATTTAGTTGAGGAGTTTACATTTCATCCTATAGGTCAGAATTAATGAACCTTTAAAAATATTTTGGTAGCTATACTTCAGATTCCTTTGCAATCCTATATATTTAATTTTATGCACAATAATAGGTATCATTTTTATAGGGCTTATTATGTGCCAGGCATTGTGCTAAGCTTTTTACAATTATTTTATCATTTAGTTCTCACATTAACCCTGGGAGTTTCCCATTTTACAAGTGAGGAAACTGAGGCAAGCAGAAGTTAAGTGACTTGCCCAGTGTCACACAGCTAGTAAATGTATGAGGCTAGATTTGAACTCAAGTATTCCTGAATCCAGGTCCCAATACTCTTTCCTCTGCATCACCTAGCTGCCCCTATTTAAAAACATTATTCTCAGAAGAGTTCTATAAGATTCACTAGACTTCCAAAGGGGTCCATGACACCAAAAAGGGCTAAGACTCTCTACTTCTAGGTAGTAGGTAGACATTGTTGGTATTTGACTGGGGAGTGACATGGTTTTTTACTTTGTATTAGGAATATTATTTTGGCAGATGGGTGGAGGTGACATTAGGCTGGAGTTGGTAGCCAGGTAAGAGATTGTTACAATAGTCTAGATGAAAGGTGCTAAGTCTTTGAACTAGAAGGCCGATGGTATGAGTAGAGAGGAGGAGACAAATATGAATGGAACCACAGAGAAATGAGAATTTTCAGCATTTTACAAGTGATTGGAGAGGAGTGGTGGTAGTGAGGAGAAGAAAGAGTTCCTTCCTTCCTTCCTTCCTTCCTTCCTTCCTTCCTTCCTTCCTTCCTTCCTTCCTTCCTTCCACTAGTTGCTTCTGCTGATTAAGATGCCACGAGATTGATGACATTGTGAGTTTTTATGTCCTATCATGTGCCAAGTTTCAACCTAGAAACTTGACTCCTTAAGAGGAAAATCATCTTGGGGATTTAGAAAAATCACATTAGAAATTTTGGAGACATTGTTATTTATCATCAACATGATAAATCAGAAATGTATGTTTGAATCTTGGTTCGGACACATATGAATCAGTCAACAAACATTTATAGGTGCCTGCTGTATCCCAGATGTTGGGGTCAAAAAGACAAAATGGAGAGAGTCATACCACCTGGGTGATCTTGGGCAAATTCTTTCCTTCTTTCAGCCTCAATTTTCTTGTGTGTAAAAATAGGGGGCTGTAGTGGATGAGATCTAAGGTCACATAAAGCTCTATAATAATATTCTTATTTGTATAATTTGCTTCACTTTGCTAACAAACTCACAGTTCTGCCCTCTCTAGGGTGAGTACCCAGTAACATCTGTAAGAATTTTGATTCCCCAAAGGTATTTTTGGTAAAAGATGTTTTCAACCACGGAAATAAATTGTTTAAAATCTCCCCAATGTCATATGTGGGGGATAATAGCCCTCCAGTTTTGTTGTTCTTGTCACCGCAGTGTCCTGGAGATGGCAGCAAAGTACATATAAGCAGAGTAGCAAACCATAACACATAAACAAGTTGGGAGATTAATGATGCAGTCCAAGGCTGCTGATGACAGTCCTGGAATGCATCAGCCTCTCTTACTTTACAATGACAGTGTATGTAAATAGAATGCTGATGTATTTATTAATTTAGTTTTTAATTATGTTGGGCTGTATCCCTAATTCCCTTTAAGCCACTCCCTTTCCTTTACTCCTCATTTACAGACAAGTTGAGAAATCTCATTTATGCCTTTTTTTTTATTTTTCCCTTCTTCATTTCCTGGTAAACACATTGGAAATTATAAAGAGATTGAGGTGGGGAAAAAAGAGTATTTTCTCCTGGAACCTCAATTTTATGCAGCCATCTACACCATTTGTTATCCTGACTTCATTTTCAAATAGCTATTCTTAATCTTGGGCCACGTTGTCTTTCAATCCTTCTGGCTTGTCAGATTTTCAGTATCTATAATGGTGTGATTAACTGGCAAGGTGATGCATGCTCTAATAACAGATTGCAAAGGACATCATATTAGACATCGTAAGAGCCCTCTTTATTCCAAAGTATACACACAATAAGGGCCCAGAAGACATGAGTTATGAGGGCTGTGCCCACAACAACAGCAGCAGCCTCACTTTGGAGTGCGGGCAGAAACGTTATTAAAATGAAAAAAGAGAGGACTTTTCACAACCGAATTGCAACTGTTGGTTTCAATGCTCCACTTGTTTGTCAAAAGGCCATTGGTGTGGAATAAGCTCCAGCTCCTACAAGTCTGAAATATTTCACAAGTTTAGTTCAATAATATAAGAAAGTTCTCTCTGAAGAAAGTGAAATGAACATTCCTGATAATGGTCCCAACCTCCTGGCCCCCTAAACCAATGGAATTGGATGCCACTTTTCTTAGTAGATTATTTTACTTTTAGGGGAAAGGGAATATTATCCTGATGATTTCCGAAGGTTCATAAATTTTCAAAAGATTCTGGGGTGGAGATGGGAATACACACTTATATAGCCCCTACTCTGTGCCGGACACTGTGCTAAGTACTTTCTACAAATGTTATCTCATTTGACCCTTAGCAAGAACTCTGCAAGGTATTTGCTAATAGTACTCCCATTTTACAGTTGAGGAAATTGAGGTAAGCAGAGGTTAAGTGACTTGCCTGGGATCATGCACCTAGTAAGTATTCTAGGCCAGATCTGAATTCAGCTCTTCTTGGATCTAGGTCCAGCACTCTATCTATCCACTGTGCCACTAGCTCCTTCTCATTAAGGGGCCATGAGGTTGCTAGTGATGTGAGCTTCTATGACCTGCCAGGTGACAAGCTTCAACCTATTAAGGTCAAAAGATACAAGGACTTCAAGAGCCCATTAGTTCTACATTGTTATTTTATAGACAAAGAAACAGAGGCCCAAAGAGGTAAGTGACTTGCCCATGGTCACCCGAGGAATAATTGTCATAGGCAGGACTTAATCACAGGTTCTGTGACTCCAGGGTGAATATTCTTTTCACTCTTCTAAGCTACCTCCCTAAAAGTATTATTTTTTAAAAATGGACATCTATCCATTTTATCACAGTGTTTTCTTAGATGGCACCTTTATTGGTTTCTTTTGTCTCATGGCTCAAGGGACTGAGTGTGGATTAAGACGTTCATTTACACTGGAAATAGACAAGGAATGTAACTGAATAGTGGTCCATCTGCTCAGAGTTTAGGAGTGTCCTTTTATATACAAACAATTTTTATGTGAAGCAGAAATAATTAAGTTATAGAATCTCTGAGTAGGAAGGAATTTTGGAACCCATCCTGTACAATCCACCCTTGAACAAAAATCCTTTCTACAATATCCCTGACCCACAGTAATCCTGCCTTTGTTTGAAAAAGTACAGTGAGGGTTAACCCAAAAATTCCTGAGGTAGCCCCTTCCATTTCTGATTGTTAGAAAGTTTTTCTTTTTCTGTTCCACAACTTGTACCAATTGTTCCTAGCCCTTACCTGCAAGACAGACCTTCATATGCTTAGATATTTTTCATTTCATTCCTAAGTGTTTTCTTCTCCAGTCTAATCATTCCTAGTTCTTTCAAATGATTCTCACATGGCATCAACTCAGGATCCTTCACCATCTTTGTTGCCCTTCTCTGGATGTGCTCCACTCTATCAATAAATAAAGCTTCATTTATCATTTTTATTATTTATTTTTAATAAAAGCTTTATTAATAAAGCTCAGAACTGAACTTAACTTCAGATGTGTCCTGATTAAGACTGAATACATAGGACTATCACATCCATACTTCTAGACATTTTATTTTTATCTCTAAATATAGCCTAATATATTATTTTTTCCTTTGGCTGCCATTAATAAATCATCAATCAAAGAATAGACAAAGTATTATCAATTGCATATTCTGTACCATGCACTGTGTGAGGGATAGAAGTACAAAAGATGAGATGATCTCTACTCACAATGAATTTACAGTCTAATAGAAGAGACAACATTCTAGTTGGAGAGACAACATAAATCAAATCTTGTCTGTTCAATAAAATATGTTCTCATTGCAAACTACACTAAGAGGATAAAAAGTTTAAACACTACAAATTAGAAAGACTTTGCAGTCTGGTAGAGCTCAGGGTCCAACAAGGGAGAGAAAATAGGCAAACAGCTTCTACAATAGCCATAACTGTGCACACTGCAGAAAATTATAAGGAAAGTATTCTCTAATAGAATGCATAGTAGGGAGAGATCACTTCTAGTTTTTTTCTCTTTTGTTATTACACACATATGATACAAATTAGATTAGGGTTCAGGGAAGTGGTGGCATTTGATCTAGATCTTGACATTTCAATAGGCAGATCTGGGGGTGCAGAGAACATTCAAGATGGAGGGTCTTATGAGAGCAAAGACTGATAGCAGTAAAACACGTGGTATATTCAGGAAGCAATGAATAGTAGTGGAGGGTTTTCAGTGTCATCTTAAGGAATTTCAATTTTGTTCTACAAGCAATAGGCAGACATTGAAAAAATTTTCAAAGGCATTGATGGGACCCCAACTTTACTTTATAGAATGGTTACTCTAGTGGTGGTAATGTAGAATGGAATAGTAGAGGGAAACAGTGGCAGCAAGAGATAATATTTGTAAGAAATGCTTAACAGAGTGTCTGGCACATAGTAGGTGCTATACTAATGATATCTTTTGTCATCATCATCATCATCATCATTCATTATTATTATCATTGCTACTTATCTCTGGAATGAAGGAGAACAAACTGATCTTTCTTCCACATGAAAGCAATTCACTTTCTTGAAAACAACTCTGATATCCTGGGAATGAATGAAAACTAGTGGCAAAAAGGTATAGGTTCCTACTATTTAGGCATGTTTCTCACTGGTGTGAAAATTAACCATCCAGAGAGGCCTTTTTCTAACTAATTTCTGTCCATAATCTCGAAGCAGGTAAGATATTCCCTAACCAGTAGAATTTCCACAAGCAGGAATATTAAGTAAGTAGAAAAAAATTCATCAGAAAAGGACTCTTAAGTTACTAAGGGATATTGATACTTTTTGAGAGAGTTCCTATGCTCCTGGGATGGCACATGCTATTGTTGAGAAGTGATCTGAGAGAAGACATCTCAAAAAAGTGAAGTCATAGAAAAGCAAAGCAAGCTTGATTGGCTATGTTGAGGGACCTGGGTTATGTGGCTAGGTGCCAGGATTGATTTTCAGCTCATATAGTTTAAGAACATATCCCTGAGTGCATCCTTTGTTCTGATATTCATGAAGGAAACATCTATTCACTGGCTTAGACAGTAGTAAAAAGCAGATAGAGTAATAGCAAGCTCTATAAAATCAGGGTGTTAAAAAAAGTAATTGCTGGAATTTTCATCTTTGTGAGAATAGAGATAATAAAGATAGTAAGTAGCTCATCTTCAAATTTTAGCACCCCCCCCTCCTTTTGGGGGCTTTTGATGTGGGTGGAAAGAACTGAAGACACAAAGACCTATCTCTATTAAGATAAAAAGGAGTTCTGGAAGTTAGAACTTCAAAACTGTAGGAGGATGGATGTCCCTCATTTTGCCAATTTGATTTCAATCCCTTTCATCCTTGTCATTTTGGTGTTCCAATTAATTGGTGTTTCGATAAATATTGAATAGCTTCTGATTGCTAGCACTTTGCCCCCATGATAACTAAAATTCAATAACCATGTATTTACAAAGCACCCTTTGCTTATGGACTAATTAAATCTCTCATCCATACTTGAGGTTGGCTCCACTGTCTTTCCTTCCTTTCGGCATCTGCTTAACCTTCGTCCAGCTGCTTCGTCAGGCTAGAAACAAGCCCGATAGCCTGCCAATTAAGTTTCCAAGGCATTCAAAACATATAAGAGAAAGAGAGAGACTGCTGGCTCCTTTGATGACAGCTTGTAATCTGCACAAAAGTTTAAAACCGTAATCTTCTGAGCTTCATTCTTGTGACAAAGATTGTAACAAAACCCAGGAGGAAAAAAAAATGGAAATGCTGAATCCATTTTTGTGACAGAGCCTGGAACAAGAAGGGACAATGGTATGAAACCTTTGTACTATTTTTACAAGTCATTCTCATTACAGTCTGAAGACTTTAGTGAGATTGGGCTCTTTCTTGGGTAATGTCCCCCTTACTTTCACTGTTCCATTTTTTTCCCCAATGAAACCCATCTGTGAGCTTTTGCGTGATGTGCATTTTAATTGCTGGTATGCTCCTAAAAGCCCTTCTTTTCACTAATGAGTGGTGACCTTTCCTCATTCCACATTTCAAGAAATGGACACTGTCCCTCATTCTAGGCAGTCAGCCAAATGACGGCCACATCCTGTTTCATGCAGAAAAAAAAATACACATTTTCATTAAACCAGGATAATTAGAAAAAGTAGCAGAAGAGGAATATGAGTAATTCCATCAGTAATTACAGCAATTACAACAGTAATGGCCATCCCACCTCCGGTGTCTCATTATAGGCACGTTCTGGTTTTTTTTATGGGAAAAGGATTCATATGTTTTGTATTAGAGCATAAAACTCTGGCTACATTAGGTATGTCTAGCTCTGGAGAAGGACTGGAGAGGCATCATTATCTATGCCTTGCAGTGATTGAGGAGAAATTCTTTATTTCTTCCTTTTCATTGCAGTTAGTGAGATATTTTCAAGATATTCCTCTTGTCATGCATTTAGGAACAAGATCTTAAAAAGTTACTTTTTTTTAAAGCAACCCATCCTAACATTCTATAGTTAAGTGTTGTGTTTTTTCTCAGCCAAGTGACTTAAATATCTGAATTTAAGGTTACATTATTTGAATAGAATATTATTATTATTATTATTATTATTATTATTATTATTATTATTATTATTATACTTATCTCACTTGGAATTAGTGTCTTTAAAATTTAAACCTTTCAACCCTATGATTAAATTTTCATTTCTCTTCCAGAGACTAAGAATATCTTTAAGTTCTCTCTTTTGGCATTCTCATAGACTTCCATGCTTTCAATTAGCACTTCTATGGGAATAAATTCCAAATCTCTATCTCCAGCCCTAATCTCTTTCTTGAGCTTTAGTCTTATCTCTCCAATTGCCCAATTAGGACTTCAAACTCAACATGTTCAAAACTGAACTCATCATCTCTCCTCTATAAAATGCCCCTTTAATTATAATAATAATAGTAGTAATGATAACCAACATTCATATAGTGTTTTAAAGTGTGCATTGTGCTTTAGATATATTATGTCATTTGATCCTCACAAGAATTCGGTGAAGCAGCAACATTATTCACTTTACAAATGAAGAAGCAGAGGCTCAGAGATAATAAGTGGCCTGCCGGATCAGTTAGCCAGTTAGTGTCTGAGGTGATACAGGTTTCCTGATTCTGAATCCCATGATCTACCGTACAACTTCCCTATTCCTTTTGAGAGTGCTACCATCCACTCAGTTACACAGGCTAGATATCTCAAGTCACCTTTGCCTCTTCCTTTTCCCTCACTCCCACCTTCCATTTTTTGGGTTGGTCTCTTGTTTTTCCTTTCCTGTAATGTGGTCAGCATTTCTTTTAATTCTATTTCCCTTGCTGTGTGCTACAAAGAATCCAAGGATATCTTGATTTAGAAGTAAACACATAACCCGATCCCCAAATCCTCTACAACATATCTGAAAAGTATCCACCCAACCCTTTCCTGAAGACCTCCAGTTAGGGAGAAAACATTATATTATAAGGCTGCTCATTACATTTTTGGGGTAACTTTCATTGTTAGGAAATGTTTCCTGAATGAATGAAGCAATTATTTAGTGCTTACTGTGTACAAAGCACTGTGCTAAGCAATGGGGATCTTAAGAAAAATGGGACAGTCTCTGCTCTCAAGGAGCTTACATTCTAAAGAGAGAGAGAGAACATACATGGAAGATCTTAGGTGCAAGTGAGATGGAAAGATCCTTACGGTACACTGTCAGAGCAGATAGTAATGCATCTCCTTTAATGTCATTTCTACTAAAAACTCCTAGCAGTTTCTGATGCTGAACATTTGATAGTATCAAGTGCTTTGGTGATAAGAACTTTCTTTCAGGGGCTTCAGTTGCTGTGACTGCAGTACATGCAGGAGTAGTTGACAGGCTGCATCTTGACTGAGGAAATTAAAATCATGCTGGATCATGTAATAATTGATTCTGTTCTGTAATTGACCCATTTTGTCAATTCACATTTCTCAGTTTTGAAATTAAATTCAAGAATGCACTTGTCCCTCCAATCCAGTTTAAAGGTGTGGTTGAAAAGGAATGTTGTTATCACTCTTGCAGTTTGATCCTGGGACATCTGCTTGTTGTTCCTAAGGCGCAGCCAGTTTAACCTGACGCCATTCCCCAAAAGACAAATCGTTTGTCATTGCTTGTCCTTGTGCAATTCATCTCCTGTTAGAGGAGAGCAAACCTGGTGGTTCTGGCCTCCTAAAAAAAGATTACAAGAGGCAGATAAGTCCCATAAAACAATTAATATTACTTAATTGTCAGAGAGGAGCATGATTAGCCACACCTAAATGCCAATCCACTTTTCCTAGTATAGCCAATAGTAATGCTCCAAAACTACTCAGACCCCTTGCATGTCAATAAAGTAGGTTCCCCCTGCCCACTTCTCCTTGGGTCTCTGACCTTACTGAGGTGGTCAGTCTGACCTACTGTTAACAAACTGATTTTATGCAGAATATGTATGTCAGTTTACCTTTATTGCATTTATCTGTCACACCACAAGGGTTCCTTCACAGGATATTGGCTAGAAACTTTGCTACTCACAAGGCCTTTGAGTTCTGGGTCCAGGGCTATCTCCATTTTGATCTGAGGGGAGACAATGATCAAGGTGGTGGTAGTGGTTCAACTTATTTGGGCAGATGCTATAGCCTGTCTCTCATCCTCCAGGTAAAGTGATTTATATGTTTCTCCAAAATTCTTTATATTCCTCATGTTTGTAATTTCTGAGAACCAGGGCAGTAGCTAGAGATCTTGGCTTAATGTTCAGAGTTCTGCCTCTGGCACATACTAGAGGTGTGATCCTAGGCAAATCACCTAACCCCTTGGTGCCCAAGGCAACTATCTAAGACTAGAAGTTATTGATGAGTTGCCCAACTGCATCAGTAAAGGAAGTTTCTATGCTGGGTATTTATCACATTGATGAAATCATAGGTCTGAAAGGAGGGAAGGAAGGGAGGAAGAAAAAAGAAGGAAAAAATGAAGGAAACAAAGAAAGAATGGAGAAAAGACGAAAGATGAAAAGAAGGGAGTTAAGAAAGAAGTAAAGAAAGGAGAAAATAAGAGAGGTAAGAAAGAACAAAAAAAAAAGAAAATAAGACAATGAAAAAGAAGCAAGGAAAGAAATGTGGCAAGAAAAAAAGGGAAGATAGCACGTGAAAAGATGAATCAAAGAGGAAAGTACAAAAAAAAAGAAAGAAAAAGAAATACATAAACCTAAAGTATTTACCCACTCTTGTTGAAACACTGAGGTTTGTTTAGCCATTCAGTAGTTATAGGACATTGATATCTTTTCCAGTTTCTTGCAGGTCAGTCGTGACTATACAGACTTTCTAAGAGCTCTCTTTCTTAGTTTCTACATCTATAATATATCTTAGGGTATACTGATGAAAAAGGCATCAAGAGTGGATATAGTTTTTATTTTGGTGTCAGGGAGATCTGGGTTTGAATTTAACTTTCGTCTCTTACTAAGTGATGCTAGACAAGTCTCAGTTTCATTATCTATAAAATGGGGATAATGATGGGATAATATGGGATAATAATCTTATTGGGTTTTTATGAGGCTTAAATGAGATAATGTATGCAAAACTCTTTGCAAACCTTAAAGCATGACATGTTAGCTATTATTATTCTTTTATTCTATTCCCACTAATCACAGTATTGTGTCAAAGGAAAGGCTCTTTCTTCCTAGGCAGTTGTCTTGGCAGCCAAGGTGTATCCTGGCAATGCTTTCATAGACCTAGGAGCCATCTGGGAGTGAATGGGAATATATGTGTGCTCCTGATGCTTTGCTGCTGCAGGCGGCTTTTTGACACTATAGTGTACTCTGGGATACTGGGCAGCTTCAAATCCTTAGAAATGTTTTCAGCCTTGAACCTTTTCAATTCTCATAGTTCTCTGACCTGACTAGATGTAGGCAGGTGGTATCGCCTTCATTTTCTAGTTTAGGAAGTTGAGGCACACACAAGTGTTCAGCATGACTAGGATGTGAAATTGAAGAGATGCTATTCTGGATCCTTCTTCATCAGATCCAATCATTTTGTCTAGCCTCTAAACGAGACCCTGCCCATTGTGTGCTAGGAGAAAATTATCCATCTTGCCTCTGCATTTTTCTGGCACTTCAGCTGTCGCCTGAGATTTTTCTAGGACACTCACTCTTATTCTCTTAGGCAAACAAGCACTAGGGGCTGCTGTGTAAATATACATTAGCAGGCGCTGAATTAAGGTTTTTGTGTTTGTCCAGCTAATATGTGCTCTAGAAGAACTGTGATTTGCTTTGAAAGTACTGGAATTCCATTGTAGAGACATCGTTTGGCCCTGACAGCATGGAGAGGTTGAAGCTGATCCAGTCTTCCTCCTAGCATCACCTGAAGTGTCTTTGGCACTGGGACACTTGTGGAAGATGCTTCATCTTGTCACCAAGCCTGTAATTGTGAATGGGCAGCTGCTCAACATGGATGAGAACCAGGAAAGAGGAAAGATGCATCAAATGAAAGCACACAGATTATGACAGGTCTCTTCCCCCTAGATAATTGAGATGATATGCCACTTTATCAGGGGGAAAATAGGTGGCTCTTTTCCCATATTCCACTCAACATATATTTGTTTGATGCCTGTGATGTTACAGGAATTACGTTGGGCTCTGGGGATATCACGAGAAAAATCCAAACGGCCCTTGCTGTCAAGGAATTTCCTTTTCCACTGAGGAGAAACAACAGGGCAGCCTATGCTTAAATCTGAGAACAAGAAAATCCGCCTCTGGAGTCGGGCATTCTTTCTGGCTGACCCTCATGCCTGAAATGCTCTCTCTCACCTCCCCTTCAATTACTGACCTCCTTGACTTCTTTAAGTCCCAACTAAAATCCCATCTCCTACAGGAAGGCTTCCTCAACCCGTCTGAATTCCAGTAATTTCCCTCCGTTGGTTATTTTCTATTTATCCTGTGTATATAATTGTTGGCATGTTGGTTTCCTCATTAGATTGTAAGCTCCATGAGTGTAAGGACTGTCTTTTGCCTCTCTTTTTGTTATCCCTAGCACCTAGTGCCTGGCACATAGGCTTAATGAAAATTTATTGAATTGAATAATGTACAAAGCACTGCATAGAAATTAATTACTGAAAAAATACAAACTAGTTTGGAGAGAAGAGGCAGGTAGAATCTAGAAGGATGTAATGTTATATATAAGAAAAATCACTTAGACCAGAAAGAGCAGATGATAAAAACTGACATTGCACTTTATATACATTATCTCTTTTGAATGTCATAATAATTCTGGAGGGTGGTAATGATTGTAATAACAATTTTTATTATTATGCCCAGTTTACAGATGGAAAAACTGGGGCTAGGAGAGGATAAGCAATTTTCCCAGGATTGTACAACAAGCAAATATCAGAGGTGGGGTTTGAACATAGGTTTTCCAGATTCCTCAGAATTCCCCATTATTTCACACTAATTTTTTCTATGGTTCAGGGAATATCTATGGCTCTCATTCCTCTTTCGATCAAGACACAACTTCTAAGGGGACCATAAAGGAGAGGAATGAGTATCACATGAGCCAAACATATTTTGCTTTAGAAGCCTGGGGAATTGTAATAACAGCTCCACTTCCAACTTCTCTTTATTTATTTTTGCTGTTGTTCCTGAAAGCGCATTTTCATAGATTCGCTACTCACAAGATGTCACAGCTACAGGGCACCTTAGAACAGAGAACATTAGAACATTGAATATTAGAACTGTCAGGGGTCTTAGAGATTATCTAGTTCAACTCTCTTATCTTATTTTGTAAGTTTTGGATACTTTAAAAAAAGTTGCTGTCATTTTCCAATAATTACCCACATCCTTCTTACCCTTCCCCTCCAAATAGAAACAGCCCTTGTGGTAAAGTAAAACAGTTGAGCATAACAAACCTATATATCATCCATATCTGGTGCTACATGCAGCATTCTGTACCTGGACTGACAACCTCTTTTGTGAGCTGGGAGAATATACTTCATCAACAATGTTCTGGAATTCAGGTTTATCATTAAATTAAATTGAGTTCTGATGGTATGTAGTGCTACCTTCCTTTATATCATTGTGTATATTCTCTTAGTTGTACTCTCCTTGTGCTATACCTTTTTATAAATATACCTTTCCTGGAAAAGCTGACATGAGAGAAAATAGAGGGAGTGGACTGGCTGATGCCTAGGGTTCTTTATAGCAATATGGAAAGGAAAAATGTGAGTTCTCTGAGTCTTGTGCAAAAATCTAGATCATGACCAGGTTAACAATCTATAGTCCTAGAGAGTAATGCTGGGGTGCTGAGAAATTGGGTGTCTTTCCCATGGTCATATAGCTAGTAGGTGACAGAGGCACACTTTGAATTTGAATCAGATCTTCCTGACCTCAGTGCGGGAACTCCATCCATTCTGCTATATTCTTTTTCTTTTCTTTTATCTTTTAAATAGTATTTTTCCCAGTTACATGTAAAGACAATTTTAACGTTCATTTTTTATATAAAATTTTGGGTTTCAAATTTTTTCCCTCATTACCTCCCCATCCCCCCAAACCACATTATTTTCACAAGATTAAGTATTCTTCTATATTTTCCTTCAATAATAAGAGCTTATAAACAATATGTGATCAGTCATTCAGTTAAAAAGCATTTATTAAGCATTTACTATGTTTGAGTCATTGTGCTAAGTTCTAGGGATACAAAGAAGGGTGAACACATGAGAGCAGTGACAAAGCCAATCGCCTGCAGCTACAAGTGCAATAGACAGAGTGCTGGACCTGACCTTAGGAAGACCTGAGTTCAAATCTGACCTCAGACATTTGCTAGCTGTGTGACCTTGGGCAATTTACCTAACTTCTTTTTGCCTTAGTTTCTTCATCTTTAAAATAGGGACAATAATAGCCATCTAGGGTTGTTGTGAGGATTAAATGAGATTTGTAATTTTAAATTAATAATTATAAATTATTTAATTATTATATAACTATGCATATATAACTAAATATAAATATATAATTATTATATAAAATTATATAAATAAAATAACAGTTATAAATTAATAATTATAAAGATATGTACCAGGCACAGTGCCTGGTACATAGCGAGCATTACATAAGTGTTATCATCATTATCATCATCATCATCATCATCAATCATTTCCTTTGGATGTGTATGTTCTGGTTGATGCCCCTGTTAAGCTAATTATACCAAAGTATATTTATCTCTCTAAGATTTTGCCCCTACTTAACTGTTTAAGACTTTAGAGTTTTGTCCAAAAAGAGGGATTTTGAAGGGCTTAAGATCAGTTCTGCACTATGCTTTAATGCTAAATCCCTGGAAGCTGGAGGATTACATGAAAAGACTTGAGCCTACCCATTATTCAGAAACACCCAGGACGTATTGTTCAGACACCTTTACTTCTGCTCATTTTTTTTTTTTTTGGTAATTTAACTGTGGGATCCCATGTTTTGGAAGGCCTGGAACAGAGACAGAATTTCTAGAACCAACTTTCTCTCCAGTACTGAGCTCAGAGGCACAAAAAACACACTGCAGAACTTTTGAGTTTGTCACAAGATGACTCTCTTAAAATTGTCCTGTTGCTTTTATGAGTTAAATTACAGCCCGGCGGAGGCTGACAGGGAGCCAGGTGCGGCCTGTTGTGGACATCTCGCATCTGTTGGCCATTAGAGTTGGAGCTAACATCCCAGTGTCCCTCTCATTAAGCACTAATCAAAGGGTTGGGGCTCATCTCTTTGTAGGGCTTCCTTATTTCTTTTAATGCACCTGCAAATAAAACAGAATGGGCTTAATGGACTGAGGCCTTGACTGATTCTCATGGCTATGTGGCGGTCACTAGCTGCTTCTCCTGGTAATTTACAAGGTTTCCTGCTGTATGATAAAACCCAGGTGCTCAGGCTGTCATCCAGGGCAATGATTTATTAGCTTCCAAGGCACCACAGACCTCATGCAGCAGGCACTAAATCAAGAGAATATATACGGAAATAATATGTTTTCCAGGGATGACCCATGGAGACTCTTTAGCAGCACGTGCCCTTTACCCAGGGCCGTTGGTTTGGCCATTTCTCCTCATTATTTTTAAAACCCACAGGATTCACTTCCTGTCTTAATCTCTCAGCTGCCAGGGCTGCCTCTGTATAGGCTTATTGCTATGGATTTCTGGTTGAGTCCTTGCACCACCCAAGAGCCCAAGTTAATGAGGAGGAGAAAAGTAATTCCCTTGGGGTTTTTCAGATCTCAGGAAAACTCAGTTCCTGCAGTGACCTTCGCTTTGAGGTGCTGGATTTTGGGAAGCCACTCTGACCTTTTAAAGAATACTGCTTCCTCAGGTAATCAAAAGGATTTTCACTGAGAAAGCATCATTGACTGAATTTTTCTATAAGGAAATCAGTGCAGAGGTCTTGTCTTCCTGTTTTCATGACAAGAACAATCAATCAAAGTGACTTGCTGTTGATTATCTGAGAACCCTATGAACAGATTAGAGAAATCTTTAATTACTATTAAATACCTGCCAACCATAGTCACAGAGGGGGAAAAATCAGTCACTCACTGTGGAAGCCTCTGGTAGATGCTGAATTGAAAAAAGGGAACACATCAGAGATGTTAAATGGGGAAAAAAGAAAGTGAAAATGGGGAAGAACTGCTTGTGAGAAACATGTAAACAGCATAGAGGAAGATACTGGACAATCAAGTGTGTGGCACGAGAGTCTCAGCAAGATTATAAATGAGTGAAGAAAGCAAAAAAATAATTTACAGTGATCATCATAATGACCGACATTTATAGCATGCTTTGTGGTTTGCAAGATGCTTTATGTACAGTGTCAGGTTGGAAGGTGAGACTTTGGCTGAGATTTGAAGGAGGCTGTAGAAGCTAGGAGGTGGACACGAGGAAAGAGAGTTGCAGGAAGAGGGCACAGCCAGTGAAAATGCTTGGAGTTGAGAGATGGAGTGTCTTGTTCGTGAATCACCCAGGAAGCCAGTGTCACTGGATCATATAATACTTGGGGTAGAGTAAGGTGTAAGATAGAAAGGGGGCAGGTTATGGAGGGCCTTAAAAGCTTTACGGAGGATTTCATATTTGATCCTGAAGGCCATAAGGAGTTACTGGAATTGATTGAAGAAGGGAAATGGGGAGGACATGGTTACATATGCTCTTAAGGGAGATAAATTTGACAGCTTAGTGGATGATGGACCAGAGTGAAGAGGGACTTGGGGCAGCGAGAATAACCATCAGACTTTGCAGCCATCCAGGTGTGAGATGATGAGGGTCTGCACCAGGGTGATTGCAGTGTCAGAGTGAAGAAGATATATACAAGAGACATTATGAAGGAAGAAATACTAGGACTTGGCAACTGATTGGATATGGGGGGTGAGCCTGAGTGACTGGGAGGATGGTATGCCCTTCATAACAATAGGGACTCATTTGAGTCTCACAATAATTTTTTGAGGTAGATGTAATAGGAATTAATATTATTCCCATTTTACAGATATGTATACTGTGGTGCAGAAAGGTTAATTGACTTAATCAGGGTCACACAGATGCTAAATGCTAGAGCCAAGACTAGAAGACAGGTCTCTTGACTACAAATTCATAGTTCTTCATGGAAGATGGATACTTGATCTGAGTTTTGAAGAGAGAGAAAAGTTTCAATAAATAGAAATGTGCGCGCGCGCGCGTGTGTGTATATATGTGTGTGTGTGTGTGACAAGTCACAAGTTACTTTGTCTCTCTAGGACTCAAGTTTCTTTCTTTGAATTAGATGATTTCTGGTTTTCCTTTCAGTCTTAACACTTTGTAATTTCATCATAAGTCTATTGTAGATTTCTGAGGGTGAGAACTGAGTGGGGAATTAGGAAGTAGAAGCAGCAAGTATAGATGACTCTAGAAGTTCAGCAGTGAAGGAAAACGGGACACTAGCTAGAAGGTGTATTGGTAGCAACAAAAGGTTTTGTAGGGTGCAGGGATACCTGAATATGTTTGTAGGTGGAGGAGGAGCCAGAGGAAAGAAAGATGTAGAAAATATCTCTTGTAATATTTAAAGAAATCCCTCACTTTGCTGATTAAATCCATCCCCTCTCATTATATGTCCCTAGGGGTGATAGCACAGCACAGCCTTATTGAGAAAGAAATGAAATAAGATGTTGCCACTGCCCTCCTGGAGCTCAGAAAATAGTTCCTGTTTTTCAAACTAACATTTCCTATACTGGAAAACCATGATTGTATTAGGTTGACATTTCACCTTCTCTTTTCTAAATGGGATGGAACTAGACCTGTGATTTTGTTCTATGGGAACTTTTTGTGAGAGAATGTAAGTCCTTGAGAATGGGGATTATTTTATTATTATTTAATTCAAAGTGCCTAGCACAGGGCCTGGCACACAGAAGGCCCTTCATATATGCTTGCGGATTGATGAAGAAGGGCCTATAGGTATTTTATGTCCACATTTAAGATGAGAAAGCTTAGGGATATGAAATGGCTTAGCTATGGTCACTTAGCTGGTAGATATTGGTATTGGCATCTAAATTTAGGTCTCGACTCCAAATCCTATATTCTTTTACTATGTCATGCCCTGATACTATACACATACACAAATCTGTACTTTAACAATCCCATTCTAACGTACAAGATATCATCAGTAATAATTAATAAATATTTGTTAAGTGGCTGCTAAGTACCAGGCACTATGTTTAACACTGGGGATACAAAAAGAGGTAAAAGACTGTCCTTGCCCTCAAGGAGCTTACAATCCAACGAGGAAGACAACATGCAAACAAATATATAAAAAAGCAACTATGACCAACTTGAATTAAAAATGATATTTGGAATTTGAGGGGGGAGTGTCTCTCTAACAATAACCTAACATCACAAGGACATTAAATCCTGTTCATGCTGTTAAGCTATGACTGTCTTAACAGATCCAAAGGGCTTACTCCTGCACCACCTTTCCCAAGCTCCTGAACAAGTTTTCCAGCCAGAAAATAGATGGAAAGAGGTCTATAGAAGTTAAATACCAAAGTTCTGACTCTGGTTAGAGACTTTGTGTTAGGTGATAATAGGATGATAAATTTATGCTCTGGCCCAATTTCATTCATGATAATTCTATTCCACATTTCTAACATTTTCTTTAGAATTTCTGGTGCTTATAAAAGTCTGCCTTTTTTCTTGTTCCATGCTTTTACAGCATTACTCAGGGCTATTCAGCACTGGCATCTGAGAGGGCTGTGCAGAGAGGGCTCTATTTTTTTTTCCTGTTAGGATGAAGAAAATTTCTTCCTCTTCATGTTACATACATTATTTTTTTCAGAGATGAATTAAATCATAATTCAAGGTAGAAATGTCATTGTTAAGTGATGAATAGTACTGCAGAGTGTTCATATTTCAAAATAAACTGGTTACACAATTCATTTACGAAGTAACCCACCCAAGAAACCAGAGCCCTCACCCGTAGCGTTAGGTAAGAAGTAGGAGAAGTTTCTCTTGAATGGAGTCCCATTGCCTGCACATTGGATAGTTTGAGTTTTGATTATCTTATCAATTGAGTACAATCAACAGGACATGAAGTTAGTGTAGATTCACATAAAATCATAGATTTTCATCTGCAAAGGAATTCAGAATTCATATGTCTAAACCTCTCATTTTACAGATGCAGTATCTGAGGCCTGGAAAGGTTAACTGTTTTACCCAAGCAGTTTACAAGGAAGGAAGGAAAAAAAAGCATTTATTAAGTACCTACCAAGTGCCAGACATTGTGTTAAAGTGATTTAAAAGTATTACATCATTTGATCTTTACAATAACCCTAGGAGGTAAGTGTTATTATTAAATCCCCATTTTACAGTTGAAGGAACTAAACACAGGTTAAGTGACTTGCTCAAGGTCACACAGCTTGTGTGTGACTAGAAGATAGATTTGAACTCAGATCTTGATTCCAGGCCCAGTACTCTATCTCTTGTGTTATTTAGCTGCCTGATAGGTGGCAGGGCCACTGGGTTCAGGTCCTTTGACTCCAAATCCATGACTTTTCCCATTATACTCATCTTCCATTACATTACACATAGGCTCTCTGATTGCTGCTATGCTGGAATTAGAACTCAAAGGAATGGAGCCTGGAGAAGAGATGTCAGGGATGGGAGTGGTGGGAGAACATGATAGCTGTCTTTAAACATCTGAAGGGAAGTCATGCTGAAAAAGGGTTAATAACAGCTGGCATTTAAATCGTCCTCTAAAGTTTGCAAAGTGCTTTATGAATATCTCATTTGATCTTCATGGCAGTCATGGCAGGTAGGTGCTGTTTGTCTTTACTTTACAATTGAGGAAACTGAGGCAAACAAAGGTTAATTGACTTACGTGGGGTCATGCAGCTGGTAAGTAACTGAGGCCAAATTTTAACTCAGGTCTTCCTGACTCTAGGTTTAGCACTCTATCCACAGCACCATCTAGAATTACTTCAATTCTGCTCGACTCCTGAGGGCAGAACTAGAGGCAATGAGCAGAAAAGCAAAAGATGTAAATATAGACTTGATTGGAGGAAACATTTTCTATCAGAGCTATACAGAATGGTTGAGCTGCTGCAGAGGTAGCAGGGTGCCCCATTATTGCAGGTCTTCAAGATGAGCTTGGAAGGATGACCACTTGTTGGGGTTGTCAGTGGTGAGGACTGTAGGTCTGTTATATCTGAGGTATCTGAGGTTCCTCCCTACTCTGTGAGTCTGGTTTTGTAAGTCTGTGAAGATGGGTGAAGTGGTAATTCAGGAAGATAAATGCTTCAAAAAAATGCACATAGATTCTTGAGGGACCAAAGATAAATTGATTGAAAAACATTTCTGGGAATAAGAAGTGTTTCTGGAGTTGTAGATTAATAACATGCTTGCTTTGATATAAATAAACATCTGTGATAAATCAGAGCAGGTGTAAATGGCTGCTACAGTATAGTATGCACAGGGAAGGCATATGTCTTGATAGGAAACAAGGGACATGTAACATAATGATATTCAACTGAGAGGTGTTTAGGACTTAACTCTTCCTCACATTGGAGTGAAACCAGATTCATAGTGGGAGAAGAACTCTGTAAACATAATTCACTGAAATGAGAGGGTGATAAAAGGCCTTTTGCAGGGATAAATTATGCCCTAAGCTACAGAAATGTTCTTTTCTACCTTCAGATGAAGTGTGCTTGTATAATAAACATTTCGGTAACATTCAGCTACTTTAGCCCAGACAGCTCAATTAGGGCTCAGCAATAAAATACAACTTCTGTGCACTTTGTGAACACTTAATGTGACTGAGAGCCTGTTAGCAAGAAATCTTGCTGAAAATAGGTCCTGTCAAGTGTTTAAGGAAATGGAATTGGCATTGTGTTTAACACACAAATCTGAAAACCAGGAGGTCTTTTAGAAACTGAGTAATTTAATTAGATTTTAACATTTGAGTTGCCTTTCTGTATGAGAATCTCTCATCCATTTTCTTTGCCATTGTCCTTTCCCTGTTCCAACATTCTAACAAAAATAATGGGGAATCTGTTACATATATATGTAACATATACAAAATGTAGATATCTCAAAAGCTGGGAAAGAGACACTCCCAATACAAACCCAACATGGGGAGTCATCTGTTATCTTCACCCCCCTACATTCCTAGGCTAGTGAATTAAGCACAGAGCCAGTGAGGGTCCAGGATTGGAAATGCATCGATGGGTTGTTTGCATGAGAAAAATTCAGGGAGAAATTGATTGGCTTTTTCAGGATAATGACAGAGAAAAAAGAAAATTGGTGGATAGAGGACTTGCTGTAGTCATGTGACCTTTAGGCTCAGCATAAAGAATCTGTCAAGAGTCATTCATTTGCACCTTACCATTAGAGCCTACTTCAAATCTTATCATTCTCTGTTTCAGTAACATATTTATGTATGTATTTATTGAGGAAGGAAACTAGATCTGTGATTTTATTGGTGTATGGAACTCCTTGTACAGAAAAAAAAATTCTAGTGAGAACAAGAAAGCCCAACAAAATTTTAAGAGAAAGTTTACAATGTTTTGAAGAACTCATAACTAGTAAGCTAGGAGAGGTTCAGAATCTGAAAAGAAGCTTTACAT
>NW_027186473.1:29073393-29095167 GCF_028583685.1 Petaurus breviceps papuanus
TGCAAAATGAGAATAATAACAGCCTACCTTGCAGGGTTGTTATGAGGATCAAACAAGATAGTAATTGTTAAACACTTAGCTCAGTGCCAGGTACATGGTAAGCTCTATATTAATGTAAGCTATTAATAATTACTATGTCTATGTTTATCTCTATCTGATTAGAAGTTGATAGATATACTAATCAACTTATGTATAGAAGACCAAATAGAATGTAAAAAATATTTGAAATAATGGAGGAAAAGGGCAAAAATTCCTAGTTTGAACCTCATAAATTAGAGAAAAAATTAGGAAATGTCGAAAAGTGAAGAACACTAATTTGTATAGTTTATAGAATCCAAATACAGAGAATTTCCAAGTGAAAACTGCACATTTTCTCTACCAGTACCATGTAGAGTCATGTTGAAGAGAGGATGTGAGCTAAGTGCTTGAGTGTAACAAAGGGCTTGTTTTGAGAATAGAGCTTATACAAGATAAGTGGGACTTTGGGGAATTCTTTATTTCTATTGCTAATAGTTTCCTTAGATGTGCCCATAAAAATCCATTCATAAATGTGGAGCATATTTAAGGAGATTAAAATAAGACCTCAGATGGCTGTTGGTAATACAAATAGCTTCAAGTGTTGCTGCAAATTGCATGTCAGCCACAATTAACAACATGATTTTTATTTCTGGTGTGGATGGGTACACTTCTGCATGCAATCACTCTGAATACATGAGCTGTTCCTTTTAGAATTGTCTTTGTCACAAGAATACTTGAAAAGCTGCCTAAGACAGATGGATGTGCAGCAAGTGTTAATGATCACTCATGCTGATAGAGCTTGGAGACACCCGATTCATCTCGTCATCGTCAGACAGTGAACAGTGGCCATTCCCTTTAGTAAAGGAAGCTGACATGGAAATCCAAACTTAGAACACAAGAATCATGCATTCACATTCTCCCATACGGTTGCCATTTTGGCATTTACTAATTCACACAGTCAGAACACAGGGAGAGCATAAGCAAATATTGATTCTTTTGGAAGCAGATGAGCCTCCCGATTGCCATTTTTGTTGTTCGCTTTTCTCACCCATTAGAAATATTGTGTATCCTCTTGAGAAGTAAATGAGGTATTGAAATGTTGCTTAACTGCATGAGGAACTAGGCAAATATTTTCCTTCATACAACAGAATATTTCTTAGAATTTGTCACAATCCTTCACACATTCCACTAATTCTCCCATATGCTCTAAAACACAGCCCTTTCTATAAATTTGAACAATTCAGTTCAAGTCAATAAAGCATTTATTAAGTTCCTACTGAGTTTAAATTCCATCTTTGCTACTTACTGTCTTTATTGCCATGGGCAAGACCCTAAAACTCTTTGGATCTCACTTTCCTTATCTATAAAATGAAAGGGTTAGACTAGATCACCTCTAAGTTTCTTTATAGTATTTTGTGATAATATGATTCTGTCGCATGCTTGAAGTAATGAGACATTGAAAATTCTTTTGCAGTTGAGTGAGATGGATAATAACTGTGTCACTAATCTCATGTAGAGGATGTTAATGCATCATATTCAGTAGTGTGATTTCTGCAGGATGAAGGTGAAATGGATGGTAACCTCAGAAACTCTAGGAGACCCGAACAACAGAAAACAGAGGCTCCTGAAACCCTTTTTCCCTTCTGAAACTTTAAAGAATTAGAATGATTCCCTCACCTTTAAGCATAATGTCAAAGATGTTATGGGGAAGGCAGAGCCAAGATGGCTCTGTAAGTCAGGGACTCACCTGAGCTCTCCCAAATTCCCCTCCATACAAGTGTAAAATAATGCCTCAAAACGAGTCCTGCAGTGACAGAACCAACAAAGGGATAGGATGAAACAATTTTTCCAACCCCAGGTAGTTTAGAAGGTCCACAGGAAAGTTTTGTCTCACTACAGTGAGAACGGAATGCAATCCAATACAGTCATTGCCCCCATAAGTCAGCAGCAAGACACACTCAGGAAAGTCAGCAGACATTGGGAGTAACTGAATCTACTTGAGACTACTAGAGTTTTCAACCCACAGATAATAAAGGGGACAGTTAGTCAGAAGGACATTACAGGAGTCCCTTTGCTGGCACCAGGGGCAGGACATCATTGCATTGTTCATACTTGGATCTGGGTCACAGTCCCAGGGCAGGGAGGCGTACTAGCACACTAAAGCTTGCAGCCACAGGGGAGCAGGGATCCTGGTCACATTTCCAGGATGGAAAAGAGTGCTTTTGGTCACTCACAGAGCAGAGCACATGGCAGAAGAGCAGTGATGACATCTCTCCTTAGATCATACCACCTTGGAAGAACTGAAAACTTACAAGTCTCTAGAATTAGCTCTGAAAACATCAGAATGAAAAACCTAAGACTTGGGGAGTTCCCCCTCCAACCTAGGAGCAGAATCCAACTTTGACATAAAGTTAAAAGTAAAGAAATAGACTGGGAAAATAAACAACAAAATAAACAAAAACAATAACAAAAAAAGAAGCTGCCAATGAAGTTACTATGGTGACAGGAAGATCAAAACACAAACTCAGAAGAGGATAACAACATCAAAACAGTTATATGCAAAGCCTCAAAGAGGAATGTGACTAGGTGTCAGGCCACAAAAGACTTCTTGGAAGAGCTAAATAAGGATTTTAAGAATCAAATAAGAGAGGTAAACGAAAATTTGGACAAATAAATGATAGCAACACATGAAAATTGTGAAAAAAAGAGTCAACAGCTTGGTAAAGGAACCACAAAAAAAATGGGAAAAGATGTACAAAAATTCACTGAAAAAAAGCAATTCCTTAAAAGTAGAATTGGCCAAATGAAAAAGGAAGTATAAAATCTCACTGAAGAAAATAATTCCTTAAAAATTAGAATTGGGTTGGTGGAAGCTAATGATTCCATAAAACATCAAACAACAATAAAACAAAATCCAAATATTGAAAAAATAAAGAAAATGCTAAATATTTCACTGAAAGAAATAGATCAAGGAGAGATAATTTAAGACTCATGGGGCTACCTGAAGCCAGGATAAAAAAAAAGAATGAAGACATGATATTTCAATAAATTTTAAAGGAAAACTGCCCTGATATCCTAGAACCACAAGATAAAGTAAAAATAGAAAGAATATATCAATAACCTCCTGAAAGAGATCCCAAGAAGAAAACTCCCAAGAATATTATAGCCAAACTCTAGAACTCCCAGGTAAAGCTTAATATACTCTAGGCAGCCAGAAAGAACAATTCAAATGTCTATTGTGGCATCAGAATAAGGATAACACAGGATTTGGCAGCTTCTACATTAAAGAACTGGAGTGAGGGGGCAGAGTCAAGATGGCAGAGTAGAAGCAGGAGCTCCCCGCAGCTCCAGCTTCCACCTTCCCCAATGCATGTAAAAAGGGGACTCTGAACAAACTTTGGAGCTGCAGAACCCACAAAATGACATAGAGAAGCTAACCTCCTGCTGAGGACAGCCCAGTAGGCTGGGAGGAATTGGCCAGTGCAGTGCTTTGGGAGCCGAGCCCAGCACCATGCTGAGGCTTTAGCCGCACGGCCGCTGGCCTGAGGGATTCCAGATAAGCAGCAGCTGTGGCCGTTTCCAGATTTATCAACATACAGATGCGAAGGACAAAGTGAGGGGTCAGAGCAGTCTGGACTTTGGGACCCAGTAAGTGGGAGTGTTTGGCTTTTGCACCCAGGGCGAGAAGCCGCTGAGACGCTGGCACAGCCAGCCAGCAACATGTGGCAACTTCAGCTCCTGGCCTGCAAAGTGTAGGGGTAACAAGCACCAGTCTGAGGGGGTAATCACTCTGGCTTTAACCTGCTTGGATCTGGATTGCAGTCTAGGGTGGAGGTCCCGGGGTGTGTGTCCAGCTTGGGGAGAGCATGGGGAGACCTCAGAGAGGGCACCCATCTAATACCTCCAGCAGCTGAGAAAACCCCAGCGTTTGGGATGAAAGCTTCCTTGTCTGGTGGCAGAGTCCTACTGTGGCAAAAAGTCCAGGGGTCAAGTGATTGAGGGGCGACATGACCAGGCAAAAGAAACAAAGCAGACAGAAGATTCCAACATTAGACTCCTATTTTGGGGACAAAAAGGAGCAAAGCATGGAATAGGAGGAAGACAGTGAAGTCAGAACTCTGGCACCAAAAGCTTCAAAGGAAAATATGAGCTGGTTACAAGCCATAGAGGACCTTAAGAAGCAGATAAGAGAAGTGGAGGAAAAATTGGGAAGAGAAATGAGAACAATGCAAGAAAATTAGGAAATGAGAGTCAACAGCCTGACTGAAGAAAATAATACCTTAAAAAATAGACTACCTGAAATGGCAAAAGAGGCTCAAAAAGGCAATGAGGAGAAGAATGCCTTAAAAAGCCAAATTTGCCAGATGGAAAAAGAATCTCAAAAGCTCAATGAGGAGAATCATTGCTACAGAATTAGATTGGAACAAATGGAAGCTAATGACTTTATGAGAAATCAAGATGCTGTTAAACAGATCCAAAAGAATGAAAGAATAGAAGGCAATGTGAAATATCTCATGGGAAAAACCACTGACCTGGAAAATAGATCCAGGAGAGATAACTTAAAAATTATTGGACTACCTGAAAGCCATGATCAAAGTAAGAACCTAGAAATCATCCTCCTGGAAGTTCTCCAAGAAAACTGCCCTTATGTTTTAGAATCAGAGGGCAAAATAGAGGTTGAAAGAATCCACCGATCACCTCCTGAAAGAGATCCCAAAAGAAAACTCCTAGGAATATTATAGCCAGGTTCCAGAATTCCCAGATTAAGGAGAGAATATTACAAGCAGCCAGGAAGAAACAATTTGAACATTGTGGAAAAACAATCAGGATAATCCAGAATCTGGCAGCTTCTACACTGAGCGCTCGAAGGGCTTGGAATATGATATTCCGGAGGTCCAAGGAGCTGGGATTAAAACCAAGAGTCACCTACCCAGCAAAACTGAGTATCATGTTTCAGGGGAAAATATGATCATTCAGTGGAATAGATGACTTTCAAGCATTCTTGTTGAAAAAACCAGAGTTGAATAGAAAATTCGACATTCAGATTCAAGAAGAAAGAGAAGTATGAGAAGGTAAACGAAATCATAAGGAACTTATCAAAGTTGAACTATTAACATTCCTACATGGAAAAAAAACAATAATATGAAACTTTTCTCAGTAGTTGCAGGGAATATATATATATATATACATATATATAGGTATATGGGCATATGAATACATATGTGAATGTGTGTATATGTTTACAGGTATACATAGATAGAGGGCACAGGACCAATTTAACAGGAAGGGATGATACTTAAAAGGTGAAATTAAGAGGTGAGAGAGGAATATAATGAGAGGAGATGGGGAGAGACAGAATGGGCTAAACTATCTCATATAGAAGAGGCAAGGGAAAATGGTTACAATGGAGGGGAAGAATAGGAAGGCAAAAGGTAATGGGTCAACCTTATTCCCATTGAATTTGGCTCAGGGAGGGAATGACATGCACACTAAATAGGCTATCTCACTCTCCAGGAGAGTAGGGGGAAAGGGGATGACAGGGGGGATGATGGAAGGGAGGGCAGGCTGGGGGGGGAAGGAAGTTGGAAGCACCCACTTTTTAAAAGGGACGGGATCAAAGAAGAGAGTAGAACAAGTGGGAGGGAAAAATAGTCAGTCTTTTACAATATATCTACTATGTTATTGTTTTGCATTAGCCACACATGTACAACCTATACTCAACTGCTTATCTTCCCAGTAAGGGTGGGTGAAAAGGGAGAAAGGGAATGAATCTGGAATTCAAAGTTTTAAAATCAAATACTCAAATATATATATATATATATACATATATACTATTATTAATACTATTTTACATGTAATTGGGAGATAAGATATACATGTACTGGGGCATAGAGATCCACTCGAAAAGTCGAAAGGGGTATGGGAGGAAATATGGGAGAGAGCAGAGTGGAGGAGCGGATATCCTGTGGGACTGCTACTTTGGGGTTATGGGTAGGGGAAAAGTGGTAAGAAAATTTTTAACTCAAAATCTGGCAGAAACGAATGATGTAAATCAGAAGCTAATAAAGCATTGAGAAAAAAAAAAGAACTGGAGTGCTTGGAATGTGGTATTGTGGAAGTCAAAGGAGCTAGGATTACAACCAAGAATCATCTACCTAGAAAACTGAGTATAATCCTTCAGGAGAAATGGAGGACTTTCAAGATTCCTGATGAAAAAATCAAAGCAGAATAGAAAAGTTGATTTTCAAATACTGAATTCAAGAGAAGCATAAAAAGGTAAAAAGTAAAAAGAGAAATCATTAAGTATTCAACAAGGTGAACTACTAACATTCCTACATGGGAAGAAGATACTTGTAACTCCCAAGAATTGTATCTTTATTAGAGCAGCTAAAAGGAGTATATGTAGTCAAAGGGCATAGGTGTGAGTTGACTATAACAGGATAATATCCAAAAGAACAAAATTAAGGGGTAAGAAAGAGGGATACATTGGGAGAAGGGGGAAGGGAGAGGTAGAATGTAGTTATCTTACGAAAAAGAAGCATGAAAGAGCTTTTACAGGAGAGGGGAAGATAAAAGTATAGGCGACTACACTTGAATCTTACTCTTATTGGAATTGGCTGAAAGAGGGAAGAACATATGCACTCAGTTGGGTATGGAAATGTAGCTTAATCTACAGGGAAGTAGGAGGAGAGGGATATCAGAAAAGGTGGAGCTGATAGAAGGAAGGGTAAACTGGGGAAGGTGATGGTCAGATGCAAAATCCTTGATAAAGAATAAGGTGAAAGAAGGAGGGAAGAAGAGAGAGACAGAGAGAGAGAGAGAGAGAGAGAGAGAGAGAGAGAGAGAGAGAGAGACATAGGGAAAAATAGTATGGAGCGAAATAGTCAATAATCAAAATTTTGAATAAAAATGGGATGAAATCACCCATAAAAAGAAATATTTAATAGGGGGCAGAGTTAAGATGGCAGAGCAGAAACAGGACCTCTGAGCAGCTCCAGGTCCCACCACCTCCAATTCATGTAAAAGGGGCCTCTAAACAAACTTTGGAGCTACAGAATGCACAAAATCACACAAACAAGCCAAACTCCCACTGAGGACAGCCCAGCAGCTGGCAGGAATCGGCCAGCCCAGCGCTCTGGGAGCTGAGATTTTAGCCCCAGGGTGGGCCTGACCAACCACCAGCTGGAGGGACTCCGGATCACCAGCAGCTGTGGCAATCCACAATTATCAACACATAGATGCTAAGGACAATGTGAGGGGTCAGTGCAGCCTGGACTTTGGTACCCAGTAGTTGGGAATGCATCGACTTTTGCCCCCTAGAGAGAAGCTGATGAGGGCTGCTGCACAGCCACCACCACATGGCAGCTTCAGCTCCTGGCTTGCAGAGTGTAGGGGGACCAAGCAACGAGTCTGAGAGGTAATCGCTCTTGCTTTAACCTGCTTGTATCTGGATTGCAGTCTAGGGTGGCAGTCCTGGGGTGTGTGAGCAGCTTGCCAGAGCATGTGGAGACTTCACGGAGGGCACACAACTAATACCTCTGGCAGCTGAGAAAACCCCAGCATTTAGAACAAAGCTCCCCTGTCTGGTGGCAGAGTCCTACTGTGGCAAAAAGCCCAGCAGTCAAGTGACTGAGTGGTGACATGACCAGGCAAAGGAAGCAAACCAAGCAGAGCAATCCAACATTAGACTCCTATTTGGGGGACAAAATGGAGCAAAGCATGGAACAGGAGGAAGACAGTGAAGTAAGAACTCCTGCACCAAAAGCTTCCAAGAAAAATATGAACTGGTTACAGGCCATAGAGGAACTTAAGAAGCAGATAAGAGAAGTGGAGGAAAAATTGGGAAGAGAAATGAGAACAATGCAAGAAAATTAGGAAATGAGTGTCAACAGCCTGACTGAGGAAAATAACAACTTAAAAAACAGACTAACTCAAATGGCAAAAGAGGCTCAAAAAAGCTATGAGGAGAAGAATGCCTTAAAAAGCCAAATTTGCCAGAGGAAAAAGAATCTCAAAAGCTCACTGAGGAGAATCATACCTTCAGAATTAGATTGGAGCAAATGGAAGCTAATGACTTTATGAGAAATCAAGATGCTGTTAAACAGATCCAAACAAATGAAAGAATAGAATGCAATGTGAAATATCGCATCAGGAAAATCACTGACCTGGAAAATAGATCCAGGAGAGGTATTTTAAAAATTATTGTACTACCTGAAAGCCACAATCAAAGAAAGAACCTAGAAATCATCCTCCAAGAAATTCTCAAGGAAAACTTCCCTGGTTTTTTTTAGAACCAGAGGGCAAAATAGAGGTTGTAAGAATCCACCGATCACCTCCTGAAAAAGATCCCCAAAAGAAAACTCCTAGGAATATTATAGCCAGGTTCTGAAATTCCCAGATCAAGGAGAGAATGTTATAAGCAGCCAGGAAGAAACAATTTGAATATTGTGGAAACACAATCAGGATAACTCAGGACCTGGCAGCTTCTACACTGAGGGATGGAAGGGCTTGAAAGTAATATTCTGGAGGTCAAAGGAGCTGGGATTAAAACCAAGAATCACCTACTCAGCAAAACTGAGTATCATGTTTCAGGGGAAAATATGCCCATTCAGTGGAATAGAGGACTTTCAAGCATTCTTGATGAAAAAACCAGAGTTGAATAGAAAATTTGACATTCAGATACAAGAAGCAAGAGAAGCATGAGAAGGTAAACAGGGAAAAGAAATCATAAGGAACTTATCAAAGTTGAAATTGTAACATTCCTACATGGAAAAATGATAATTGTAACTGATGAAACTTTTCTCAGTATGAAAATAGTTGAAGGGAATAGAAATATATACATGTATATGTATATAATACATATATGTGTCTATATCTGAGATATGGGCATATGAATACATATGTGAATGTGTGTATATATGTTTACTGATAGACGTAGATAGAGGGCACAGGAAAAATTTCATAGGGAGGGATGAAACTTAAAAGGTGAAATTAAGAGGTGAGAGAGGAATGTGATGAGGGGAGATGGGAAGAGACAGAATGGGGTAAACTATCTCATATAGAAGAGGCAAGGGAAAATGGTTACAATGGAGGGGAAGAATAGGAAGGCAAAAGGGACTATGTCAACCATATTCTCATTGAATTTGGCTCAGGGAGGGAATGACATACACACTAAATAGGGTATCTAACCCTACAAGAGAGTAGGGGGGAAGGGGATAAGACAGCGGATGATGAAAGGGAGGGCAGGCTGGGGGGGAGGGAAGTTGGAAGCACCCAGTTTTGAAAAGGGACAGGATCTAGGTAGAGAATAGAATAAGTGGGACATGGGATAGGAGGGAGGGAAATATAGTCAGTCTTTTACAACGTATCTACTATGGTAATGTTTTGCATTAGCTACACATGTACAATTTATACTGAATTGCTTATCTTCCCAATAAGGGTGAGTGACAAGGGAGGAAGGGAATGAATCTGGAATTCAATGTTTTAACATTTTAATTTTTTGCTTTTTGGGGGACATTTGGGGTTAAGTGACTTGCCCAAGGTCACACGGCTAGTTTTTGTGTTAAGTGTCTGAAGCCAGATTTGAACTCAGGTCCTCCTGACTCCAGGGCCAGTGATCTATTCAATGTGCCACCTAGCTGCCCCCTGGAATTCAAAGTTTTAAAATCAAATGTTTAATATATATATATATATGCTATTATTAATAGTATTTTACATGTAATTGGGAAATAAGTTACACAGGCACTGGGGCATAGAGATCTACCTGCCCTACTGGAAAAGTCGAAGGGTGTATGGGAGAAGATATGGGAGAGAGCAGATTGGAGCAGGGGATATCCTGTGGGACTGCTATTTTGGGGCAATGAGTAGGGGAAAAACGGGGAGAAAATTTGTAATTCAAAATCTGGTGGAAATGAATGATGTAAATCAGAAATTAATAAAGCATTTGAAAAATGGAAAATAAATAAATAAAAATTAAAAATTAAAAAAAGAAATATATAGCAAAGTGGATTAAAAACCAGAATCCTACAATATGTTGTTTACAAGAAACACACTTGAAATATAGAGACACACACACAGAGTAAATGTAAGGGGCTGGGCCAAAATCTGTTATGCTTCAACTGAAGTGAAAAAAAAAAAGCAGTGTTAATAATGGTCTCAGACAAAAGAAAAGTAAAACTAATATAATTAAAAGAGATAGTCAAGGTAATTCTCTTGCTAAAAATAAGTACCAGAGACAATGAAGTAATAGCAGTACTAAATGCACAGAAAAGTATTGCCCCTGAAATCTTAAAGGAAAAATTAAATGAATTTTAAGAGAGTATAGAATGTAAAACTGTACTAGTGGGGCACATCAACTTTTCCCTCTCAGAATTAGATAAATCTAAGTATAAAATAAGCAAAAAAGAAGTTAGTGGAATGAATAGAATTTTATAAAAGTTAGATATGAGAGATCTCTGGAGAAAACTCAATGAGAATAGAGAGGAATTTGCCTTTTCTCAGCTGCACATGGCATGAACACAAAAACTGACCATGTATTAGGTCATAATGACCTCCCAACCTAATGCAGAAAAGCAGAAACATGAAATACATTTTTTCAGATATTTGAATAAAATTACATTCAATAAAGGGACACGGAAATATTTAAAAAGTAATTGGAAACTAATCTAATCCTAAAGAATGAGGGAGTCAAAGAATAAATAACAGAAAAAATCAATAATTTCATTAAATAGAATGACAAAAATGAGATAACATACCAAAATTTATGGGATGCTGCCAAAGCAGTACTTAGGGGAAATTTATATCTCTAAAGGCTTACATTATAAAATAGATTGGGGTGGCTAGGTGGCACGGTGAGCAGAGTGCTGGCCCTGGAGTCAGGAGAACCTGAGTTCAGATCTGGCCTTGGACACTTAACACACACAAACAAAAAACCTAGCTGTGTGACCTTGGGCAAGTTACTTAAACCCAACTGCCCTCCAAAAAGCAAAAATAAATAAATAAAAATAAAATAAAATATATAGAGAGCAGGCCAACATATTGATCATGTAATTAAAAAATATAGGAAAAAAAACAAATTAAATATCCCCAATTAAATACCAAATTGGAAATCCTGAAAGTCAAAGGAGAAATGAATAAAATTGAAGGAAAACTATTGAGCTAATAAATGAAGCTGGGAGTTGGTTTTATGGGGGAAAAATTGACAAACCATTGGCTAATTTGATTGAAAAAAAAAGAAAGAAGAATACCAAATTGTCCGTATCAAAAAATGAAAAAGGCAAACACTACAAATGGAGTTGAAATTAAAGCAATTATTAGGAGCTATTTTTGCACAATTACATGCTAATACATCTGACAATTTAGGCAAAATGGGTTTACAAAAAATATCAATTACCCAAATTAACAGAAAATAAAGTAGAATACTTAAATAATTCAACTTTAGAAAAAGAAATTGAACAAGCCATTAATGAACTCACTAAGATAAAATCCCTAGGACCAGATGGATTCACAAGTGAATTTTACCAAACATATATAGAACAAATAATTCTAATACTATATAAACTATTTGGGAAAATAGGAAAAGAAGGAGTCCATCCAAATTCCTTTTATGACAAAGTGTGGTGAGATCTAAATCAGGAAGAGTGAAAAGAGAGAAAGAAAACTATAAAGCAATTTCTCCAATGAATATTGATATAGAAATTTAAATAAAATACTAGCAAGGAGATTATAACAATATATCCCAAAGATTATATACTATGATCAAGTGAAATTTATGCCAGGAATTCAGGGCTGGTTCAATACTAGGAAAACTATCAGCATAATTGACCATATCAATAACAAAAATAACAAAAAATTATATGATTATCTCAATAGATGCAAAAATAGATTTTGATGAAATACAACACTCATTCCTGTTAAAAACACTAGAAGACATAGGAATAAATGGCACTTTCCTTAAAATGATAACTAGTATTTATCTAAAACCATCAGCAAGCATTATCCGTAATGAAGATAAGTTAGATGTCTTTCCAATGAAATCAGGCATGAAGTAACAATGCTCATTATCACCAATATTATTCAACATTATACTATGAATACTAGCTATAGCAATAAGAAAAGAAAAAGAAATTGAAGGATTTAGAATAGACAATGAAGGAACAAAACTATTACTCTTTACAGATGATATGATGGCATACTCTGAGGATTTCAGAGAATCAATTAAAAACACTAGTTTAAATAATAAACAACTTTAGCAAAGTTGTGGGATATGAGGTAAACCCAAATAAATCAGCATTTCTATAGGTTACCAACGAAGTCCCACTGCAAGAAATAGAAAGAAAAATTCCATTTAAAATAGCTTTATATAGTATAAAATTCTTGGAAGTCTAGCTGCCAAGAGAAACCCTGGAATTGTATTATCACAATTACAAAACACTTTTCACACAAATAAAGTCAGAACTAAACAATTGGAAAAATATTAATTGCTCATAGACAGGCCAAGCCAATATAAGAAAAATGATAATTAAACCTAAATTAATTTACTTTTTCAGTGCCATATCAAACTACCAAAAATTATTTTTTAGAGGTAGAAAAAAATGACAGAATTCATTTGGAAGAACAAAAGGTCAAGAATATCAAGGGAATTAATTTAAAGAAAATATAAAGGAAGGTGGCCTAGAAGTTCAGAGCTCAAATTCATTACAAAGCAGTAATCATCAAAACAATCTGGTGCTGTCTAAGAGGGAGAGTGGTGGATCAGTGGAATGAATAGATTGTGTACACAATATACCATAGTACTCTTTTCATTTGCATTTGATAAATGCAAAGATCCCAACTTTTGGGACAAGAACACACTATTAAACAAGAACTGCTGGGAAAACTGGAAAGCAGTTTGGCAGAAACTAAGTGTAGACCAACACTCATACCACATACCAAGATATGGTCAAAATGAGTATATGATTTAGACATAAAGGGTGATATCATAAGCAAATCAGGGGACCACAGAATTATTTACCCATCAGATCTATGGAAAATGGAATTTATGATTAAATAAGAGATATAGATCATTCCAGGATATAAAAAGGCTAATTTTAATTACATTAAGTTAAAAACTTTTAGACAACAAAACCAATGCAAGATTAGCAGGAAAGCAAAAAACTGGAAATTTTTTATAGCAAGTTTTCCCAATAAAGGCCTCATTTCTCATATATAGAGAGAACTGAGTCAAATTTATAAGAAAATGAGTCATTCCCCAATTAATAAATGGTCAAAGGATATGAATGAGCTGTTTGCAGATGAAGAAATCAAAGCAATCTATAGTCATATGAAAAAAATGCTCTAAATCACTACTGACTAAAGAAAGGCAAATTTAAACAACTCTGAGGTGCCACCTCAGACCTATCAAATTGGCTAATATGACAGAAAATGAAAATGACAAATATTGGAGGGGTTATGGGAAAACTAAAACACCGATGTTGGTGAAGTTGTGAATTGATCCAACAATTTGGAATTATGCTCAAATTGCTATAAAACTGTACATTCCCTTTGACCCAGCAATATCTCTATTAGATCTGTATCCCAAAGAGAGCTTGACCATTGCCAATCATCTTGACTTTTATCTTGTTACTGTTATCCCTGACTCTGGAGGAGAGAAGGCTGACAACTTTGAGCAGCTCTACCTCACTTTAATACAATTCAGGCACAAGTCAAGGTGTCACCCTTGTGATGTTATTGGTCCTCTTTGAGAACAAAGGATGAGCAACACCAATTCCAAAGAGATTAAAAAAAAAAAGGAAAAGGATCTATATCGTGGTGGCAAAGAACTGGAAATTGAAGGGATACCCATCAATTGGGAAACAGCCGAACAACTTGATGTATATTATTGTGATAGAACTATTGTACTATAAGAAATGACAAGTGGGATACTTTCCTTAAAAAACAAAACAAAACACAAAACCTCAAAAGGCTTGCATGAACTGATGCAAATTGAAGTGAGCAGAACCAAGAAAACATTGCATACAGTAATAGCAATATTGTATAATGATCAACTCAATGACTTCGCTATTCTCAACACTACAAAGATCTAAGATAATTCTAAAAGACATAATAAAAAATGAGATCCACTTTCAGAGAAAGAACTGATGGAGTCTGAATGCGGATTGAAGTATACCATTTTCTACTTCATTTTTTTTCTTTTGGTGTATGTTTTCTTTCACAACATGACTAATAAAGAAATATGTTTTGCATGATGGCACACATGTAACCTAAGTCAAATTGCTTGCTATCTCAGGGAGAAGGGAAGGGAGGGAGAAAAAGAAAGAATTTGAAACTCAAAAATTTTAAAAAATGAATATTAAAAATTGTTCTTTAAGTGTAATAGAAAAAAACCTAAAATATTTTTAAAATATTACATAATAACTAACCACAATTTAATTAGCTCAAAAATTCTAGTGGCAGGGTGGTGTCAGAGAAAAAGACCCCACCAAAATCTCTAGAGGGAAGATGTTTTCTATTATTATAATAGTAATACTGCTTTCCAAAGTTTTACATCATTAAAGGACTAAGTATTTGGTAGTATGTGGCTGACAATCTAATCCAATCCATTTCAATGCAATCTAATCTAATTCATTCTGACAATTCTATTCCAATTCAATCCAATCAAATAATCCAATGCAATCCAGCCCAGTTCAATCCAATCCAATTCATTCCATTGCATACCAATTCATTTCAGTTCAATAAATAGTAACTACACTTGCCACTCTGCTAGGCTCTGGGGATTCAAAGACAAAATGAAAGAGTTTCTACCCCAGACCCCTGGGGAAGGGGTGACATTTCTAGAGAGAAGATACAACATGCAAATAGACAAGCATTTACGTGACCATCTGAGAGTGAGAAAGCAGTAATGACTTGCTAAATCAGGAAAGATTTCCTGTAGGAAATGGTACATGAACTGATTCTTGAAGGAAGCTAGAGATTCTAAGAGGAGGATATAAGAAGGAACTGTATACTAGGCATAGGGGACAGATGGAATGCTGCTTTCAGAGAATTGACAGTAGGCCAATTTGGCTGGAATGAAGAGTGTGTGAATGAGAAATAAAGTGAAATAAGTCTGGATAGGCAACTAGAGAAAGACTGTAAAGGGCTTTAAATGACAACCTGAGGAGTTTACATGATATGTTAGAGTTAATAGGAAACCTCTGAAGTTTCTGGCATATGGGGGTGATGTGGTAAGTGATGTGCTTATTACTGTCATGGAGTATATGGGGTGTTAAGGGAAAACTAGCGCCTCTGGTGTGAGGGCTTACTGAGTCCTTTTCAGGGATGCTCATCCACCTTTGGTGTCAAATTGGTCACTCAACTCTCACCTGGGGTTCCAAGAAACTCTAGCACATGTAGCAGCTACATCTTGGTAAAACTATCTGAGTAGATGTGCTAAACCAAGATGACAGTAACCAATGGGACTCAAACCTGTTGGTGAATTAGGGGAATGTCTACCCTAAGCATGTGAAAACTTCCCCCTTGGCAGAATGGGCAGAGGAGAAAAATTTGTCACAGTGAATGCGAAGGTGGCTGCAGCAGGTACTGTGGAGCATTTTGAGCTTAGTCAGACATCAGAGACGCCAAGATTATCCACCGTGTTCAGGGTTGTCACTGATGACTTTGTGCAACTCTGCTTCACTTAAATCCAATTCACCCACAAGTCAAGACATCATCCCTTGATGTTACTGATCCTTTTTGAAAACAAAGGACAAACCACAACAACAACGATCTCATAGTGGTAAGATGACTATATAATAGGGGTATGGCTTTTACAGAAGGAAAAATCAATAAGATGAAGGTTCCAGGAGCTCCAGTGGACATAGGACAGAGAAACTGGAAGCTCCAGAAATGCTCTAAAGCAGCTTGAAGGTAAGCACAGAGAAGAGATGCCCTATTTCCACACAGTGCTGACCCTGGGTATTTGAACAGCCACAGGAAGCCTAATGGAAGTATCCTACTCAAGAGGCTATAATCAGTTATTGGAAGACCAAGACTTGAATAAAATAGACAGTTCTCTGCTGAGAACACCTTTGTGTGTGTGTGTGTGTGTGTGTGTGTGTGCGTATAACATCAGCTACTCGTAAAAGTAATCTATCTAGGAAGTGAGAAGACTCATTTGGAAAACTTTGCCTGTTTCAATTTTCATCTTTAACATTGTAATAAGATTGCTCGAATTTTAAACCCTAAGGTATTTCATCCTCAAATGTTTCACAGAGTAAAGATGGTGATTCATCAATGGTTTTAGGCAGAAGTCATTCATTGGTGTCAGCTCTGATTTTGCTCAGTTAATTTTATACTCCGACAGTTACACAAATTAATCCACTACATTTACCAACAAAGCCTGCCCAGATTTGTCTGGATTTGTCATGAACATTAAAATGTCATCAGTAAACCATGATAATTCAGACTGCCTGTGATTAACGATAATCCCTCCCATCTCCTGTGAGGCTCTATAGAGCTAAAGGCTTGAAAGCTAAAATAAACAGCAGAGGAGTTGAGGTACTCTCCTGCCTTGTGTCCCCATTACTCTCCTCTTGATTGAAAAAAAAGTTATCTGGCAATTTTTATTTTCAAAGAGTATTTTACTGAGCAAGAGCTATGAATCAAAGTGACCTAATCATTTTTAAAGCATCATTTTATCAAGTCAGAAGCTTTTCCCATATTTAAGAGAGAGTTACCTGAAGCAAAAGTCTAACTAGTTCCTTCAAGAATGTAAAGTTATTCATCCTACATCTAAAATAGAGTATCATGCATTCCTCTTGTAGGCAGAGTGCTGGGTTTAAAGTGAAGAAGAAGGGGCAGCTAGGTGGCACAGTGAATACAGCACCGGCCCTGGAGTAAGGAAGACCTGGGTTCGGATCTGGCCTCAGACACTTGACATAAAAAATAGCCATGTGACCTTGGGCAAATCACTTAACCCAATTGCCCTCCAAAAATAAAAAAAAAAAAGAAAAAAAGTGAAGAAGAGCTGGGTTTAGTTCCTATTTATGTCACTAGTTCTATTATCCTGGATAAGTCATTTAACTTCTGCATGCTGAAGTCAGCTTTCCTGTTAAGCTGGGTTGGTGGAAGTGTTTCCAAAATGACAAAGTGAAAAGAAGAACTAGAGAATCTGGGTTCTAACTCCTGTTCTGCTGTGTCCTATCCGAGGCCTTGGGAAAATCACTTTAACTCCTTGGGGTTCGGTTACTCATCTATGAAGTCAGGAGGCTGGACAATATGACCTTTAAGGTCCTTTCTATCTCTAAATCTAGGTTCGCATATCTAAAATAAGCATATGATGAAATGAATATTTGAAATGATGCTCCACAGCTTCACAACTATGTTCTTGGCACACCTTTGTCAGTTGTGGGTAAGTACTAAGTTATCATTAGAATGTGATGAGAATTATCAGGTTTAATTTCCTGTGTTTTGCTGACCTTGTTGCTAGGAATGCTTTGACTCTATATGATGTATAAACTGCTCTTCCATTTTTGGTGACGGTGTTATATTCTTACTAGTTAAGTCTTTATCTTGAATCATTAAATGTGAACTGGTGTATCCTAGAGGAATTTTGTGATTTCATAGTGAACTGAACATATGAGAAGAACCCACAGGCTGTCCTATAAGAAATCAACAAAATTGCAGTGTTGAGATGAGGCACAATTCTGAAATATAAGCAGAAATGTCTTGACGGATTTGATTATGCAGACGAAATTTAAAGTTCTAAGTAATGATCATTATGGTTGGTGAGAAGCATATAAACCTACAACTTTATCAAATATTCCAGTTTTAGCTGAAAAATTAATTGTAAAACTTCTAATTATAGCATATGTCTGGGTTTCACAAGCTGTCAGAAGCAGACCACACTTCTATTCAGGAGTCTTCTATTTTATTCACTTTGTGGTAGAAAGTTAGACTTTCTGCATATAAATATTAAAGAATTGGTTAATTTATATCAAAATTTTCATATACCCCAAAGCTGCCATTCTGAGCACAGATGCTTAGGATCCAGGATGGGCAACATTATTGGGTCTTTACTAATGTAGTCTCTGGGGAGTACCCACTTCATTTGGTCCAACAGAAGAGATAGCTCAGGTTTGAGGTTATTTATAACTTAGTATTTACTCAAAACTATAGCTCATGAGCTTTCTTGATATGTTTACTTTTACCAGCCAGACTGAAGACACTTTATTTCAAACAAAGGACACTTAATTAAGCAGCATGGCAAAGAAGTGACAAGAGAAAATTTTCACCTATGCATATATTGGAGTATTGTTTGTCCTTCATTTTCAGGTGATGTTTTGACTCGCTTGTGAATTAGATTTAAATGGAATAGAGTTGCACAACATTGTCAGCCTCATTCTCTCTTCCAGCGTCATTGAAATCCAGTGGCAAGACAAAAGTCAGGATGACTGGATGACCTGGGCATCTTTGATATCTGACCAAGTTCTAAGCACACCACAATGCCTGCTTCAGCTGCCTTCTTGGCCTTTGAACAAATTGTTCTCTCCTGCTGATTTTACCTGTTGACAAAGTTTTACATGCTTGGGGTACACTAATTTACTGACAGGTTTGATCCCATTCGTTACCCTTAACCTGGTTTAGCTCATCTGCCAAGACAGTTTTTACCGGGATGTGGTCATTTGGGTGACCCAAGGTGGATGAGCAGTATTGGAAAGGACTTGGCTAACCCTTACAGGAGAGGTGTGAATATATATTGCAGTATATGCTTCTACCATATCATCAGCTGAGTGTTTACACAGTCCAAGAATACACATGAAAAGGGAATATGAGTGGAGGTCACACACATAAGGGATGTGTTTGGGGAACATGTGCACACTAGAAGTTTATGTGGCCAGGGTGATTTGTGCTTCTGACACTGCAGGGTAAGTTATGTTCTCTCTGTTCTTTGCTCATTTCTACTGAGAAATTTTGTCTCTACTCCCTTCCGGGCATTCTGCCTCAGATGAGAATGTCTCCCTAGTATTCCTGGGTACTGGGCACATCCCTATGTTTGCTTCTGGGTGTGGGATTATGAACCTTTCTCCCTTATGAGCTTCTGGACTTCATTCTCTCAAATTCTACCACTTGCTAGCTACTTTGCCCTTCATCTGCTATAGTTTAGTAAAGTTATGAGAACACAAGGCCCTGATAAGGACAACATGATAGGTCTTTAGTTATAGCCAAAGCAATGAGCTACCATACCAACTAAGGGTAGAACAGAACAAGAACCAATCAGAGTTCTTTCAGATGGTATTATTAAAAGCAAAACAAAACAAAACAAAAAAGCACAACCAAGCGAACAAAAAGCCAAAACTCCCTCTATCTGAGACTGAATTGTAGTCCATTGTCCCAGACAACTATATAATTTAGGATTAGATAGTTTTGTAGTGAACATTTAATTGCAACAAAACAGAGTGAACAAAAGGAAACAAAAAAAAAACATCTGGCATGGGGCTGCATTTTGGCCAATGACAACCTCCCTGGCTTTCTACATTAAGAGCACTTGAGAGAAAATTCACACTGCATATAGTAGTCCAGTTTTAATAGGTTCCCATTCTCAATACACAAAAAGGTTTGGTGTTGTATGTTAGTAAAAGAGCAAGAGGTGAAAATGCTCATGGTGCATGGCAGTCCTTTGTTAAAGCAAAAAAAAAAAAAAACCACTTTGGGCAAACCCCACCTGGTAGTTGTAGCATGAATGCAAAAGGAAAATAAAGCCTCCAATGTCCTGTAATGTCTCCTGGCATGAAACACAGTTACTAATATGAAGTAACAAGGTGATCTGAAGCGTATCATTGCCATATAATCAATACAAATTATATAGAAGATTTGAGACATTTTTAATGAAAGGGACCATTTAAATGTGTCTTTTCATTACAACAACAAAACAAAACCCAAACAGGGAATGTCAAAGGATTGTCAAAGTTTGTTGTATATTTTCAAATGTTATAAAAATTTGGTGAGAAGGTTTGACATGAAAAGACTATACAATATATCTAAGATGCTAATTTTCTAGGTAAAGATGGAAATATTCAATGCATCTGAAAATATCTGGACAGTTGACTAAAGTTTTCTCTTTTCATCCAGATCTTTAGTTTTATCTAGCTTAAGGAGTTTCATGTAGGAGAAATGTCAAGGGAATTAAAAGTTGCAGGTCAACCAGTCATTAAAAAAGTTTATGATTTTGCCTTAATATGACATTATTCATGTATGTATTTGTGTGTGTGTGTGCACGTGCATGATGAGGGGACTTCTCTGAAGTGGACAAAAATAAAAACAGATAAAAACTTACAAGTACAATCCTCCATTAAGATAGAATACTGTCACCAGGGCACTTTTCCCACCTATGGCAGCTAATATAATTTTTTTAAAAAGGGGAGAAGTAAGACATTTCAGACAATTTTTTAAAAGTACATCAATTCTACATCTCACAAAAAGGGAGGAAAAATAAATAAACTAGCTTAGACTTGGAAAAAATTTGTTCAATTCCTAAAGACAATCCTTGATTTCAAGCAGAGAATTTCAAAAAGTGAGGTTTCCTTTACAGTCAGGATTAGAGAAATATAGTCCTGCTAAAATATGCTCTGCTAAGACCCTATCTGTAATATTGTGTTCAGTTATGGATACCACATTTTAGACAGGACATTAACAAAGTGGAAGGCATCCAAAAACTGGAGCTCATTTGATGGAAGGTGATCAGGCACTTGGAGATCAGGACCAGTTAAAGGAAGCAGAGATGTCTACTTTGGAAAAGAGAGGATTTAAGGGTGTAGCGTAAATGCTATCTCCAAAATATTTCAGGGGATGTCATATAGAAAAGTAATTGGACTTAATATACTTTGTCTCAGGAGGAAGAATTAGGAGCAATGGGCAGAAGTTCCAGAGAGACAGAATTAGGATGGATATTAGGAAAATCTTTCTAACAATGAGAGCTACCCAACTTTGAAATGGGCTTCATTAAGAAGTCTTTATTAAGGTGAATTCTTTGTCACTGGAGTTCATTAAGTCAAATCTAGATGTTGTTTGTTATTCAGTTCTTAAAGAGGACAAGTGATGTAAGAAAGGTGATGTCTTGATTTGTAAGTGAATTGGGTTTAAGTGCGTCAAAGTTGTGCAATGCCATTAGACTTGCTCTCTCCTCCAGTCATTGTAGTCCAGTGACAAGACATAAGTCAAGATGGCTGGTGATAGCCCCACTCAGTGACTACTAGTTGGGAATATGCAGTGGAAAAACCATTGTCTTTGACACCACAGGAACTGACTCCTCCTCTTATTGCCAGTGGATCTTGGGACAAGTCAATTCACTTCTCTGGGATCCAGTTTCCTTGTCTGTAAAAATAAGGTGATGGGGGTGAAGCAGCTGACCATTAAGATCCCCTCCATCTTTAAAGCTGGATGATAACTATTGTCTTAATTATGGGTTGGGCCATGTCACTTCTGAGGTTCCTTTGAACTCTGAGATTTTGTGATTCTGTAAATATGATAATTTGTTTTCACTGTGTTTTTGTTAGCCTTCCTACTGCTTTAAATTCAGATGGGATGATTTGACTTTGGGGAAAGTCTGTGTAAGATCCATAGGATGCATAGTTTAACTGAGGATATCTGTGTTCATTTTTTCCTCTCTCTTTTTTCTTTTCAGTTTTAAAATCTGGACCTAAGGTGTTATACTAAAATGCACGCGCGCGCGCACACACACACACACACACACACACACACACACACACACACACACAC
>NW_027186473.1:29095177-29106404 GCF_028583685.1 Petaurus breviceps papuanus
ACACACACACACACACACACACACACACACACACACACACACACACATACAAAACTGAAGCCTACCATTTCTTTCTTCAAAATGCCACCATTGCTTGAGGAGAAAATTGAATGATTATCTGGACATAACTTTAGAAATGTCTTCTTCTGATTTTGAAAATGCTTTTGTACCCTTTCCTTCTATGTAATCTAGAAATACACTGACCCACTTTTCAGTGATGTCTTTTGCCTTACCACCTGTGAACTTCCTTCAGATAATGTGATCCTTCCACAGACAACACAAATTGAAAATGAAAGTTAATCAAAGAGCTCTCTGTTGGAATTTTGGGCTTCCTATATACTATAGACGTTTGCCAGCCTTATGGGGATTGGGTTACCTTCAAAGGAGTCTGAATTATGAAAAAAAAGCCCACCAAAGTTAAAAACCTCAACAGAGGGTAGGCCTAGATAGAGTTCTTCACTAATCCATGGGCCTTGGCAACCACGGGAATATACTTGCTCATGTTCCTTAGTTATATTTAAAAGATGAGCCAAATCTTACCAGGAGGAGTGTTAATACATCACTCAAGGGTAAGCAATTTTCTTTCCTCTCAAAAGAAATGTACTCTGGGGGAATAAATACCTTGGACTTGAAAGGTGTGGAGTCCAGTCTAACATAAAGAGCAAATGGCGTGAGTTAGGTGTTTCTGAAATGTAATTCTTAGAATCATCTCAGACCTTGTGTCTAAGTTTTTCTCCTTGGAAGGAGTATAATATACAAACCCAGACCTCCCTATGATGACAAGTGAGTTCTGAGGATTAATGGTAATGTTAGAAAAGTACCACATTCTGGAAATGAGATATGCTTCTCTGGTGGAAAATATCAGTAATTTAGCTGAGCCTTTTTAGCTATGAAAACCAAGTCCAATGGGGTTCCTAGAACAGTACATTCAACCTAAATGCTCCCCACAGATTTTCATAAATGCAGTATATGCATCATTTATTGTATTGTCTTCCAGCAACATTTGTATCAAAATAACATACTTGGAGTTTTAATAACATTTAATTTATCAGCCACTTGATCATTGTCCTGGCACGGAAACCACCATTTTAAAATTCCATGATATTAGATTCCAAGACATGATTCTGGAACTTAACCTTCTCAAGGATGCTGTCTTCTGGGGAAGCTTTTTAAAGAGGAATTCGGTCCCTAATTTCTGGGTTTAGTTGATTACCTAACACAAAAATTACAAATACCACACTTGCATGATATTCCAGAGTGGAATATATGTTATAGCTTTTGTGACTAGAATGCTCAAATTTGGTCACAGACTTTTAGTATATTCAAGGATATATTGCTTCTTTAGAATGATCACTTCTAGGGAAAGCATGCCAGTTATTTTGTGATGCCTGGTGATACTGCAAATACACAAAGGAGAATGATTGCTGAGTTAAATTTCCCCTCAGAATGGATGTAGTAGGACTTTGAAAACTGTAAATTGATATTCAGAGGTGAGGCAATATTAGCTATAGAAACTTACAAGTAGTAAATGAGACCCATTTGGGAATTTTCTCAGGCCATTTAGTACAATGGTCTATACACTTAGCACAATTTACTAAAAGTTGCGGTGTCATGACTAATAGCAAATAGGTTGGGATGAAATAATTTTCCACTGATAGCCCAGGATAATTTTTAGGAGTGTCTTTTCAAATAGTCCATGAGCTACGCTTGAGGACAGGTTAGATCAGTTGAGTGGACTGGATTTGCAGAATAACTCAGGAAAGTGATCATTCTTTTGTCTTAAAGTTCTTTAGGGAATGAGATTTCACAAAATCTTTCGCAAACTTTTTTCTGGTGTTCATAACTTTTGAAGTCAGGAATCTCCTTCCCGAGTCTGACCGAAATCCATCCTTCTTCAATTTAAACCTATTTGTTCTCATCTATCTCCTTGCCCTTCACACAATTCTCTCTATTCATTTGGAAGTCATAACTGAGCTATCTTTGAACTCCTCTGGGTTATAAAAAGAGGTTGTTAAAAAGGGCTCTAATCTGAGGCTTCAGGTATAGGAGTAGATGGCAGCAGCATCTTCTCCTTTGAATAGAATGCTTTCACTGCCTCGTGCACCACAGCATCGAGAGGTGTACATAAGTGCCTATTTGCTGTGAAGAGGACAAAAGAGTTCCCTCCTCGCTCTCTCTCCACATAAAAGTATTTTTAAAAGAGCCGGGATTTCTCTGTTTGGCACCTGGAGACACAATAGTGATTTATGTGTGGATGAGGGTTACTCACTTAATAACTCCCCTAGTAAATAAAGTCATATAATATAGCGTGTGGATTTTTTAATTCTCTTTCAAGTTGAGTCTGGGACTGAAAGAAAGAGGAGGACTTCTTTGGGTGTCAGGTAGTCTTTCAAGGAAAGCACAAGCAGTGCAGAAAGCTATTGCAGGTGTCTTCTGAAGCCACATGTGGGCTCAAGTTTTTGGTTCCCTGACTGCTTTTGAATATTGAGAGGAATGGTTTTTTATCTTTCTTCAGTTCAATAATTGATGCAGATTTTCTTGCAGCTTCTCTTAGAATAACAAATCTCTGCAACCGAGGGCTGAAAAGGGCTGTCATTGATGATACTCTATGTCACGGGCTCACTTGGCACCTATGGGATTATTCTTAGAGGTTTCATTCCGCCGGACAGAGAGCTGAGGGTCTCCTTAGAAAAAGTAGGAAGAATTTGGTGAGGCAGACACTGGGCTCTTCAAGTTTTTTACCAAGATTTTTATTTATTATAAAAAGGAAGGCAAAGAGTTGGGATAATTGTTGAATTTCAGAATGTAACTAATCAGAAGCCAGCTAACTGCTTACTCTGGACATAGGATACATTGTTTGTAGAATGCAGAGTTTTGTTTTATGCTTTGTTTGTTGCATTCTCAGGTTGATTTGAGTATAAAATTCCTAATGTAATCTAAGACGACTGTGTAGCAAGGGCAATTTCTCTTGGCATTGCATATGCATCAATGGAGCATGCAGGCTGTCCATTTGTTATCAGTTGTTCTGGCCGTAGGACTAGTTCATTTTTGTTTCTTCTCTCCCAGTCATACATACTACTGATGCCATTCCTTCTGCTTCTTTTCTCCAGCATTTTGTGGTTGGTAACATGTTGCAGCCTGCTGATACCCACTCATCGTGGGCTTCTTTATTGTCCTTTGACTGTCCCATGGTTGATTTTAATTCTTCTAGCTTTTAATATTCACCTTTGGTAATATTCCATGATTCACTGTTGTTTATCACAAGAAAAACATAATTGTTAGAAAGATAGGTCTTTGTTTCAGGAAAGAGCTTGGGATATTTAATAATACTGCACAAATTTCCAAAGGGCAATCTAATCCATTCTCTTCCCCTGTTTAGTGTTGGGTTGAACTCATGGTCCATTTTAGCATGTCTACAAGATCAAGGCATTAGTGGGCTAGCTTTATGGGTAGTCCAGACATCTGCAAATTATAGTTTGGATAAGATGCAGTCTTGATCTACTTGCTTTTCTGTATGGATAGTTTGGTCAAACTCTTTGTTATGGGACTTGATGCAGGAACACATGTGGGGTCTTCCCTTCTTGAAGAATAGAAAAATGAGGAATCCTTTATTTGGGACCACAAGACCTTTTGCTCTTATAATATTAAGTAATAATTTTAAGTAGGCCCATTTAGTCATACCTCTTCTGCAGGAAGATACAAGAGAATCTTTGACTGATTCAATTCAAAGATTCATTCTCCTGGCACTGTTCTGATGAGAAACTATAGTAGAGAAATCATTAGCCCTGCCTTGTCCGTGCTTGGAGAAAAATCCCCTTTCAGAAATGAGAAGAGGCTGCGTATACAAGTGCAAGTAGCCACGGAAAGGCCATTTTAGGCCCTGCTTTTTTCTTCATGGTTCCTAAAGAAAACGAAAAATACCAAAATTTTATATAAAGTTTGAAAAATTTTAGAAAAATTTATAAAAGGAAATGAATAAGCTTTTAAAAAATAACAAGAAGGTCTACTTTGATGTAGATATTATAGAATTGTGGTCAGGGAGATTATGGGAACTAGAAATAATAACAGACACTGGATAAAAGAATAATACAGTGTATAGAACATTGTGATAAAGGCAGGAGGAGATGTGGAATTGAGATGAGATACTGTCCATGCCTTTATGAAGTTTCAGTCTAATAGCTGGGGTTTCATTACACAATGATAGTACATTCTGCAGCCTTTTTGTGAAGAATAACATCAAGAAAACTAGAGGTGAGGTTTAATTCCCTAAGAGTTGATCTGACTATTTACCTTTCTTTGCAAATGGACCTCATCAGAGGTAGAGCATTACATCTGTATAAAAAGTCTTTTTGGATGGTCAGAAATAATTAATTGAAGAAGGATAATCTTTGGTGATGAAATCTGTATAAGGACTAGGTACTTGCCAAGAAAATGTCATGGTACAGTGGAATGACTGCTCAATTAGGGGTTAGATGATCTGAGTTAAAATTTTACCTCTATTACTTACTATCTGAGTGATCTTGGTCAAATCATTTCATCTTTCCAGACTTCAGTTCCTCATCTGTAAAATGAGGGGCTTGGGCTGAATGATTTCTAAGGTCTCTTCTGATCATTTTATGCCTTGATTTCTCTCAAACTGGTATGTTTTCTCTGAACATCATGTTAAGTCAAGTAAATTGATTCTTGCTAATGTGCATTAAAATTAATTCTTTCTTTGGAGGATTTATGTGGATGCCAACACAGGTTATTATTCTATGCCACCATTGCCCTCCAGATCCAATAGTCTATTAGGCAATGATTTTGAAATAATTTCTGTTTTTCTAATATAGAATTCCACAGTTTAATGCTGTGGCCAACCACCACCAACCAATGATGTCTATCTTACCCTCTTCTAATAATTCCCCTTTCCTCATATACCACATTTAATCAAAGAAGGGGCTGATATTTTAAATGTATTTGCCTAGATCATCTACAACAACCAAGAATAAACTCTCTTCCGTCCCCACTCTCCCTCCCATAGCCTGCTATCATCTGCTGGCTGCATGTGTTTTAAGAGCAGTCATTTGGAATGAAGCCATTTATTTTGATGCTTTCTGGGACCACTTTTCCATTACATTTATTTCAGTCTTGACCCACATGTTCCATTTAATAATCTTACTGCTTTTCCTTCTAAAAACTAGGCAACACTTCTCTCTGTTGAACCCTTCACATCCTTTATGTTCTATGATACTCCCTGACCTTCCTCTCAGAAATGAAGTATGGGGTAATTTAATTTTTCCTTCTCATGTTTCTTATCTTAAGAATAACTTTACATGCTCATTGCTCACAACCTCTGGATTCCATAAGTTAAGAGAAATACATGTCTTATAAAAATTTATTATTTTAGAGAGTCTTAGATTTCTTCTTCTACAAACATCCCTATTTGAATTAGCAGAACATTTTAAGGGATAGATGATTTTGTCCTGTTCGTCCTTCTGACAAAGGAAATCATCCACTACAAGCTAGTCTCCCTGACTGAGGAGGTGAAAGCACCAGAAGGGAGCATCTTTATTCCATTAGAGAATGATGAAGAGCTCTTAGATAGGATGGACGAAATGATGCAGAAAACAGCCAGAAAGAAGAGGTTCTGAGGAAGTAGAGAGAACTCAAAACTAGGATTAAAAAGTGAGTTTGTGAAATATGACAAGGAGAAGAAAAAGAAACTCAAGCATGGGAGACATGTGTGTTTACTCTGAATCACTCTCAGTAGGGCCTTCTCAAATCCATACCTATATTTGAGGCACTTTTTGGGTCAGTGCTTATTCAAAACAGTAGCCTTAAGCCCTTATCCAAGGTTCCCCCCCTTTTTTTTAAAAGCAATCGGGGTTAAGTAATTTGCTCAAGGTTACACAGCCAGTTATTTCCGGGTGTAGTGCTTGTACATCTAGTAGTATCTGAGCCCGGATTTGATCCCCAGGTCATCCCGACACTGGAGTTGGTGCTCTTACTCGCTGTGCTACCTGGCCGCCCCACCAAGGTTCCCTTTTACTAGACCAAATGATATGACACATAAACTCAAAACAAAAGCATTTATATAAACATGATATCATGGAAAATAAGGAAATATCCATCCCAGCATCCAATACAGGGGTACATACTCCTACAGATTCACATGTCATTGATAGGTGAGGAAACACTTTGCCCAGACAACTCATTCTTACAGTTGTGCCCCAGGGAAAAGTCTTTTGGCCTTTTACAAAGTTACTGTTTGCTGCTTCTAAATTGTTGCTGATGATATCTGTTCCCAGGATTTTTTTTCTCCATCTGACTAGTTTTGGAACATGAGCATGACTTTTTATCTTGAGAAAATTCTGATATTTTGCCTGTGCATTGCCTGAATGTATTAATACATTAATATAATACATTAATACATTAATAATGTATGTAATAATTAATAATCACAGATTTTTCTCTGGTGAAATTGGCCAACTTGCTGTTACTCACACATGCCACTCCAACTCTCATCTCCATGCCTTTGCATTAGTTACCCCCATACCTGGAATGCTTTTTCCCTTTCCTTCCATATCTTGGAATCTGTTGACTACCTTTAAGACTAAGTTCAAATAACACTTTCTGCAGGCATCCTTTTCTGGCCTAACCACACATCAGTGCCTTCTTCTCTAAGGATACTTTGTGTCTACTCTATATGTATCTTCTATTTACCTATTCATTTACATGTTGTTCCCCCCTCCACCCCCACCCCCGTGAAGAATGTGAGCTCCTTAAGGCTAAGGGCCATGCTTTTGCCTATCTTTTACAGTGTATAATACATAAAAATGCCTATTGATTGACTGGTAAGACTTGGCAGTCAAAGGGGAAGAAGGAGCTCATAAAGTCTTAGTGCTCTCTAGCTGGCGCTAAGGACATTCATGCATAGGCAGTCACAAGAATGATGAGTACAACCGAAATGATGCCATAGAGGACTGGTCTAAGTAACTGAGAGGTATAATGGGGGAAAAACTGCCTTGGACTGGAGATAAGAAGACATGGGTTTAAATTCAGGCTTTGTCTCATATAAAATGCATGTGTTTGGACATGCTTTTCCCTCTGAATCTGTTTCCTTTCTGTAAAATATGGATAAGAATCACTTTGCTACTTACCTCAGAGAGCTGCTGTAGGGAGTCAGCAGAAATAATATTTCAGATGTTAGTGAAGGGCTGTTGGACCCCCTGTGGCTAGGTTACTTGGCTCATTCCATTTCCCTAAGAAGCCCCTCTCTGCTCTGAACCCCTACAACCAGCCCAGACCACATTAATTCTTGGGGAGCCTAGCCTCTAGGGAGAGGAAGTCTATTCTCTCTAGATTTTTTATACTCTTCAGCCTATTAAACAAACCCCCATTACCTCATCTCAGGGGCAAATGACTTAAAGTTTAGAAATAAGCCTATATCTAGATGTCCTTAAAAAGGTGGGAATAGAAAGGTTTTCAATGTGCATCTTGATTCAGGTCTAGAGCAGGTATAAGATACAAAAAACTAGGACACATTGACTGAAGGTGGGATTTAATGACATGTGACATGCTCTAGGGAGGTTGATACTTAAATTTCCTCAGACCATAACATACTGTGTGGGCATACTGAATAGATGGGGCATGGCCTCATTTTACCTTCCTTTTACACAGGTTAAAAAATTCCTGGTCGTCCTCCTGCCAGTGGTCATTTTCTCTGATGAAGACTCTCCTGTGGCCACCAGTCAACTCTACCCCATGGACCCAGTAGAACTCACAAGGTCATCTTCATCCATCATGATGATCAACCACCTGCTCAGGAAGGGAATCACCCTTAGTTGAGTACTGTCTTGTGGATACAGCCGCCCTGATGTCAGGGTAGCAAAGGGCCTGCCCTTCTTATCCCTCACTGGAAATCTTGGAGTTACAGAATGACACTAGTGAAGAAAGCAAACCAAAAGCTGTTTCTCCTTCTTAAAGTTCCACTTTGTTATCCTCTCCTCTGGCTTGGTAGCCACTGGGAAAATAATACTTACTATGTGCCAGGGGCTATATTAAGTGTGTATGGGGAGGAAATAAAAAAAAAAACTACTCTTAAGGAACTAATTAAGGTACTAATGGGGGAAGAGAAGACATAAAGGAAAGCTGAAAAGTGAGGGGTATGGAGCATGGTGGAAGAAGTCCAGGGAGTCAGAAATGAAGCTCAAAGAGGAATGGAGACATGGCTGATCTGGCTACTTTCCTTAAAATGGAGGTTCTGAAAGGAACTAACCAATAAGATGAAGGAACTGCAGGGACAAAGTAGACTTTGAAGTTGAGAAGGTGTAAGGTTCATGGGATATAAGATCTTCTCCACCCATCAATAGGCCTCACATGGAGTCTGAGGCAGAGCCAATTAGGCTCTGGGCCACAGGAATCCCCACACCCTCCCAATTAAGTGCTGATTTTCAAGTTTCTCAGCACTTAGCCAATCAAGTGCAGTATATATTGTATTGCTTGGAGGGAAAGGCATGGGCAGAGAGAGACTCTGGCTGAGAGAGAACTTGGAGGGAAGAATTTGCCTAGGGGAACTTGCTTGTGGGGAGGCTTGACAGAGAAGAACACTTGCTGGAGTTCCCTGGGTTGCAAAGGTGTATCTTACTAAACCTTGCTTCTTAGTATTCTAATAGCAATATCCCAAGTAAATACTTTGGTTTTATCTTGAAAGAGGAGGGTTTCTTATATTTTGCAAACAAACCCTGGGAATGTGTATGCACATTCTTAGCAGCTGCTATGGGTATCACATTGCTGTTACAGAAGGGTGCTGTGGTATGGTGGAGAAGGTTCAGAGAATCAGGAGTGGACATCAGAGAAGAGCTCTGCCATTTCAAGATGCCATCTTTGGCTCTTAGCTAACAAATTACTGAAAGAAAAAAGGTCAACTTTGGCTATGTCCCATGGGATTGTCTTTGTTATAAACTTCTCTAAATCTTAAATCATGTGTAAATATCAGCTATATTATTTTTGTTATATCTGTTACAGAAATAAACATATGTGTATGCAATGGGGGGGAAGAGGGGAGATTGTCACGATAGCTCTCTTCAAGTATTTGAAAGGTTGTCATATGAAAGAGGTCTTATATTTGATTCATTTATTCACAGAGGATAGAATTGACTAATAGATAGAAGTTGCAGAGAAATAGATTTCAGCTTGTGATAAGGAGAAAATTTCCTGACTACCAGAGCTATTCAAATGTAGAATGGACTTCCTAGATAAGGTAGTGAGGTCCCCATTGCTAGAGATCTTTAAATGGAGACTGAACGACCACTTCTAAAAGTTCTCTATTTCTGACAAATCACACTTAGAACTCAACCTGATCTGGACTTAAGTGTGTGAGTCCAGTGCAGAAGGGCAGATTAGGGAGGCTGCAATGACTCCCCTGGGCCCAGCAACTACCATTTAATTTTAGATACATTATCTCACTTGACTCTTATAGTAGACCTATAAATAGTATATTTTCTCTTCTTCTCATCATTCTTCCAGATTCATAATCCTAATTTATTTTAAACTCTTTCCTCTTCTTTGCCATCCATCCTCCTCCCCTATCAACATTAATTGCCAAATTTTGTCTTGTCTCCTCATCTCTTGCATCCAACCCATTATTTTCACTTACATAGCCACAACACAGTTTCAGGTTCTCATCTCTTCCCATTTGGACTATTGCAACAACTTCCTAATTAATTTCTGTTTTCAATCTTTTGTCTTTCTAATCCATTATTCATGCAACTATCAAAATAATCTTTTGAAAACACTGTTCTGACCATTTCATACCTCCTGCCCAAGAATATTTAGCTTCTCCCTCTTGCTTTTAGGTTACATTACAAAAATGTCTCCAGATTAGAAATGATTTTATATAGCAGATGTCTTCTTTGCAATCACACAAAGGATAGTGTACATGACATATACATTATCTCATGACTTCAGTTATTTTTTTTTAAAAAGCATTTGATTCAGAAGAACAAAATGTAGCTTTGATAGTTCTCCTTAGACAAATCATCTACAATGCATGTACTAAAATATTATATGATTCTCTTAGGTAGAGAGATAAAGCATTTATTCATCACTTATAAGATGCCAGGCACTGTGTAAATGCTGGAGATATGAATATAAACAAAAACATTAAGATGGTCCTTATTCTCAAGGAGCTTGCATTTCAATAAAGAAAGACAAACATAAAGGGGAACTGGAAAGTTGTGGAGGAGACAGAAGAGGGAGAAGGCAGATGCTGGGAAGGTGGAGCAGTCAGGAGAGTGAGTTGAGCTGGAATTGAAATATGCAGCAGTTTTGGGACCAGTCAAGAAGTGGCAATTTTAACTAGACCAGGGAATTCACCAATTGTGAGAAGAGGCTTCAGGGTAGAGTCATCTTGAGGTGGCAAGGCAGCTGGTGCAAAGGTGGAACAATCCAGAAAATCTATTATTGTTACATATGTAACTAAATAGATAAAGTGATCAATTATCTACTATTAATGGTAAAAATGAAGTTGTACTGAATGTAGGTATTTTCCAGTACTGTGGAGCATTCTTACACAAGATCCTAACAGAAATATTTTTTGTCAATGTCAAGGTTCATCAAATTCTCCTGTTTGTAGATATGTGATACTTACTGTACTAAGTTATGGATGTCTACAGTGAAGTCTCTCCAATAAAATCTTCATTTATGCAAAAGAGATTGGCTAATTGGCTAATCTGTCCTAGGAAAAAAATGAAAGGAATGGAAAATGTATACTGTCCAGATTGTGACTTAAATTGTGAGTCAGTTCATTGGGCTTATTCATCAGAGGTCTATACCTATATCTATTCCATTGATCTCTTTCTTTGTTTTATTGCTGTCTCTCTCTCCATATATATATATATATATATATATATATATATATATATTATATATACATGCATACACATTGTAATCTCTATTTACACTGATAGATTTATCTCTATTTCTTTCTTGATCTTTCTATATTAATCTCTTGATTTTTTTATTATTTTCTATCTTTAATGGCCACTGATGATAGACAATGAACTGAGCCCAGGGTGGAGTAGGAGAGCAGGTGGGATTCCATTTGGGAAATGGTAAAGTTCCATCTATTTTACCACTACTAATCTCCTGGTAATGCTAGCTGTCTGCAAAACTTGTAACACCACTACCGTGTTTCCCCAATAATAAGACCTATCCCGAAAATAAGCCCTCCCCTTACTGTGTAAGA
>NW_027186473.1:29106504-29138693 GCF_028583685.1 Petaurus breviceps papuanus
CCCCCCCCCCCCCCCCCCCCGTGAAACGCACACCGCGCTCCGAGCTGCATCCAATCAGAGCTGCAGCAGTAAGCACGTCATCCTGTTCTTCCCCAGTGATTTGCTTGCTGGCGCCATTGAGAGCAGTGCCGTGGAGGAGAGCTGAGGCAGGACAACATAAGCCCTCCCCTGAAAATAAGCCCTCTGGTGTTTTTCTTTCCAAAAAGAATAATAAGACAGTGTCTTATTATTGGGGAAACACCATACCTCAGAAGAATCAACATTGTGGGTCACTCAAGGGCAATGGGAAGACACATCATGGGTATAACTGGATATAACATTCTACCATTGATGATATATATAAGAAGTGGGTTAAAAACTACCATCAAGGACACATATCACCATCAACACTAAGCTCACCATTATACTGTGTGCTTCTTGAGAACAGGGAATGGTTTTTCTTTGTATACACAGTTCTTAGCACAGTGACTGGCATTTATTATATGCTAGTTGACTGACTAGTTGACTCTACAACTGGAAAAAAGAGAAGGGGTGGAGAGGGTGACATAACAAGAATGAGAGACAACCTCTGGATAGCTTAAGTGTTACACTGGTAGTTTTCAGCTATTAGAAGAATTAGAGATAGAATGTGGAAAAGAATTAACATAGTGACCAGAATAATGTCAATGAAAACAGCACTAAAACAAGCCAAACTGAGAATTGTGATGCTTTAAAAGTTTTGAGAGACATAAGTTCTGGATAATTTAATCATTTTATTAATAATGCCAGCATGTTTATTAATAAAAGGATAGTCATTTGACTGTCCCTCTCTTAGACCAAAGACAATCATGGCAGTGGCCTCATGTCTCATATGCCAGTGTTTCCAAAGGTGGTAATCAATTCTGATTGGTTAACAATTAATGAGAGAATCAATATTACAATGAAAGACTGGGCTATTACAATGAGGGTCTTCCAGTGATATCATGTCAAAGAAAGAATATCCCATTACTCAGACCAACCATAGCCTTGGGCAATCTAGACAAAAGGATTTATTTCCACCCAAGTTTCATTGAATGGAATTCAAACTAGAGATTTCTTGTAAGGTTGGGTGGGTTCGGATAGGGGAGAAGGTTAGCTCAACCTTCAGAGACTGAGGTCTTGAAATGAGGATAATAGAAAAAGGGGAAAACCTAAATCTCCCCAAATCATTGGTTATTAACAATTATTTCTCTCAGAGTAAGCAAAGACAAATCCTGATCTCAGAGAATAGATGAAGAATATTTCCCATCTCTTGGTAGTGAGTCAGGAGCTTTGCCAGTGGAATAGTGTATATGTTGTTAGAGAGTAATTTCCTTGAATTGTTTGACATAGCTATTTTTCCTTTAATTTATAACACCAAGGACTAGACCATGTAAGAATAGCTCCTAGTCAGAAGACGTCTGGAGTACTGTGTTCAATTTTGGGTGTACCATGTTTGAAAACAATATAGGACAAGCTGGAGACTTTCTAGAGTTGGGCAACAAGGGATGAAGACCCTTGATTTTTTTTTTTTAAAGCAGTCGGGGTTAAGTAACTTGCTCAAGGTTACACTGCCAGTTATTTCTGGGTGTGGTGGTGAGTATCTGAGCCCAGATTTGATCCAGGTCATCCCGACACTGGAGCCAGTGCTCTTATTCGCTGAGCCACCTGGCCGCCCCTAAGCAATTGGGGTTAAGTAACTTGCTCAAGGTTACATGGCCAGGTGTTTCTGGGTGGGTGCTAAGTGTCTGAGCCCGGGATTTGATCTCCAGGTCTTCTCAACACTGGAGCCGGTGCCCTTACTCGCTGTGGACACCCCAAAGACCCTTGATTTTATGTTTAATAATAAAAATAGTAGTAGTAATATTAACTCTTAAATGGAACTCACTATGTGCCAAGCACTGTGCTAATCACTTAATAAATATAATCTTATTTGATCCTAACAACAATTCTGAGAGATAAATGTGATAATTACCCCCATTTTAAAGTTGAGGACACTGAGGCAAACATTGGTTAACTGACTTGCTCAAGGTCACATAGCTGTTAAGTGTCTAAGGTCAGATTTGAACTCAGATATTTATGTCTCCTGGCCAAGCTCTATAACCACTGAACTACCTAGCTGTCATGCAAAGATTTGTTGAAGGAAGTGGAGAGTGTTTATCCTGGAAAAGAGAAAATTTAGGAAGAAAGTAATATATATCATCTAGTATTTGAACAGCTGTCAAATAGAAGAGGGGTCATGCTTTTTTTTTTTAGCTCCAAAAGGTAGAACTAGGAACCTTGGACAAGAACCTTGGGCAGAAGTAGCAAGAAGGGAAATTCCAATTTGATATAAAAGAAGTCTCACACTGTAGAATTGCTGGTGAAAATGCATTGTCTAATGAAAAAATTCTACCTCACTGGAGGTCTTCAAGCAATGGATGGATCAGTGGATCACTGATTTAGAACTAGAGAGAAACTCAGAAGCCACCTAGTGCAACCCCCTAATTTTAAAGAGAAGGAAACTGAGGATGATGGAAGCTAAGTGATTTGCCCAAGGTCACATAAGCAGTAAATATAAGAAGTGGGACTTGAGCCCAGATTCTTTGACTCCTGAGTCAGTGTTCCTTCCACTTTAACCAAGCTGCCTCCTTAATTGCTTGGGTATGTTACAGAAATTAGACTAAATGACCTTTAAGGGCCTTTTCAACTCTGAGAGTCCATTATTTGATGAAGTGGGTTTCTGCTTGAAAGAAGAGGGAGAGAAGAAATAATGATCACTCCAGGCCCTTCCAGTCTTAAGTTTCTGAATTTTCAAATAGAGCAAACAGAAAAAGGAAAACTAGTTAGATTACGGGAAACATAACTGAGTAAAAGCAGTAAAAGCTTTTGAAAGCCCAAATAATATTTTTATGTTCCCAAGAAATGAACATGTGGAATCATAATCTCCTAGAATCTCTGATACATTAAGATGAATATAAATGTTTATTGATGCAAAAGGAAACATGAGTTAAAATGAACATCTAACAAATGCTCATGTTAAATTAGAACAAGAACAGCATATTCTCTGCTGGGACCTCTGTGACCACATAGAATTCTGAAAGCCCCAGGAAGGAAAACTATTGACAAGAGGGAAAATGACCACAATACTCTATTATCAAGCCATTAGTCAGATTCACTAGTAATTGGCTATTATAGTAACAATTAGTTTTCATTGTAATACATTTCCAGGAAAAAAAATAATTATCTTGATATTGAACTATTTAATGAGTCTGAATAGAGACATAACTTTTGCTTTTACCAGGCATCTTGGCTTACAGAGCCAATTACATAAATGTAACAGAAATCCAGAATCCCATGTTCATTAATTAAAAAAGGAGACTATATTGGGATATCTTGTAACACCTCCTGTAACTAGAGTCTTGATGATACTATGTGTACTTGGACTCATGATTCCAAAACATGATTAAGATTTTGAATCCCTGTTTGAAGACCAGGATGACTTATTTTTAGGAGGAGCAATGACATAATTTGTATCTTTATTCTTAGTATGGAAGAAAGAGCACTGGATTTAGGATAAGGTGATGTAGCTTCAAGTATCACTTCTATACCTATTAGATGTGTGATCCTGGTGAACACATTCAAAATCTATAAATAAATGTATATAGGGGTGGCTAGGTGGTGCAGTGAATAGAGCACCAGCCCTGGAGTCAGGAGGACCTGAGTTCAAATCTGATCTCAGACACTTAACACTTTACTAGCTGTGTGACCTTGTACAAGTCACTTAACCCCAATTGCCCAGCATTCCCCCCTCCAAAAAGCAAAAAAAAAAGTATACATTTATAGCAGCTCTTTTTGTTTGTGGTGGCAAAGAATTGGAAACTGAGTGGATGTCCATTAATTGGGGAATGTCTGAACAAGTTGTGGTATATGAATATGATGAAATACTATTGTGCTGTAAGAAATAATGAGGAGACAGATTTCAGAAAACCCTGGAGAGATTAACATGAACTGATTCTGAGTGAAGTAAGAAGAACCAGGAAAACACTGTACACAATAATAACAACATTGTGCAATGACGAACTTTGATAGACTTAGCTCTTCTCAGCAATATAATGATCTAAGACAATTCCAAAAGATTCATGATGGAAAATGCTATCCACATCTGGAGAAAGAACTATGGAGTCTGAATATAGATTGAAGCATATATTTTCTCTTTCTTTTTTCATGAATAACATATCAAACTGCTTGCCATCTTGGGGATGGGAGTGGGGACGGAGAGAAAGAAAAAAATTTGGAACTCAAATCTTATAAAAGTGAATATTGAAGACTATCTTTACATGTAACTGGAAAAAAATTTTAAAAATACATGTAAAAGAGTCTATGATTTTCTAGGCTCAGTAGAGAAATATAATTAATTGATGAATCATTTTATTAAGTGTCTACTATGTACCAGGTGTTATAGTAGGAATTGGGGATACAAAGATAAACATCATTTTCTTGTCCTCAAAGAGCTTATATTCTATTGAAAGAAAACCTTAAGTGTGTGTGTGTATGTGTGTGTGTGAGAGAGACATATATATGTATATATATGAAATAAGTATATTAGTAATATTTTTTTCTGGAGGGTGAGGACCTTAGCAGTTATGAGAAGAATCACGATAGACCTCTTGTAGAAGATGCCACTTGATCTGAGCCTTGAAAGAAACTAGGAATACAAAGGAGTGGAGGTGACAAGGGTATACATTCTAGGCATGGGAGCAGTCTGTACAAAGGAAGTGAGTTGGGAGATGGAGTACTTTGTATGAGGAATAGCAAAGTCATTTTGACAGCTTTATCCCATAGGTTTTGATATGTTGTCTCATTATTGTCATTCTCATTAATGAAATTGATTGTTTCTATGTCCAGAGAAAGAACCAATAAATTTAAATTTGTATAGGGTAGTTTTACATATATAGATATGCATATATACACATTATATATATATACACATATATATGTGCACATATTTGTGTCTGTAGCCTATCTGTAGGGCTGGGGGAGAGTAAAAAGGAAAAAGAAAGTCACATGATAACTTTATTAAATATTTAAAAGGAACAGCAAGTTGTACATAATAGATTTGTAGTTGTGTACAACCACCTCTTTCTATTTACTACGTTATGGAAATGCTCGTTTATTAGTTGTAATGTAATACCAAAAGAAGGCAACTTCCCAGGTTCAAAATACCAGCATAGGTGCTCTCTATTTTATTTAGTGACAAACCAAGAACAGAGAAGATCAAAACATGACATCATTCCAAATACAGCATTTACTAAGTGTGATTAAATAATCTCCAAGAACTACCCCACCCCAGGATCTTCCAATCATTCAATCAATTACAAAGTCTCTGTTCTAAATACTTCTCCACCCCTAGGCTATACCTTAATTAAGTCCACCACAAAGCCCCTCTTCTCAAATGGAGATTAGTTTCCAAACATAGGTAAAGTACCTTCATTTGTCAATCACAGAGCACAATAAGGTCAAAAGTTCCCCACCCCTGGATCACAATTGAATCTACCCCAGAGTTACATCAAGTTTAAACACAGCACCTAATACCCAAATGGAGGTCTTTTCTTCATCTTGACACGAGGCAAGTTCTCAGCAATCTTAGTTCCTGGGGAGACAAGGCTTAGCAAGGCCATAAGATACATTGCCAGTCCCTTCATGAATTTATCCTCTGTCTGTAGAACAGTCCTAGAACCCCTGAACACATTAGCAAAGCCCTCTCCCAGGATTTCTGTAAACATACAACAAGAAAATCCTTCTTCAGGGCTTCTGAACCAACAGAAAGGCTCCCAGACCCCTGCAACAACAGCACTGTCCCTCACCAGTGGACAGCATTCATTCTGTCTGCAGGACAGTCTCCAGACCCCTGCAACAACAGTACTGTCCCTCACCAGTGGACAGTATTCACTCTCTGTCTGCAGGACAGTCTCAGGGCTTTTTAGCGAACAGCCAGGTTCCAGGACTTCTTCAACAAAAGGACTGTCTTTCACCAGTGCACAAATCTGGCAAAACAACATCAAAACAGACAGACAAAGTACCAGCAAAACAGCCATGTGTCCTCAGTCCTTGGCAGCTCAGGGGGCAGGTCTCAAAAGTCCAGGGCAATTCAAAGCGGCCACCAGCAATTCTTTTAGTCTCTCTCTCTCCACGAGGTGCTGCTACCAAAAAAATCTTCCGCCTCTCTCCTGTCTCTCCAAATCTACATCACCAGCTCCTCCCACTTCAGGACTTTCTTTTCACATCAACAAGCCCATCCCACAGGTGGGATTAACAAACTCTGGGTTTTAATACAATCAATTTGAAAACCAAGCCAATACAGGGGAATCTTTAATTGCCATTACTATCACATTAGTTCAGAATAAAATAAATAAAAGTTATACAAAAGGTCATTTTGGTTGGACCATTAGGTTTGTAAAGGGGATACTAATAAGTTGAATAAAATGAATAATAAGTCTGGAAAAGAAGGCTAATGTAAAGTTGTGAAGGGCTTTAATGCCAAATAGAAGAGTTTGTATTGAACCCTAAGGATAATGGGATGGTTAGTGGATAAAGGCATGGCCTTGATATCAGAAAGGCCTGGGTTCCAGTCTGACCTTGGATGCACATTTGTGCCATCAGAGATGTAACTTCATACCTTGATGCCTCTGACAAATCTCTGAGACTGTAAGTGCAGATGATTTGCCAATCTGCATCGATGGAAGAAATTTCCACATTGGGATTTCCTACAGACTTGAAATCACAGGTCCAGATCCCTCCCCAAATAAATGAAGTCTACACAAGATGTTTCCCAAAGTCTTAATGCACTCTTAAGTATTAATAAATTCAAAAATATTGATGCTACAAATGTACAAAAACATTAGAAAGGTTATTTACATTTAAAAATATTAATATGTTTCTTATTAAAATTCAACATTGCTATCATTTGGTGCTATATTTTGCTCTATTAATTTTTAAAATTTTGCTAAAACTCTCATCAGAAGCTGCTCAGTGACTGAAATGATTGCATTAGTAGCCTTAGCTTTAAGATTACCCAAAGAATAAACTTTTGATTCATACATGACAGTTTTGATGTGATTCCACGAAAAATTGGTAATGGAAATAGATGAGGTGATCAAGCCAAAGGACCTTTTCTACTGATCCAACATCTGAGAAAGTGGCATCTAGAAAATGTCACACATGCAATAAATAATGACAGAGTGACCTATTTTATTAAAAATAAAATGAAAAAAATTATTAAAAGTTCACAAAACTATATGTATAAAAAAATTTCTGTAATTAAACTTTCAAATATTTTGAAATTTTTTGCGAGTTTGTAGTGTTTGTACTTTTGAAGCTATTAAAGTTTAGAACTGCACTTAGATTTTTGGGACAGACTATATAGTAGTAACTGTCCTATGAGATCTCAGCTATTCCATCTATAAATATAAGGTTAATGAAACTTGTACAAGTTACTCCCTAGGGTTGCTAAGAGAAGGCAGTAAGATAGTATGAGTAAAGCAGACATGTTAAATTTGCAGCTTTGCAGCCTGCAAAACTCTGTTGTGCATTCCAGATTAAAATGTAACTGGTAAATGTTTAACAAAACAAATAAAAATATAATAAGGCGTAATGTCAATCTGTGGTTTTCTAAATCAGTATTCAACTTCCTGAATTTGATACCACTCGGGTTAAGTGCAGCATAAATACCAGCTTGATCATTCTCTCTTGGATATATTCTGTGTCCTGGCTCCCAACCTCTGGTTCCTGTTGTGAAACATAAACCACCAGCATGTGAGTTTTTTCTCTCCAGAGTCATGCCACGTAGGGTCAGGCATGACAACATCAGAGAAGCTGGAGGAGAAACCCTGGACCATAAAAACTCAAGCAATTGCAAACTTGCTGTCTATTTGCCCACTTTCCTATGCTGCACAAAGCCTTTTTTAGTCTGACCAGCATACCTACTTTTACAGTGAAGACAACTTTGGCTTAAATACTGACCCAATCTGGGTGGAGTCTCTGGAGTTTATATCTGGTGCACAGCTCTGGCTGACTGCCTCTACATTGTGCCATTGCTAGTGGGAGTTTCTTTGCAAATTCCCATGTCAAGAAAAGGAAAGCAAACTTATGGCTGTGTGAGGCAATAGTGACATCCAATGACACAACCAGTCATTCCAAGGTCTATATTCTTTCATCATCATTTGGGATCCAGTAGATATCTATATACATATGATTTCCTTATTATACATTCATTTTCTTCTCCTGTTATTTAAATGTGGCAGCTGTAACTAATTTGGATATCAACCACCTGCTGTGTTCTGCACATCTCTATTAAAACATTATTCTACAATCTGGAATATATCTAAAAATATTCAGAAATGAATATATCATAATTAACCTGTCATATACAATGACACACTCAAAGAAATCAAAATGAAAGCAAATGGAATGGATTGTGAGGGAGAAGCATTAAGATTTGTTTCAAACCATGAGTGTGCCCTCAAAGGATTGGTTAGAGACAGGATGGCATACCGGAAAACCAGAAAGTAGCTTTTCTTCTCACAGCAACTCTTTGGTACACAAGCCATGCAAAGGAATTACATCCAAATCAATTAGTTAGCTCTCCTCCAGGTGCCTCAAAGCCCAGAATTCTTGTTGTTATTGGAAGAAGACAATAAATGATGTGCTTATTCTGCCATTGTACACCTGATTGATTCAAACAACCAGTCAGCCATTCAATCAACAATTAGTCAATTAACCAAGAAACCAACTAACTGGCCAACCAACACAAATCCGAACCGGCCATCCAAATAATAGCCCACAAACTGACAAATAACCAATAAACTGAGGGTACTCGTAACTATTGGAATGAGGATTCATGAATATAAGGAATTTAAAAATTAGAAGAAACTTAATTAATTTCTCCTACTTGTTTTAATTCCTTTACTTGGTGGCAAATGCCTCTCCAAATGAGTGATTCTGCAGCAACCCACTACGGAGGAAAAAGGAAATCCATGTATACACACCCATACGTTTCAAAGAGATTTATGGCGGCCAGGCTAGAGGAACACTCACGCAGAACGCACAGGGGCTCCGGATGGCGGCGGGGACAGGGACGATCAGCTGGACGGCTGCCAGTGGAGGTGGACGGCCCCAGCGAAGAGACAGCGCTGGCGGCGGCCACGCCTATTTCCTATTTCCCTACTGATCTCTGAAAGGATATCAGCCCAAGAATCGGCTGGTATATGTTCTCAACTCTTGGCTTTTTTTTTTTTTTTGCAAGTTTCACCACTGCTTGTGTCTGCCCATGATGGGTTTTTTTTTCCCACACTTTGGTCCCTACAGAGAGCGAGTTGAAGGAATTTTTCGTGGTAAAGAGGCCGTTTTGAAAAATGAAGGACAAAATAAAGATGCCTAGACCAATATGCATTTAAAAAAAAAAAGATTTATTAATGGATGTTCTTTGAGATAGAAGTAGGATGACATGGACCTTCAAATCTACATCCGGATTAAGACAATAGTGTGGCATTTCCCCAGAAGTTGGTCGACAGCTCCAAAGAGAAGGTTCCCTCAAAGGGAAACTTTTGTCTAGGAATAGTCTCAGTTCCTGTGTGTGTTAAGAGATGATCCCTTCTTTTGGGGGTGGGGGGATCTGGGATAGTGATTAGTGGGGACAAAGTTATCTGCAACCTTTGTTTCTAAATCTAGGTTTCAGGATTTAAATAGAATAATTCATTCAGGGGGATTAGAGTATAGAATTGAAATGTTCCCTGATTCATCCAAGGTTAATAAAGAAGAATGTGGAAGGTCTTAATTATGCTACTAGAAGTGTAGGGTCATCTGGGCTCAAATGGACACTTCATCTCTGAGTAATTATTGGGAAAGAGAGGGAAGCCTTTTCAATTGATTTTAGCAATGAAAGCAAAACATTAAGAGACAACACATAAGATAGGATATGGCTAGGCATGGTGGTACAGGTACTTGTAATCCCTGTTATAGGAGAGACTGAGGCTGGTGAGATGATTTGAGCTCAGGAGTTCTGTGCTACAGTAGAGTTAAGAGTAGATAGGGGGGTCTGCATCTAATCTGGCCCCAATATGGTGAGGCCCCAAAAAGGGTGAGAACTGACCTGGATGAAGGAACAGGTTAGTAGGGGTAAAGCAGATGTGTCAGGATCTGACATCCTTAGTAGGAGTAGTATTTGCCCAGGAATAGTTGTTGTAATTCCAGCCTAGGTGAGATAGAGATACTCAGCCTTAAAAAAAGAAAAGAAAAGAAAAACAGGACAGGACATACGCTAATTGCCTGGCAAATGCCATATTGGGTTTTTCTTTCAAGTGAGGAATCGAAGATTAAGGTGCTATTTGTTTTCTTCTTCCCCCTGGGATTTTACATATGGAATGCCAAGTCATTCCACAGGGGAGGGGGAATATAATTCCAATACTCACTAGAGCCTAAGGAAGAAGAAAGATCTCACTTAAAGGATTTCCTTATTTTTAATAATAACAACACTTCTCAGGATTGCTACAAAGATTAAATGAGATAATATTGGTAAATTACTTGACAAATCTTAAAGCCTTATGTTGTTTTTTATTATTAAGACTAGATTTAATGGAAAACATTATAGCTCTTTTTGGCTTTTCCACACCAACCAACCAAAAATGGACCTGTTAAACGTTTCTCTATGAAACTAAACATTTCTCCATGACTATAAAATAGTAAGACTATTTTAAAACAAATATACTATTACTTTTGAATCTGAATGACCACTGTCCTATGGTAACTATACACTTATTCCAATGTTCCAGTTATTGCTTACAAAGTGCCTGGAGCACCTCTTTGGAACATGTTTCAGAGTCACAGGAGAAAACTAATCTCATCACTTTATAGTAACATCTCACTTCTGACGCCAAATGATATTACTCTGTTTGATTTCTAACTTTATTTCCCAAAGTGAGCTTTGATTCCAAGATGGCCAAGTGACAAGTGACTAGTTTCTGAAGAAAAGAAAGGAAAGGAAGAAGGGAGATGTGATAAGAAATTGGAATTCTCCTTAAGATCTTGCAGCCAGCCGCTTAAGGGAGCTAATGTTTGCAAGAAATCTGTCCATGTTCCAGACACAGCAGGGCAAGAAAGCAGGTAGAATTACATAAAGAAAAATGAAGGGGAGGCCCCAGGAAAAGCTGGTGAAAGTATTCTTAGAGATGCAACCTTGATTGGGAGGCCCCAGTGCCAGAGTCTTGGAACAGCAAATAGGCACATTCTTTGTCACAAGATGTAGTCTCTCATTTCTTGGCACATTAGGCATGCCTTTTTATGTATAGCCAATATATTGATTTGTTTTGTGTGACTGTAAGTATTCATTGCAAAAGAAATATTTCTTGGAAGGAAAAGAAGTTATTAGAAATAGACAAGAAAGTAAAGAAAAAGAAAAGGGAATTATAAATTTTTTTTAAAGTTAGAAAAGACAAATGGATAACAATAACTATCATCAAGAATAATGGAATGAAGGGGCGGCCAGGTGGCTCAGCGAGTAAGAGCACCGGCTCCAGTGTCGGGATGACCTGGATCGAATCCCGGGCTCAGATACTCAGCACCACACCCAGAAATCACTGGCCATGTAACCTTGAGCAAGTTACTTAACCCCGATTGCTTAAAAAAAAAAAAAAAGAACAACGGAATGAAGAGCTCAGTTCCAGTAAACTTTTTGGGCAAGGGGATTTTTCCAATGACCTGCAGTTGTCATGTGCTATCATATTAAAGAGGGATTAATTTTATTCTCTGTGGCAACAGAAGGCAAGAATGAAGAGTAATGGGTGGAACCTAAAAAAGGGCAAACTTAAGCTTGCTGTCAGGTTAGTAAAAAACAAATTCCTAACAATTAGAGCTGTCACAAAGTAGAATAACAGGTCCAGGAGACAGTGAGTTCACCCTCACTGAGGGTTTCAAGTAGGAAGTAGGAAGTCATTTATCAGAAAAATTGTAGAAGGAATTCATGTTCAGGTGTGAGCTGGACTACATGGCCTTTGAGCTGGTTCTGTGACTTCACTGGCATTACTGAGACCAAGTAGGATGTGACTTGACTAGGATAGGATATATAGGCTATACAATGAGCTTGTGTCATCAGAATAATCAGAAAGGAGGCAGGCCATTCCTTCTGTAGAATCTTAGGCTTTATTACCTTATTCAGAAGAAAAAGATTATTTAAAATGTGTGGTAATGTTTATCAAGAAAATTTACCCATATGAAATTATGCAACACTTGTAGGAGTGAAGTATTATGGAGACTATTTGGATGAGAATCAATGGAGGAGGAAACAGTATATATGGTAGCAACGTACCGCAGATCACCTACCCAGCAGGAGGATGTGTATGATAAGTTCAGGAAATAGGTACCAAATTTAATTTGATCCTCGGAACAATAGAAGAAGGTAAGAATTTTGCCCATTTTACAGATGATGAAACTACGATTCAGGGAAATTAAATGACTTTTTCCATGATCACACAGTAAGTGTTAGAAGCTAGATTCAGATCAGGCCTTGCCTAATTCCAAGTCCTACACTCTTTCTGCTACACCATACTGCTTTGGTTAAATAGCTCTACAGAGAGTTCTCAGAACTCATCGAGTTGCAATTCAATTGAGCCTACAGTTCATCGAGTTGCAATTCAATTGAGCCTACAGTTTGCCCTCACTTTGCCCAAGTTCAGGAGTGACAGCTCTTTCCCATCCTGGTAATCTCTATGTGATTGTTCTTTTTCCCATAACTCTAGACTAAAAGAACCCAAACACCTATTACATAAAAAACTCTTGAATTTCCCCACATTAATACACAATGCTATGAAAACCTAATAAAAAGGGACTTGAAATGAAAGGCAGAGTAAATTAAACTTCTTTTGAATCTGCTGTCTGATTTTCCTTATGTTGGCCCTGATTTCTTTTAGGCTCTTAATTTCCGGGACTGAGGTTGACTAGAAAATTGTGACTGGAGGTTTTAAACATAAAAACAGATCTTTTATTCTATTCCTACCCATACACTCACTCAATTCACTTTTCAGAAAGGTAGACAATGAATTGAATTACAAATGTGGAGCAAGAGGAAAGAATCCTTGCATGAAGTCCAAGGATGCAACTTCAAGTTCCAAGGTGGCCACTTACCAGCTGTGTGAGGCAAGTCATGTGGCTTCAGTTTCTATCTCCGAAATGAGGGGATTGAAGCAGATGACCTCTGCCATCCCTTCTACCTCTAAAAATCTGTGATTCTATGAATTGCTCAACCCTAAACGATGGAATAAGTGTTATTTTCACTTATTCAATATCTCTGATCCTCAAAATCAGACTGTGACATGCTTAGTGATTTTTCTCCACTGACTTTGATTAAACTTTCCTGCTTGACTGGTGAGGCCAAAAAAGACCTTAGAGAACTTTGATTTGTTTTCCTAAGTACAGTACCCTGATTCCCCAATAGAATTTGAGAAAACTAGTCCCCTGTCTTTTTACAGGTGGGAAGGGATAATAATCCCACAGCAAAGGAGGGCATGGAGCCTAGTGTTGAGGTGAGGAGATTTTTTTGTTTCTTCTTTTGCTTTCATAATAGATAAGAGAGATATAAATTTGATTTATCAAAAAGAAAACAACAAAACTCAGTCCCCAAGTGTTTTATTTTTCAATTTCTGAGACTCACAGAAAACGAGAAGCAAAAAATCTGACAATAAACCTTTGTAATTTAAAGGAAAACAGGATGCACAAAGTATGTAATGAAATAATGCAGACTGGCATTATTAAGCAGCCTAGAACAATTGATTACATGCCATACTCAGGAGACTGATGCCAAGCAGCTACACACATGGGTCTGCATGAATAAATAACTGACATTTAGACAGTATCTTAAAGCTTGCAAATGCTTTACAATCATTATCTTACTCAAGCATCATGACAAGCCTGATATATTATTATTATTCCTTTTACTGATGAAGAAACAGATTCAGAGAAGTTACTTGACTTGTCCAGGGTCACTCAGCTAATAAGTATCAGAAGTGGGATTTGAACTCAGGTTTTCTTGAAGCCAAGTCTAGCACTCTGGCTGTTTCTTCTAATCTTGCTCCTCTAATGCCTTTGACATTAGCTGAATGACTTTGGGGAAGTCAGTGAGCACAAGAAAACAATTGGACCTCTCTTTGAGGTAGATTTGCATATTTTAAAAATTTGAAAAGGAATCAGGAAGCCCTTTAGATTTGGAATCTTCAACTGGTTGGAGGGGGGAGAAAGGGGGTTGGAGGGGTGGGGAAGCCATAAAGCAACATCATTGGAGATGGAGAATGGTTTGTTCATAACAAAGCATTTCAATAGTGACTTGCTTTAACACAGTGAGGAGAGGCTTCCAGGAGGTAGTCTTAGGATTGACTAACAACAGTCTTCATCCAGTTAAATTTCTACAGTACAGCTTACTCTTTTGACTGCACAGTTTAGAAATACCTCTTGCAGACTGTGTCTATATCTACAGATATTTGTTTGAAAAATTTCTTGGACACCTACTACATTTAAGACACTGTTGTAGGCTCTGGAGATACAAAGACAGCTCACTGAAGCTCATCTATTTGCAGACATCTCAGTGAGATGGGAGGCTATCTAGACATTTGGCCAGGATTCCAGTTTTGTATAGATTGTTTTAGCATTGGCCAAATGGGCTTCTGAGGACCAGTGCCAAGATTTTCCTCCTCTTTACATATTTTTTTTTGAATGACAGTCACTTAGGCACTTACTGACACCTTTCTGGTCAGAAAAATTCTATTGGCTAATCTAAGAATCCAGTGCCAGGCATGTCTAGTCCCTGGGACATGAAGGGGTCAGTGACCTAAGTGGGGATGACTAGCTCAAGAACAACCCATTTTATGCACCATATGATTACACCGAAGCTGCATTTGGCATTACCAAGTAGTCTACAGAGGAGAAGCAGTGTAGCACAGTAAAAAGAACAATAAATTTGCAGTCAGTTCTTTAAATTGCCACTGTCACTCAGTACCTATGTGACCTGGAGCAAGCCACTAAACATTTCTGGGCATCAGTTTACTTATCTATAAAACGAGATGATTGGACTAGATGATCTCCAATGTCCCTTTCAGCTCTCATGATCCTATGAAATTATTTAGTGAACATTTTATATAGATATCCCTGTCTCTTTCTTCTTTCGAATAGTTCACAATATTGGACTCATATTTAAAGCTCTTTGAAATACTTCATTCATTAAGGAAGAAAAAAATGAGTTCATTTGGTTTAGAGTCAGATCCTTAGTTATAGCCTTGTATCCTTGAGATAAGAAAGTGACATGTTACAGTGATACTTGTACTTTGATTCTTTGAGATCAACTCAGTGTAGATGTTTTGACCTAAGTGTCTTAGAGGAAGTCAATTTCTGGGGAACTCATAGGTACCTTGACCACTTTGGGTTGATTAGGCCCAAATGGGTTAGGTCCAGATTTGCATTTCAGCGAAACAATCTCAAAAGATTCCTGCCCATGATTGTTAAAACTTCAACTTGAAATATCATCCTAAAGCCTTGCTACCAAGTGTCAAAAAGGGCTCAGATGAATATAGATGGATTTAGTAAGCCAATTCCCCACACATTAATCACAGAGGGCTTGTCTACCTGAAATGTCAGTTGAGATGGTTCACTGTTCTTTTGTTATTTTATTTTGCTTTTGTGTGTGTGTGTGGTAAAACATGCAGAATGTAAGGAGAACCCTCATTTTCATAGTACTTTGAAATGAAAAAAAAGTATTTTCTAATAGCCCTATAAGGTAATTAGTGTGACTGATTTCCCCCATTTTACAGGTGAAGAAACTGATGTTCAGAGAGGTCAAGTGACTTGTCATATATAGGAAGAGAGCTGAGAGCTGAGAACCCAGGTCTCTTAACTTAAAATTCATACTTTCCACTGTCAAGCTAGATCATATTTATACCCATACCTGTATCTCTATATCTAGCTTATCTCTAACTCTATAAACATATATGTACATACAAGCACATATGTGTACATATGTATTCACATATGTATACACACAATTTCCACTTACCTGCCAAGAATAGTGCAAATAGAGAGAAAACTAAAAACCCTATGATTTTTTAATTACAGAGAAAATTATGAAAAGGGCAGAATCATGAGAATGTTTCTAAGGTCTCAAAATATTACATAACAAAGAAAAATGAGTACATTTCTGCTATGACTTGAAAGGGATCTGAAGGAAACTTTAATTCCTTAATTGTCTAGGGGTCTTCTGTCTCTTTGTCCTTGATTCTCTCTTCCATGCTTTTACCTCATTCTTCCTCTCTCTCTTTTCCATGTTTTTTCTTGGTTTCTACCTGCAATCTGCTAAGGCTGTATCCTCACAACTAGACCCACACCTTTGTTTCTTTTGGCACAGGGATAGGATGCTGGATTTAGAGTTAGGAAGACCTGAGTTCAGATCTTGACTCAGACACTTATTAGCTGTGTGACCCTGTATCAGTCATTTATCCTCTCAGCTTCACTTTTCTTAGCAGTAAAACGGGGATAATAATAGTGTCTGCCTCATGGCATTATTGTGAAGATCAGTTGAGTTAAGATATGTAAAGTCCTTTGCAGATATTGAAGTGCTATATCCTCCTGGGGTTAGCATGTCTCTAGGATCTTGAGCATCAGATCTAGTTCTGGCCAAGGAGAACATGAGAAGTGTCTCTCTCAGTTGGTTTGCCTCACTAGCAAGCAAAAATTGATATTATCTTCCTTTGGTGCTTGTTACCAAGTCTCTTATGATTAACCAATCACTTGGCAAACATTTATTAAGCTGCTACTATGTGCTAAGCACTGTGGTAGATGCTGGTTTCAATTTAGAACAGGAAGGGACTTCTGACGTCCAGCCTCCTCATTCTACAGGAGGAGAAACTAAGGTGGATTCAGAGACATTAAGGGATTTGCACCACAGTCTCTTGGAACACTGTTGATTGTAGTTGGGTTTTCCCATTATCCATTTTCCAGTGCTTCTTGTGCTTAAATCCTGATTTGTCTGCCTCTTGTGGCTCTCTGATATATCTTATTCCCATGGCCTGGTCTTTCAAATATCAGTCTACATGGGGCTGCATCAACCTCTTCACCAACCTGCTGCTGCTCCTGGACTTACAAATTCTACTGAATTTGTAGGATTTCTGAAGCATAACCACATCTCCCTGGCTACTCTAGCCTTTTGGATTTTGTATGTGGCTTTCATATTTACCATTTATATTCTGTTTCTGCTCTCTGGTTTGATCCTTTGCTGCTTACCTGGACTTTACAAACTACCAACCTCCTCTGAACTGACTATATGGTACATCTTTAAGCTGTGAGTTCTCACACCACCAACTGCTGACCAACTGTCACTTTTGGGCAGGTAAGCCCCAGAGCTCTGATAGTAGTGGAATCCCCTGTGGACCATAAGTCTTGTTTTCAGTCCAGTGCCTGTAACCATCATCCTGAGAAACAATTCTCATGGAGATGTGACCTGTCAGCTGACTCTGCATGTATGGAGACCCAGAAAAAAGGAAGTTCTTGCTACCAACAGTTGGCACTGTTAAATGATTAAAAATTAGAAACTATTATGATTTTATATGAGTGGGAATAACATTCCATATTTTGCATTTCCGTGCTACTGTAAGGACCATGGGACCTTACCATCTGACCTGTAGCTGAAACTTCCTATATTTGTGGTCTCTGTTAAAATGTGAGTGCCTTTAAAGCAGGGACTGTTTTGATTTTCTAATTGCATTTTCAGTGTTTGTACAAAGTAAGTGCTTAATAAATGCTTTTAAAATTTATTAACCAATTCATCCTTAAGGACCCTTATGTTTGTTTTGTTTGCTGACCCTGATTCTGTAAGCCTCCCTAGAAGGTCCGTTATTGCTTCAGTATAAAGACCAGTACTACCAGGACTTACTCTCACCCAAATATGAGCCCTGGTATAGACAAAATGCCTTTTGCCTCTTCCCTTTCCAGCCCACACTGCTTTCTCTTTCCTCTGAATCCACAGTACTTATTACTGCTGTCATTTTTATATGTACTGAGTCAATCTTTGACTAGATATTAATCTACAAAGGTCAGTTGATAGGATATGAAATCAAGCCACAGTAGATCAGTTGATAGATCTGGGAATATTTAGCTTGAAGAGAAGACTTGATGGTGTAGCAGCAAGCACCTTAGCATACCCAGGATGGCTGCTAGCACAGGTTCTTAGATCTGCTTTTCTAAAGGAAAGCAACTCCAAATGGGTTAATAATCTTACGTTAATCAATCAAACATATATCGTTTACCTAGTTCAGGGGGAAAAGTCAGCACCTTGAACTTCATAGAATACAAACAAGTTACAACAGAAAATAACACAATTTAGCAGACAGGACTTCCAGCTATTTGACCATTACATCCGTACCTAGTTAGTTAACAGAGAGGGAAGCACCAACATCTGGGTTTTCAAATCTGGGGAGGGGGCTCAATGGCTGCCCAGAGTCTCATCTGGCTAAATCACACAACTCTTCCCAAAGTGAGCCCCAAAACAAAACCTCACATCAGGGTATATATAGACTTCTCCTGGGTCAGAGACCATCACAACCCTCTTGACCCACTGCCCAATCACAAAGTAACAAGGTATGGGCATTCCTGAAAAAACAAGCTTCTCGCCACAGGCTCCATGTAACCACATTCAGCCTATTAGGGGGCAGAGTATATTTTCAAATCAGGGAAGGTTCTCAGGTTCACTTAAGCCTATCAGGGGGCCAAGGGGCAGGGAAGATCTTCAGATTCCCATTACCATTACAGGGGGGCACCTGATTGTTGTTGTTTAGCCTGTGAAGACTTAGTGGGCACATGAAAGCTGTCTTCAATTATTTCAGAGTTTGTCATGTGGAAAAAAGGGATTCAACTAGTTGTGCTTGGACTCAGAAATAAGAACGAGGAATCAGTGAAAGTTGTCAAAAGACAGATTTTCACTCAATGTAAGGAACAGTTTCATAACAGAATGATTATTTCTCTCTCATATTAATAGCCAATTATTAAAATTAGGGAAAACCCAGCTTTTTCCCCCCTGACATATTTCCTTGTCCATCTCTGACAGGGCTGATGGAATATAGGGCTAACATTCTCCCTCAACTAGCTCTGACTTGGGTGGGGGATACAGATTCTTTGTCTAGATTGCCCAAGGCAGGGGGTGTTCTGGGTATAGGGATGGATAGTCTCTCTGGCCAAGAATGTCATTCTTGGCCCCTCATTGGACTGAGCTCACTTCTCTTTGTAAAGTCCACCTGTCATTAACTGTTAACCAATAAGAGTTGACTGCCACCCTCAGGAAAACCCTTCTTCAAAGAGCATGTAAGATGTGGACCTGCTGCCATGAGGGTGTTGGGTATTCGAGCATGCCATGGAAGTTTTATTAAAAATATTGGCATTGTTAATAAAATGACTACCAAGAAATCATGTCTCTCAAACTTTTTAAATGTCACACAGGGCTGATCAAAAATATGATGAACCAGGGCGGCTAGGTGGCACAGTGAATAGAGCACCCGCCCTGGAGTCAGGAGGACCTGAGTTCAAATCTGGCCTCAGACACAACACTAAACTAGCCATTTAACCTTGGGCAAGTCACTTAACCCCAATTGCCCTGCCCTCTCCCCGTCAAAAAGAAAAACAAACAAAAATATGGTGAAGTGCTTTAGGTTTCCTTTCCCCAGAGATCCTCATGTATAGGCTTTGACCATTTTGTTAACTACACAGTGGCAAAGGGGTTCTTGATTAGTCAGAGGGGGAGTATTCTACTGCATAATCACTGAACCCTATTTTTTCAGTCCAAAAACTGGTTTATAACCTTTTATCATGTAATCCGCACATAGTATAATTCTATTCATCATGCTGCTTAATAGGTAAACAGAGTAGCAAAGTATTCACCAGTGGCATATGGATATACATTTATCTCTTGTGCATTGAGAGCCACAAGCCTAGAATTTTCAGTGCACACGTATTGTCATCAGTATTCAATATTCACAAGTATTCCATGCATCCTAATCTTCCATCAATGACAGTTTAGTAATAAATGGTTTTTAAGTAATACAGGCACTATTTTTTAAAGCTTCACATAGCAGTTGCACCCCACTTTTTTTGCAAAAATTTGGTATAAAATCTGTTAAAATTATGTGGTGAAATATGGTAGACAGCCTCTAATGTCCCTATCTGTTAAAAATCTGTGATTCTTTGACTGACTTATGAAATTTCCATACTTTGTTAGATTTTTGCTTAATTTTTCATGTGTTTAGAAAGTGTAAGCAGAAGGTAAACTTCTTGAGAATAAATGCTGTTTGATTTTCGCCTTTGTCTCTCCAGTTTGGCACCTTGAAGACCATAAATGCTTGCTGAATTGAACTGGACCTGCCTTTAGGATTACCGTGTTTCCCCGATAATAAGACCTATCCCGAAAATAAGCCCTATTGAGATTGCTACTGTAGTGAAGGTGATCCCCTGCGCTACACGCTACATTACGGTACCCTCTGTATGCACCGTCCCCCCACCGTGAAACACACGCCGCGCTCCGAGCTGCATCCAATCAGAGCTGCAGCAGTGAGCGCGTCATCCTGTTCTTCCCCAGTGATTTGCTTGCTGGCACCATTGAGAGCAGTGCCACGGAGGAGAGCTGAGGCAGGACAACATAAAAACCCGGTATGTAAGCGGGAGTGAGGGGGCATGATGGAGGATAAAAAGGGCATGATGGAGGAAAAAAGAACTCAGAGGGCATGATGGAGTGAAAAGAAGGACTGATGGTCATAATTTTATTATTCTGTCTGTTTTGACCCCCAGACATGAGTAAAAAAAGGAAGAGCTATACTGTTGAGTATAAGAAATCAATTGTAGAGGAGTCACATGGCAAGAATCTTGCAGTTTTCTGTAAAGAAAAACTTTTGGATCTTCGAATGGTCAGAAAATGGAGAGCAGATTATAATAACCTCAATCAACAGGTGGATGAGGGAAAAGGGAAAAAGCGCAGGTCTGGATCAGGTCGGCAGCCCTTATATCCTGACTTGGAGATCCTCATTGGTGAATGGATTGCTGACAGGAGAGCAAAGGCCTTGGTTGTGCGCAGGGCTGATATTCAAGCATTTGCCCTTTCAATGGCACCAGAGTTTGAAATGGTCTGAGAAGGATTCAAAGCATCACAACACTGGTTGGATGGTTTCCTTCAATGGTATGAACTGTCCCTAAGAAGATCAACAACACTGTTTAAGCTGGAAGATGCTGAAGTTATTAAACGTGCACTTGCATTCAAGTCCTTTATTGATAGGATCGACATTTCCAAGTACCAAACCTGCAATATGATTGCTACCGGTATGGATGAAACTGCAGTGTTTATGGGACAAGGATCTCAAACAACAATTCATCACAGGGGTGCAACGTCAATCTACATTCCCACCACTGGCTATGAAAGTGCACGGGTCATCTGTGTTTTGGCAATTCGTTTGGATGGAAAGAAAGCCACACCTCTCATCATCAGTAAGGGCAAGAAGGATAAGATTGAACGTGTATCTGGCATTTACGTTCTTGAAACCGAAAAAGCCTGGTGTACACAAGTCGTTATAAGAAAGTGGGTTGATTTAATGCTGCCACTTGTTATGCGAGGTAACCAAAGAGGTCTGATAGTCTGGGATTCAGCCAGCACTAACCGCGCTAAAGAAATGAAGAACTTCCTTGCAGAGAGAAGAATAGATCAAGTAATGATTCCTGCAGGAATGACTGCCTATCTCCAGACCCTTGATATTGCAATAAAGAAGCCATTCAAGGACCATTTGTGCATGGAAGTCAATGACTACATAGAAAATAGAATGGAAAGAAATCAGCATGGAAACTTTGTGAAGACCTGTCTGCAAGAAGTTGTGACTTGGGTGAAGAAGTCATGGCATAAAATTACTGACAGCTGTGTTGCCAAGGCACTACGAGCAGGTTACCTGGACAAGACATATTCATTTAAAGAGAGCTATATTGCTGGACATGACAGATTGGGTCCACTTCTTCTGAAGGAAATGGAGGCTCAAGACATCCAGGACAGAATTCAGGGTATGGACACTTATGACGATGTTGTTGAAGAAGATGACATGATCATTATTGAATAAAGGTACATTTTTTTGTTCACATTTACCTGTTTATCAAAATTGCTGTCAATGTTCATCAAAATAAGCCCTCCCCTGAAAATAAGCCCTCTGGTGTTTTTCTGTCCAAAAAAAATAATAAGACAGTGTCTTATTATTGGGGAAACATGGTAGTTTAGAAGCTCCTTGAAGGTGATAAGGGGAGAATGGAGCAAGCATTCATCAAATGCTACAATGTTCCAGGCCCTGTGCTAAGCCTTTAGTAATGTTTTCTCATTTGAGCTTCAAAACAACCACTGGAAGTTAGTGTTATTATTATTCTCATTTTACTTCTGAGGAAACTAAGGCAGACAGAGATTGCATCTTACACTTTTTTATTCAGTGTAGAACCATCATCATACCTTAGACACAATAGGCTCTTGGCAAATATATGTTGATTTATTTTAAAATATTTGATTAGTTGATTTTCCATTAGTTCAAACCACTTTTCCTTCCAACTAGTCTAAAGAACTGAGGTTGTGTCCTAGACAGAGCTGGGAAAGGTGTTGTGGGGAACTGGATTTCACAATAGCTAGCTAGCTGAGTTAGGTGGCCAGCCATCTCTTCTGGAAGGAACTAAGACAATGGGTAATGAGTGACAAGATTGGCACATCAGCTGAAAACAGAGTTGATCTCTGAACTCACAGTTCTTTGAAAGTTTCCCTGGCTTGTTCAAAGTCCAAACAGAAGGAAAATATAAAACATAAAGAGCTCTGTGAGAGCTGTGATATCAAAGCATGTCCCAATGACACAAAAGGAAACTCAGAAAGAAGAGATGATAGCTTCCAAAAAGAAAACCAACAGCTGTGGGGACTTGTCAGTCAGCTGGAATTCTAAACCAATCAGACAGCAAAAATTAGGTCAATAGATTGCACTATTTAACTTTTAGTTAGGATAAGAACCTTTGATGGATTTGGTATATTGGCATCAGCTGGAGAGCTGTCTCTAGTCTGTTTAATTTGAAAGATGGTCATTGAAATGACCCACAATGGATTGATCTCACTGAAATCCATGTGGATAGCTAATTGGTGAATGTGGCCAGTATTCATGCCTTAGTTTGGTTTCCTTCTGACTCTGAAAAAGTAGCAGCAGCAAATGTTCGGTGAAAAAAGCAACACAAAATGTTTACTTGGGTGATCTGTCATATCCCTTTCTTCATATGCTTACTGGGGGCAACAGAACTGTAAGCAGAACGGGGTCACTGGTTCTTTGACTAGGTGATGAAATTTAGTTTGCCAAAAGCACTGCCCTAGGCACACTTCCTTTCTTCTCCTGCAGCATCCCAAGTGACTCCCACTACTCTGCTTCCTGCTTTCTTTCCTCAGATACCAAATTTTCTAGTTTAAGGTTTCAGGAGGTAGTACTAATTATGAGGAAAAGAACTTTCGAAAATGACTTTCAAGTTGGAGAGAACTGCTGTTACTTGTCATGCCTTTTCTCTAAGGTAAAAAAAAAAAAAGAAGCCCATGGGATAAGAAAGTTGTCCCCCTCCCCTTTCTTCCACACTTAAAGAATTCTCTTTCAGAAATTAAGGGGGGGAAATTCATTTTGTCCAAGGTAATTTAATACTGAAAAGTTACTTTCCACAATATTCTTATATTTCAGAGGAGTCAGATTTTTTTCATTCTTCATTTTTTCCCCTTCTTCTTCCCTTTATTTTTTACACTGAATTTAAATATATTCCTTGAGAATATGATAAGGCTAGTAAAAAAGCAGATGCTTGCAATCACTAACTTTCAAGTAAATCATGGGAGATTAATTTTATCTCTCTATAAAAGATGGAGTAAGTTGTGAAATGGGCAATTTAAATATTCGTGGAATTGAGGGTCCCTGCCTTCCCTTATTGCTTTAAACCAATTGGAAAGATAAAAAAAATGGGAACGTTTGCTCTCCCTTACTCTCCCCTTAGCCAGGCACTCTCTTCTTTAAAAGACTTACACAGAGAGTATAATAAACACATAGCCCATCTGTCAAAGGATGCATTTTGGCATTTATGAAATGATTGGCGTCTGCAGAAATGACTTAAGCACATCATTACCTTGCAGGGCTTTTAAACAAAGAGCTCACCTGTTCTTTAGGTATTATCTGATCTGGGAAAATAGACTGCTATATAGAGTCACAAAGAAAACTCTTCCTTGTTTCTTTTACATAGGGGCTCAAAGAATGGCAAGGTCAGCATCAAACACTTCCTTCCTCTTCTCTGTTTTTCCCTCTCAGACTCAACTTTTGCATATTAAACAGTCTCCTTTTTCCAGTGTTGGGTGAAGACTCCTTTTTCTGAGGAAAAGTGTATAGCACTGGGCTGTAGCCTATCCCAGTGATGCACAACTGCCTGCTAAACCCTTAGAAGCCACCAAATCTAAGAGTCTCAGAATTGGAAGGAACTTCAGAGTCTATCAAGTCCAGACCATACCTGAACAATAATGCCCTCAAGAGTATGCCATATAAATGGACTTCTAGCCTCAGCTTGAAGAACTCTGTTGAAGGGACAATTCACTACCCTCACTACCCCACTACCTTCCACTTTGGGATGATTCCCATTGCTAGGAATTTTTTCTTTAGTTCAAGTCTATCTTGCCTCTGCAATCATTGATATTAGTCCTGCCTTCTAGGGCCAAGTTGAACAAGTCTTGTACTTATGCCATGTGACAGCCCTTCAGATACTCAGACCGCTATCATAGTTCCCACTTACATAGTTTCTTCTCAAGGCCAATGATCTCAGTTTATTTAAAGAATCCTCATTCTCACAGATTGAAGCATACTTTTAAAACTTTATTTTTCTTCAACTTTTTTGTCTGTGTTTTCTTTCTCAACATAACTATTATGGAAATGTTTGCATGACTACACATGTATGGTCTGTATTGAGTTGCTTGCCTTCTCAATGAGGGGGTTGGGGAAGAAGGAGAGGAGAGAATTTGGAGCTTGAAGTTTTAAAAATGCACATTAAACATTAGTTTTTACATATAACTGGGGAAAATAAAATACTAAATGAAGAGAAAAAAAGAATCCTCATTCTCTGGGCGTCCTGGTTACACTCCTCTGGACACTCTTAACTCTTATGCATGCTCTTAGGATGGTTCCTGGCACGTGGTGAATGCTGACTAAAAGTTTTTTGACTTACTTTTGGAGACAAAGCAATGCTAGAATAGCCCTACCTTTCATGAAAAAAAGAAATTCTCTACAAACCTTAGGGTATGTTCTGGGATTGTGCCATAATAGAACTAGAAAAATGTAATGGATAAATAATGCTATCATCATATAACCACCGGTTTCACAACAAGGAAAATTTAATATACCTCTATCATATAGAGACACTTGTTCGAAAATACCAAAAATGTACTTTTTCAAAATAAAGGAAAAATAATATGAATCTGTGGAAGATTTTCTGAAAATTGCATCTTTGAAAATTTTCAGTGGATACTAAAATACTGTTTTATGGGATCCATAGTGGTTGAGCTTGCTCATGAAATTCTAGTGGTTAGAGCAGTGCTGTAAAACACAAATAGAAACAGAGGCCTCTAAACTCTATACAAGGATCCCTTTGGGCTGCAAATTGATTTAGAAAACTACATATTAACATATATTTTATTATATATATGTATGTGTATGTATATGTATATGTGTGTGTATATGTATATGTGTGTGTATATGTATATGTTTATTTTGCTAGTATTTTCTGATCACATTTTGATCTGGTTTGGGCTGTTCTCCCAGGAGTGTGGCAGGTCATAAGGTGGCCCATAGAGAGGTTATTTGATACCTTTGCACTAGCATGTCTGCATAATTTGAGTACTTCAGATAATTTGTGAACACTGGAAAGGGATACATCTTTTAGGGGGTCACTAGACATTGTGGGCCATCAAAGCATAATAAGTTCATGGGACTTCGAGATTGTTTAGTTCTATACTTCCATTTTACATATGAGAAAATTGGGGCACAGCAAAAGATTGCATAGGTTGTTAGTGGCAGATCCAAGAACAGTACTTGGACTATCTAATTCTGAATACCATTATCTTTTCTTTAAGCCATGCTGCTTCTCCCATCTTTTGATGAGTTGTGGCTTCTTTCTCTACTTGATAGAACCTCTGTGAGCTCCTTAGAATTGAGGCAGTATAAACAGAGAGGGACAACTGATTTAGAAAAGCTTTTCACATAGCAGCTAATTTACTCCCTTTAGGTCACATCCCAACTACCCCTTGAAGACAGTAGTTGGCATATGCTGTTGTATACCTTGTGGGGTTTGCTTTGTTTATATACCACTTGATCATTCCTGAGTAAAATAGGAACAAAATTCTGTTAAGATAAAGAAATCCAAATCAGATTTTTTTTTGATAAAAAGTGTGTTGGAGGAGAGGGTTGATAGCAATAGTAAAAGAATGAAGGTATTTTATGATCTGTGGATTTAGTTTCTCTTACTACTCCTATTCAGTCTTAACAAGGATTATCAGGACATGATTATTTGAAGACTTGACCATGTTGGAGAAGGAGCCAAAGCTCACAGAAGGCTGTATCTGGGTAAGGAAATAAATGGTAATTTGAGGGAAGAGGGGACAGAAAAGGCTTCATGAAAGCGAAAGAATCTGAGCTACATCTTCATAGTAGGCAAGCATTTTGAGAGTGAGAGATGAGAAGGAAGCACATACTGGACAGCCTTTGCAAAGGCAAGGGCATAGTTGGGTTCCTGGAATAAGATGGGAGGAAATTAGCATTTATTAAACACCTACTATGTGACAGATACTATGCTAAGTGCTTTGCAAGTATTATCTCATTTGATTCATACAACAATCCTGGCAGGTAGGTCTATTATTATCCTCCTTTACAAATGAGGAAACTGGGGCAACCCTTCCATGTTGAATTATAATCCAAGTTTAAAAATCCATAAGAAAAAAAAAAGAAAAGGATATAATTCCAAAGAGAATTTCTCTTTGAATGGCATTTTGGGCGGCTAGGTAACACGGTGAGTAGAGCACCAGCCCTGGAGTCAGGAGGACCTGAGTTCAAATCCAGCCTCAGACACTTAACACAAAAACTAGCTGTGTGACCTTGGGCAAATCACTTAACCCCAATTGCCCTCCAAAAAGCAAAAAATAAAAATAAAAAATAAAAATCTGTAAGGATTATATTTCAATAGTTGCAAAGTTGCTGAAGATTTGAAGCTTAGGTCTGGTATGCCAGGAACACTATGCAAGTTGCATTAGTCTAGAGTAGGGTAGAATAGTTTGGAGTAGTTTCTGGTTAATGAGTCAGGTTGACCTTTGTATGTGCTTTCCCTTGAGGATGTTGCATGCAAAGTAATCCACCCTCATTATGACCTGTGCCTAAAGAGCGCCTCATGTAGAGAAGGATGTAATGCTGTGTTGTTATATATCATAAAAATTAGAACTAGAGAAAAAGACCCAATAGGTCATTCAGCCTATCCCCTGCCAGGACAGGACCGTTCCCTGCCAAGTTTTCTTTAATGTTTTGTTCAGTCTGGCTTTAAATGACCCTAGTAATGGACTCTTGGCTTTTTCCCTTGAGATTCCAGTTGTCAGTGTAATAGGCTTTGTTGTTAGAGAACTCCTCCTCTGTGTTCAGACAATTTCTTCCTTTGCTCAATTTTATCTCATTACTGCCTTTATTTTGCCAGTGATATTCACCTAGAACATTTCTCTCTCTCCCCTTCATGTTTACACCTTACTGAGTTTTAAAACCGGTTTTTCACATCCCTCTTAGCCATGGTTTGGCTTCTATGTGTTTGCCATGAGCCTTTTAAACTTTCTTCTCTTCCTCACACATTTTGTGGCTCTCTTTGGAATTCTGACTTTCTTTGATCAACCCTTTTCAGGTCCATAAGTGTCTGGAACACCATATTTCACACTAGATGATGTCTCCTCAGAGTCATCTAGAGGGGGTGATTCTCTCCTAGTTCTGTGACTGATGCTTTTGTGTATATAGCCTAAGATTATATTGCTTTTCTTGCTACCACATTACACTGAGAAAAAGAGAAAGTCTGGATCTGATATAATGCATGTGGGTACAAAGTACCAATCTGTTGGACAAGAGGGAAAGTAGTTGACTGGTGTGGCTAGTGATTGTGTGAGGCCTCTGGGCCATTATTCTTTTCAGAGCTTTTCTTATGGCTCTGAGCTCAATTGAATTTTGAAGAAAGTTTGAAGAAAAATATGTATTCACTTCTACATCGTCCCTTATTTCCATGAAAAGGAGACATAAAGGTGGCCTAAGAATAGGTGAATGAACAATATAAACTTTATGTCTCCTTTTTTCATGAAAAGAAAGGATAATGGAGTAATGAAGAACAACTGTTTTTCTGAACATTTCTAGATAGCCTCAAATATTGGGAAAACTCCATGTAAGAATCAATAAGATATACACAGAAAAGAGAGATTAAAAGAGTCACCTGTGTTTTCCCCTCAAACTACTATAGATATTAGAAACAATAACTGCTTCCACTACATAGTTCTTTAAGGTTTAGAAAATACTTATCCTATATGATTTCCTTTGATCCTGACAACCTTATGAGATAGTTGCTTTTTTTTATCCTATTTTTATGAATGAGGAAACTGAAGTTCAGGCATTTAATCCTTGTTGCTTAATTCTTATTAAAATACCCATGTGACCTTTGCTTAGAGTCACACAGATAGTATCTGAGGTGAGACCTGAACTCAGGTCTTCATGATTAGGTTTAACATGGTATACCACACAGACTCTCAGTTTGGAGTCTTTCCATCTAGGTTTAAGTCACAGATAAATTGTTTAATAACAATGTGACCTTAGATGAGTCATTTAACTTCTCTGAACCTGTTTCCTCTTTTGTAAAAAAGGGATAATAACATTTATATTACCAGCCTCAAAGGATTGTTCTGGAGATCAAATTAGATAATTCACAGAAAGTATTATATAATTGTCAGCTACTGTTATTATTATTATTATTATTATTATGCATACTCATCAAATTCCCTTGAGTTGTCGGATTTGGGTTTTTTTTTTTGGTACAATGCAAAAGTGAGCTGCTATAAATATCTTTGTAGAGATAGGGCCTTTTCCTCTTTATTAGATCTATTTTGGGGTATGAACCTAGCAGTGGGTATAGTTGGGCTAAAGAAATATGCTTTTTGTTAACTTTTTGTATAAATTCCAAATTGCCTTTCATAAGTCCACCAATCGGCTTGCATCAATGTGGCTATTTTCCAAAGGCTTTTCTTTCTTTTTATTTTCAATGAGATAGAGGACACGAGGGAAAGAAAATAGAATTCTGATAATTAAACAAATAAAACTTTAATTAAAAAATGATAATGTATTCAAGTATTTGAAAGTTTTGAAAAGACTGAATCATGATGTATTTTGGTCCATTCCATGAAACATCACCATGGTTTGCTGATATTCTGAAAACTTCACTGTGCCAGAGACTGGATTCATTTTCCTTTCAGTTCCTAGACATATGCTTGAGGTGCTGGTTTATTTTTCTCTACTGCCATCAGCTCAATGCCCATTCTGGTGTGCTCTCCCTATTGTCAATTGCCAATAATTAATACCCAGTTCTATTTGAACATTTAAAATATGCTTTTACAAAGGGATATTTTCTTTAAAGATATAGCAACCTTAGAAGTTGCAAACATTTCTCTCCCACCCATTCACTCATTCAGTACTTTGGGGCATACTTTCTCTTATACCATTCCTGTCCCTAGGGAAAGTGGGCTCAAACCTAGTTTCTACATAGCATTCTCCCTGCCAGATTCACTTCCAAATTTGGTATAGCTGCTGCATGAGTTCTTGTATCAGTTACCTCTGTGCTGGGTTGCTTAGGTCATTTTATAGGGCTTTTAAGTTAGGCTGGTCCAAAGGTCCCTCAGCACCTCAATGCTAGGCTGTCTGAACACAAAACCTGGCACATATGCTGGCTTCCTGACCCTTGTTGGCTCACCGTTGTAATCTTGCAAAGATCAACAGGTCATAGCTATTTTCAATACTATCTCACCTAAAAACAGTACAGAGAAAGGCCAGAGAGGCAATTAACAAATGTCTATATCCATGGACACGTGCTGACCTCAGGTGGTGGGGGCCTTCAGCCTTTCTCCTTATATCATTTCCTCTCTTACCCTAACAGTAGTTAGGCAGGCAAGACTCAGGGCAAAGTACAGGCCTCACTTTCATGCCCTTTGAAGGTACCCTAGTTCTGGCTATGTAGTCAATCAGTAGTTTGTCTCTTCATCACATAGTGGACTGAAACCAGTTACAGAATATTTGTACATGTTCCAGGGTATGGAGAAGAGCATTTCCATTCCATATCATTATGCCTTTCAAGAAGCAGTTTCCTCAACCTTTTCCATGTGGGAGGTTGTTGTGCCCGAGCCCCAACCTTCAGTTACATAAGCAAGACCAAAAGATAAATTATTTCAGCAGCCCACTGTTTTATAAACTCAAGAATATGCCCTACTGGGGAGAGGACTCTATGTTGACCAGAAAAGAAAACTCAAAATCCAAACCCAAAACTGTTGGGAAACCAGAAGTCAATTTGGCAGAAAATGGGTTAATACCAGTAACTTACACTGTATACTACAACCAGTTCCAAATATATGTTATAAAATGGTCACTTAAAAAATGTAGACTAATGGAGGCTGTATCCTTTAAAACTATGGTTTTCTATAGTGGTCCATTGAATTCAACCTTTTCATTTTGTAGACGAGTACACTGAGATATGAAGTGACTTAAAAGGTCACAAAGCCAGTAAATATTTGAGGTAGGATGTGAACCCAGGTCATCCGGAGTCCAGTGACAGCTCTCTATCCACTATATTATATCATGCCGCCTATGGCTATGAAAATAATTAACAACAAGAAAAAGGGTAGAGGAAATGACAAAAGATGAAGTGTCTTCTTTTAATTAGGTGATATCAAGAAGTTTTTATTAATAATAATAGATAGTATTTTATATCACCTTAAGATTTGCAAAGCAGTTTATGCATATTATCTCATTTGATCCTCACAACAACCCTGGGAGATAGATACTATTATCTTTTTTACAAATGAGGAAACTGAGGCTGAGAGGTTAAGTGAATTGATGACAATTGTCCAGCTAGTTAATGTATAAGGCAGGATTTGAACTGAGGTCTTCCTGATTCAAAGTCCAAAACTCTATCCGTTCTACTACCTAGGTGGTTTACTTGAATAATATTAATGCAACTGGAATCAAGATAAGATATCATCAAATTGGAAATAATCTTTGGATAAAAGTGTTTTCAATCAATATCTATAGTGACCTGACTCAAATTTATAAGGATAAAATCCTTTCCCCTATAGATAAGTAGTAAAAGGACATAATATGAAAAATGTTCCAAATAACTAATAAAAGAAATAAAACAATTTTGAGGAATCAATTCAAACTCATAAAAGTAGTAAATATGTTAATGACTTGAAACTATCAATATTGGAGAAGTTATGGAAAGAGAAGTGTACTAATACATTGTTAGTGGATTGGAAAGAAAAGTGTGCTAATACACTGTGGATTTAAAACCTGTGTTGAAAAGCATAACTAGTGTGGAGTTGATGGGGCTTTATCTTGGGGTGCTGACATCTAGAAGGGGCCCTTTCTTTCTGCAGTAACCACTGCTCCCACCTTATTGTGCCATGTAGTGATTCAATTGTTTACAAACTACCATTTGCGTCTCAGTACTGGGTTGCCTTTCTTATGGGACTCACCTTTTCTCAGCCCCTGTGGAGTCATGGGCCAGAATCCCAGGGGGGTAGGCTACCTTCCAGGCATAATTGTACCAGTGGTAAGACTGTTCTTTACATCACTATGTATCAGCAAGCACCCCAGAGTCCCCAGGGTGTCTGCCAACACAGGTTCTTAGATCTGCCTTGTTAAAGGAAAGCAACTCAAAATGGGTTAACAAGCTTACTTTAATCAGTCAAACATATATCGTTTACCTCATTCAGGGGAAAAAGGTCAGCACCCTGAACTTCAAAGTATACAGGCAGAATTATCAAGACAGAAACAGATCAAGTAGACAGCTTTCCAAACTGTCCA
>NW_027186473.1:29138793-29172654 GCF_028583685.1 Petaurus breviceps papuanus
GGGGGGGGGGGGGGGGAAGGGGTGGCTCAGGACAACGGCTTCCCAGAATCCATATCAAATCACAGAACACTTCTCAAAGTGAGCCCCAAAACAAAGCTACACATCAGGGCTTATATAGCCTTCTCCTGGCTCAGAGAACAACCTTTTGGACCCACTGACCTATCAAAAAGTATCTACTGAAAAACAAGCCTCCCACCCCAGGCTCCAGGTGCACTTTAGCCTAGGGGCAGGGAAGATCTTTAAATTTGCATTTCCATTACACATCCATACCAAATCAACATCTGGGTTTTTCAAAGCTGGGGGTCTCTGGACAATGGCTTCCCAGAATCCATATCAAATCACAGAACACTTCTCAAAGTGAGCCCCAAAGCAAAGCCTCACATCAGGGGTTATATAGCCTTCTCCTGGCTCAGAGAATGTAACAACCTTATTGACTCACTGGCCAATCAAAAAGTATCTACTGAAAAACAAGCCTCCCACCCCAGGCTCCAGGTGCACTTTAGCCTAGGGGCAGGGAAGATCTTAAAAATTTACATTCCCATTACACACTGCCATTAGCAACTTTTCTCCACACAGCTGAATATGCCCAGTGCACAAGAATACCTAGATATAATTCTTGACATAACTGCTTTTCCACATAGGATACTGGCCCATTTTTGAAGGTATTATAATAACACAGAACTTAAAACATATTTAGCAAGGGTGTTAATAAAATACATGGTATTTTGCCATGTTGTGGTTTTTATTGGTGTGTCCCAATGAACAACAAACTTCATATGAACTGAAATGAATAGAACATTTGGGAAATAAGAAACTTTTTGTATATTCTTCAAAGGAATATGCTTTCTTTTTCAAACATGCAGTTGTCAGTGTCCTTGAAGGCAGAAGAGAGAGACTTTACCATTAGAGACTGTTTGGCCTTTGGAGATGAGCCAAGAGAGAAAAAGGTAAAATCATATAAACTGAAGATGTGAAACTGAGAAGTGAGAAAAAGTTTTCACTTTGGGGGGTGGGGTGGGAACCTAAATTCCACCATTTCTGAAAGGTCAAATATTTTTCAAATTGAGTTTACAGCTTTTCTTTGTTTTTTTGTTTTTGATTTTTTGTATTTTGGAAAGGCAGCTTTCCCAAGCCAGAGAGAATCTGGCATATCAGAATTGTGCTCAGCATATACAAAATGAAGGGAATTTAATTGGATTAGAAATTCAATTTAAACAGTCTCTGGACTTTGTTTTGCTTTTTACTTTGTGACCACCACAATTTAGGATCATAGATTTAGAGCTGGAAGGACCCTAAGGAGACATCTAATCCAATCTTTCATTTTACCTATGAGGAAACTGAGGCCAACAGGTTGGCAGTTTGGGAAATACATATGTCTTCAAATAATTCTGAAATATACTCATGAAAATAGGAAATTTGGGTTCTCATTCAAATCTCTAGATCCTGCATTTCCAAGATATTCCTTCGAAACTTAACACTTACTCATTAAGCAAAATAAATAGACCCAGCTAGCTTCCCTGGGGAGAAATTGGAGACTTGTAAGGTCTGAGTTCCTCACCTATGTGAAATTAACGAGGGGGTTGATGATTACTATGGCACCTCTCCTTCATAACCTGCCAGACAATCCTGACCTTTCCCTCATTAGGCCCATTGTCCTGAATCTAGTCACCATTTCCCTAATACAATAGATTTATATTTCAATTTTTAACTAGAGGGGAAATTTCTCCCAGGAAGAACATTTGTTTCTCCATTCCTATCTCTCTTCTGTTTTCAACCTCTCCAAAATATATGAAGGTATGGTGAGACCTTAGTTGTAGGTTTTCCCCCTCTTCTTTGTCATTTTACCCTTCATCTGCCAAATTCAGTGAGAAATTTGGGTTTATTAAATGCACAAGGCTTTCTCGGTATTTATCACAGATGTAAATGAACACTCTCTAGAGCGCTCTTTTTGGGGACGGCGCTGATGATCATGTTGCCATGGTGATAACAGAACATACAGGTCCATGAGGCAGGAGCTTTAGTAATTCGGCAGCTTGAAACTTAATCAGTGAGCGGCAACTTCTCCCCCATATTTCAATATCACTTCAGCAAATTGAATTCTAAGTCAGTTGTCAGTCCAATGTATTCCCTGAGGTTTCCCCTCTGCAAAAATTGCCTCTTTATTCTATACACTGATGATCAGAGAGTAATTGAAATCTGCAGCTGTTTGTCATGCTATTTATACAACTCTGCCTTGTAGCCAGCAACCTTGGTGGGGCGTGCTCTGTAGGTAACAATTAGATCTGGAAACCTTTTTTTTTTTTTTGGTTGAACAACTGAAGGATTGTTTTCACACAAAATATTTTTATTTTAGGTACTTTTTTGTGATCTCTTTGTCTCTGTCTCTCTCTTTGTGTCAGGGAGCAGGGTGGGAAATAGGGTAAATTGTATGGGGTTTTCAGAGGGTGGAGTTCAGACAAGGTTCAACAATGGCTTATAATTAAGGAAGGACTAATTTTGCATTCTGTGTTTTTACAAATTGCCCAGAGAACTGGTGTAATGAGGAAAAAGTGTTTGTTCTTTGGGGATCTTTCTCTCTTGATTTTCTAATAATCCACTCTCCAGCTAGGAGAAAGTGTGGCAGTGGTGGCATAGCCCTGGGGTGTGGAACAGTCCTTCTCCTTATGTATTATTTAATATTTTAACAATTTCCCCCTTTCCCAATGAAGTTCCTCATTGTTATGTCTTCCCACAGTTCTTTGGGGTGGGGGTTTCTATTGAAAATCATTGTAAGAGCTCTCTTAAGCATGAACTCTGCTGAAGTCTTAGTATGGGACCATTGGATATGCAAGATGTTTCCATTCTTCTATTTTCCTTTGTCACCCACTAGAAGATAGTAGGAGGCTACCAGAACTTTCCTTTCCAACCTAAAAGGAAAAAAAAAGTGGTCATGGGCAGGGAAGGAGAGGATTAAAAAAAATTATATGGCTGGGGAAAAACAGAGCATCCAGAGTGTAGACCTGTTGACTTGGATAGAACTTTTTGAAAACTCACATCATTATTTTTTCCCAGATCCCTGTGCAACCATACCAAGGCAGGCTCTATTTTTTCACCCTACCATGAAGTGAGACTGCCATTGGTTACTGGCTTTCCCTAGGCTACCAACCCTACCGTGTACATTCTTTATTTTTCTTCACTCACTCTCTCCCTCACATTCTCGCTGTTGTGGTATTTGGAAACGGGTATTGTTTGAGGGTTCTTTGTACAATTTAAAAGTTATTTTCATGTGGTCTTGAGGTCAGTCAGACAACAGCAGTCTCCCTGAATACCTATTGAGAGTAGCATACAAAGACAGGCAGGGTGCCACAGTGGAATTCCACTAAGTTAATAGAGCGTTAATAAATGTGGGCAATCGATAGCCTTACACTGCCCATCCTATGCATAGCTGAGTATTGCATCTCATATTTTGTTTCTAAAAGTCAGGACTTGATTTTCACTAGTAAAGTTTGGTAGAGTTCTCACCTTGGCAGCTATTGCATAATGTTCAAATGTTTTGTTAGAAAAATGACAGAATCTGCCTGCAACAGAAGAGCTCTACAGATGAGAGAACTCACGCATAATGGATGATTGGTGAATTGTTGGTAGCTAATGATGCCAGGGCTCCGAATCCGACATTGCTTGGCATTTATCTAGCCCTTCTTTCCTCCAAAAGCTTTATTGTCCCTTTTCCACTGTTCTTTAAAATGATACTGCAGATCAAGTCTTGATGTAACAAACTCTAAGAGATTACCAAAATTTTCAGTTGTGTGCAATGTTATTTGAAATAAGTGGACTATTGGCTGGGCTTCCAAATCCTTCTTTTGTTATAGAGTTATTGTAATAGGATTTGCAGTAACTACATTTGCTCTAAAAGGATTTACACCTATTTAGCAATTGGGCACTTTCCAGGGCCCCATGGGCTGGCACAGACCATCTCAGCAGTTGTGCAGTGTTAGTAGCAGGATGAAGAGATGTATAACAAATAGCTAACAGGTGGCACAAGGGAAAGAGCACTGCCTTTGGAATCAGAGGATCTGGATTCAAATCTAACCTTTTATTCTTAGTAGCTATGTGATCTTGGACAAGGTACTTAACATTTCTGATCCTCAATTTGCTTCTCTATAAAAATGAGGGGGCCAGACTGGATAACCTCTGATTCTCCAAAGAATCTCCAGGAAGACTATAGGAAGATTTGAAAATGGGGCCCTGCTTTAGGAAAGAGGGAAGATGTTAAGATATGTGATGATATAATATGATCAATATGGAAAACATATATTTAACATGATTGCACATATATAACCTATATCTAGTTGCTTTTAGGAAGGGGGAAGGGACAGAAAGGGAGGATGAAAAATTTGGGACTCAAAATTTTGGAAAATGAATGTTAAAAATTGTCTTTACATATAATTGGAAAAAAATACTATTAAAAAAGATATGAGATGATACACAAGGTTTGAAGCAGTGCACAGAACCAGAACTAGGCAATATATCACTTTAAGATTTTTTTTCTTTTCACCATTGCTTTTTCCTTTCCAATGAAAAATCTAGGTCTTTGATCCTATGATTCTTTACCTGCAATCCTCAAGAGTCTCCTGGATGACACTTCTGGAAGGTGGGTTTCCATTGGCATGGACTTAGGGGTCCAAGGAAAAAGATGGCATATTCTTCTTGTCCTGATGAATCCCAGAGGGTTTTAGGGACCCCCTGTGGAAGACATTAGAGTTGTTCCCAGTTTTCCCAGATATTTTAATTGGCTTGAGAAAATTTAGAGGTACCTGGATAAACTACTCCAGCATTCCTCAAGGAAGTCCTACGTCCTTCTCTTCCTTCAAGGTTCCTATGGCTTTTTGTATGTATCACATAATTAGGATGTTATAATACATATTTTTGTATTGATGTTGAGACATAAGCTCCTTTAGGAAAAGGTCCTCATGTTGGCTGAATTTGTACCATCTAGCACACAGTAGGTACATAATTATGTCCTGTCTATACAGGCTCTTTCAGATTTGGAGGCAAGAGGCACTTTGTTCTCAGAAGCCCCTTGTTTCTCTGATTTAGTTTTCATTTGTTAACAACACTAGCAATGGATATTCATGTGTAGGCTAGATTTGGAGTTAGATGATTTGTGTACAAATTCCAGCTCTGCCACTTATTTGCTGTATGACTTTGGCAAATCACTTTTTCTCTCTAGATCTCAGTTTCTTCACCTATACAATTGGAAGGTTGATAACCTCTATGAACCTTTACAACTCTAAAATTATGATCCCAAGTTATTTCCTAGAACCCTATGAGGTAGGTACCAGCATTATTATCCCAATTTTTCAGATGAGGAAACTGAAGTTCATATATAATTAGACTAGAGATAGTAAATACTTCATTTACTACATGCCAGGTTGTAAAGCCATGCATTAGTAGCTTTCCAGAGGACTACTGATGTGAACAGCTTTCAAAGTTCCGATTACATAGTATAGTGAACACTCTATTCAATAACAAATCAGAGCAAAACATTCACAGAAAATCAAGGGACAGCATTCACAATGTTACAACTTATCACAGAAAAACAAAATACAGCATTCACAATGACTTATCACTAAAATGGTCACATAGTTTTCTCCAAAGTGGTCAGAATAGTTTTCAACAAAGTACAATCATTCAGTGTCTCAATCATTCAATCATCCTTAAGGAGGCTTGCCTCCTTAAGGGACACAAAATACGAAAGTCAAAGTACTCCACCCCTGGATAGTACATTCATTTAGTCAATCACAGAGTCCTTAATTCAATCACAAAGTACAATAACAAATAAATTACAATTCCATCAGTTACTATTCAACAGAAAATAACACAATTCATGAGACAGGGCTCCTAGCTGTTTGACCATTACATCCATACCTAGTTAGTTACCAGAGAGGGAAGCACCAACATCTGGGTTTTCAAAGTTGGGGTGGGGAGAGTGGCTCAATGGCTGCCCAAAGTCTCATCTGGCCTAATCACACAACTCTTCCCAAAATGAGTCCCAAAGGAAAACCTCATCAGGGTCAGTCACTACTCAGTATTCATGGAGAATTATTGTGAGAATCAAATGAGATAACATATGCCAAGTGCTTTGCAAACTTTAAAGTGCCATATAAATGCTAGCTATTGTTATGATTATTGTTTAATTGAATTGACTCTGTTGAATAGAGTTGATGCTAGGAGAGGCAACATGGCAGAATAGAAAGAATACTGGCTTTGGAGATAGGAGAAACCTGGATTAAAATCCCACCTCTGGCACCTATTAGTTATCTTCAAGTTCCTGAGCCTTAGTTTATCTCTAGGAAATGCAGCTAGTAATTCCCATAGTAAGCATGTAGCTTACAGCGCTCTTGTTAGAGATGGATGAAATAATGTAAGTAATATGTTTTATGAACTTAGAAAGTGCCAGATAAATGTCAGCTGTTATTTTCAAAACTGGTAGACTTCAAGGAAGCATGGATTATTTTGGCAGGACAAAGGAAGAGGAAAGGCATATCCAGTAAATGTGTGTACCCTTCAGTAAATCTATGGGCCATGCCCGTGGCCCCAGGGTGAGAGGACAATTAAAATGTGGAGCTGAGTGCTTCTTACACATCATACACCCATGCAATCCTTCATTTACCTACTTTGTTCCAGGTCTTATGGGATAGATAAAAGGGCGCTGGGCTCAGAGTTGGCCAACTTTGGGTTGAAATCCTGGTACTTGCATTTCATAGTTGTCTGACTTTGAACAAGTCATTTTTGTGAGCCTCAGTTCTATTATCTGTAACATTGGGATCATAACTATAGTAGATATTTTACAGGTTTGTTTTGAAGACAGTCCAAGTTAATGTGAATTGTTATGGTGATGTATCCACAGGGTTAGTGTGATGCTCAATATGTATATGAAAGCACTTTGTTATGGCCTAAAATAGTCATTGGCCAAGAGCAATTTGGGACTTCATTTGACTTGATTTGATTGGTGGCTTATTTGAGTATAAGAGCTGCCTTAAAAGCATAGTTCGGGTACCAGTCAGTTAGTCAATAAACATTTATGAAATGCATACTATGTTTTAGGTACTATACTGTGTCCTGGGGATACAGAGCAAGGCAGAAAACAGTCCCTGCTCTTAGGAGCTCACAGTCTAATGGGGAGACAATATATGCACAACTATGTACAAAAATCCTATACATAGGATAAATTGTAGATAATTATTTTTTTAATTTTATTTTTAAAAATTTATTTATTTACTTTTGGTTTACAACATTCAGTTCCACAGTCCCTTGAATTTCAAATTTTCTACTCCTCCTTCTCTTCCTCCTTTCCTCCCACGGTGACATGCAGTCAAATATAGGACCTACAAATGCCTTCACGTTAAATATTAGTCAAGTTGTAAAGAAGGATTATAACCAGTGGAGTGAACAATGAGAAAGAAGAAACAAAACAAAATAAAACAGCAAAAAAAGTGCAAGCAGTTTGCTGCAATCTGCATTCAGACTCTGTAGTTATTTCTCTGGATGAGGACATCCCTTTCCATCATGAGTCTTTTGGAGTTGTCTTATAACCTCACATTGCTGAGAGGAGCCCAATCTATCCAAATTAGTAGTCACAGATACGATATGTCTGTAATTGTGTACAAAGTTCTCCTGGTTCTGCTCTCCTCACTTAGCATCAGTTTATATAAGTCTCTCCAGGTTATTATGAAGTTCATCTGCTCCTCATTTCTTTATAGCACAATAGTATTCCATTTCATTCATATACCACAATTTGTTCAGCCATTCCCCAATTGCTGGACATCCCCTTGATTTCCAAATCTTTGCCACCACACAAAGAGCTGCTATAAATATTTTTGTACTTACTGGCCTTTTCCCCATTTCTATGATCTCTTTGGGATACAGCCCTGGAAGTGGAATTGCTGGGTCAAAGGGTATGCAATTATTTATAGCCCTTTGGGCATAGTTCCAGATTGCTTTCCAGAATGGCTGGATCAGCTCACAACCCCACCAACAATGCATCAATGTAATCGGAGATAATTAATAGAGGAAAGGCACTAGTATCAAGGAGGATTGGGAAAGGCTTCCTGTAGAACCTGGGATTTTAGCTGGGACTTGAAGAAAGCCAGGGAAGCCAGAAGGTGGAGATAAAGAAGGAGAGCATTTTGGACATGGGTCACAGCTAATAAAAAATTCCTGGAGTCGGGAGATTGGAGTGTCTTGTTTGAGAAACAGCAGGGGGGCCAATACCACTGGATCAAAAAATGCTTGGGAGGTGGTGGTGGTGGTAAAGTGTAAGAAGACTGGAAAGGTGGGAGGAGAAACGACTTTTCTCATCTCCTCATTTATTATTATCCTTTCTCTTTTGAGACTATTGTGTATATAGTTTGCATTTACTTCACTCATGCATGTGTTGAATCCTTAACACCTCCCCTTCTCCCCCCACCCCAAACCTTTTCACATTAGGGACTATTTCTTCTTTGTCTCTGTATTCCCCAGTGCCGAGCACAGTGTCCCCTATGTAGCAGGCATTTGATGAAGTTTTGTTGAATTAAATTGAGTGGGATAGGGAGGCTTCTCCACCATCCTTGTACAGGTGGATGCATACTTAACATTCATGTACACAAAATGAACTTTTACAATAACTACAATGGAGAACTTCAGAGTAGAAACCCCATTGATTTAGGTTGCAACCTGTTTGTGCCTTAATGACTAAATCTTAGGCAGTTATCTGAGGTATGCAGACATTAAGTGACTTACTCAGGATTGCTCAACTAGTAAATATCAGAGAGGAAATATGAACGTAGCTCTTCTCAGTTCCAGATCAAGCATTCTATCCACTATATTACACTGTATTTATACAACAATGATGATGAGAACAATGGTGATGATAAATCCACGATCTTGTTGACATGAAGTCTTTCTTTCACTAATGATCACATTCAATTCATGCCTTTTTATCCTGTACAACTGTTATCCATATTTTCCCATAAATCCTCCTTAGAGGATCTACCTGAGGTACTAGAGGTGTTCCCCCAAATCTTAGAATATTTTCTGGATACTGGTACAGCACTTGGACCATCCATCTATTATCTTTTGTTCTTGTTACCTGACATTCTCCCCTTTTCCCTATCATGTTTTTGAAGATGCCCTTTTCATCACTTCCCATCTACAAGTCATAATTGACAACACCATTCAGCCTCCTTGTATCTGCCATGAATATTTCTATTGCCCTTTGGAACAACTTCTATTTTGATTCCTGTGGGATCATTGTGATTCATGATTTAATGCTCTGTGGCATCAAGAGGAAAAACAGCAACTCACATTTGTAGAATGCTTTAAGGTTTACAATGTGCTTTCCTCATGACAATTATGTTAGGAAGGTGGGTCAAATAGCATTGTCCCCATTTACATATGAGGAAATTATAGCCTGAGAGAAATGAAGGAATCTTCCGGATCTCATGGTTATTGTAAATAAGGATCAGAGTCAGGAATCAAACTCTAGTCTTCTGACTTCAAGTCCAGGTCTCTTTTTGATTCCATTATTAAAAGGAAATAGCACAAACCTTACACTCTAAATGTCACTAGTGCCAGAATGTAAACAGTTAATTCTTTGGCTATGATCAGCTCTGGGGATTTCCATTCTCTGAAGCAGCTTCAGGCCTGTGTGTATGTAGTAACAGTGAATATATACTTCCTAAAAACACAGCATGCCTTGCTAATGCTCTGTGGCAAAAAAACAAAAACCAAAAAAACCTTCAGAAAACCAGCAGCCCACTTAGGATTTGGATCTGCAGTGTTTATTACACTCTATTGTGTGAATTGTTTCTTTCAGGTGATGTTTCAAATTTGCATGATTGGTTCAAAATTGAGTACATAGGAAGTTATTTATTTTTTCTCTTCCTCCTCTCAGAACAACCACCTATTGTGCCTTTACAAGTTTTACATTGCTTTCCTCTCCTCTTGTTAGAACACCCCCTCTTGTTTCATTACAAAAGGTTAGTCTGATGCTAGTTATTAGGAAGATTGCAAAAATGCATGTGATTTTTCTGAGAAACCAGAACACAACTACTTTTGAAGGCATTTTGGTCTCCTTTAAATATATACATGTGCATGAATAACAGCCAGTGGTTTTATTATGCATTTTCTTCCTACTCTGAGTCCTTATTAACCATTTCCTACAGTTTCTGTATCATGTATTACACATCCTGGCCCTGAGATCATACACAAATCTTAAAGCAAATCTTTATGACTTCTGCTGCTACAGAATTAGCTCTAGCTCTCTCTTCCTACTAAGCCTCTGTCTAATCTTGTCAATGAGGCTTTTGAAATATCATTGGATGAAGAGACATAAAATACAGGTGACATATCTCAGGGGAGGGAGTGCTGTTAGGATTAGAGCTGGTATTGTCAATTAAGCACCTGTCATGTTCACCAGGCAACACCAGAGGGATCGAGGAGGTATAGTCCAGTTTTCTTTGTCTTTGTCTTTCAGAGACTCCTGCCCTCACTCATTTCATGGCTTTGCTCCCACCCTACCAATGCTTCCTTTTCATTCTTTAGCTTCGTGTGTACCCCTTAAAGTGTCTCACCAGTTCACTAGTCTATATTTCTTTAATTAGACTATTGGAAAATAGTTAAAAGCAAGTAGCATAGATGAACCCAGTATTTATCAAAATGCCAGAAGTTCAGTTTACCCTAGCTATTCTCAGAAGTTTGTATGATCATATTCCATGATTTGTAGCCATGTAGTATCACCAGAGAAATATTGATATTGAAAAGACCTAATACCTCCAAAAAAGCCCCCCCAAAAAACAAAAACCTAAGGCAGAAATTTGGGATCTTAAAAAATATTGTCAAATTTTCCAAAGTCAGCCTGGCCTGATTTCCTTTTCCTGTTCAATTATGTGCTCAGCTCATTGTCTGTTTGCTGTTTTATTCCCAGATATAGAGATAGATGGATCAGCATTATGGATTTTTCATAAAATACATATCATAATTTGGAAAATAAATTTTCTTTATCTACTTGATTTTTCTTATGTGGATACCAATTATTTTTTGAGTAATTATGGATATCATTTAAGAGGTTTTGTAGTGTTTCACAAAGGTGACACATTTTATTGCAATGCTTGAAAATAATAATAATGAACACAATTATGAAACATTTTTCACACAAATAAAGTTAGATCTGAACAATCAGAAAAATATCAGTTGCTCATGGGTCGGCTGAGCCAATATAATGAAAATGACAATTTTGCCTAAACTAATTTACATATTTAGTGCCATAATAATCAAACTATGAAAAATTATTTATAGAGCTAAAAAAACCAGAATTCATTGGGAAGAACAAAAAGTCAAGAATATCAAGAGAACTGATGAAAAAGAAATGCTAGGGTTCCTAGCAGTACCAGATCTCAAAACTATATGACAAAGCAGTAATCATCAAAACTATCTGGCACTAGCTATGAATTAGAGGGGTGGATCAGTGGAATAGATTAGGTATACAAAACACAGTAGTCATTGACCCTATGGTCATTAACCTAGTGTTTGATAAACCCAAAGACCCCAGTGTTTGGGATGTGAACTCACTATTTGACAAAAACTGCTGGGAAAACTGGAAAATATTATGGCAGAAACCAGGTATAGACTAACATCTTACACCATATACCAAGACAAGGTCAAAATGGGGACATGGTTTAGACATAAAGGGTTATACTATAAGTAAATTAGTAGAGCAAGGAATAGTTTATGTGTCACATCTATGGAAAAGGAAAGAATTTACTATCAATAAGAGAAAGCATTATGAAGTATAAAATAGATAATTTTGATAATATTAAATTAAAAAGCAATGCAACCAAGATTAGAAGGAAAGCAGAAAGCTGGGAAATAATTTTTATAGCAAGTATCTCTGATAAAGGCCTCATTTCTCAAACATATAGAGAATTGAGTTAAATTTATAAGAATACAAACCATTCCCCAATTGAAAATGGTCAAAGGATATGAACTTGAAATTTTCAGATGAAGAAATCAAAACCTTCTATGAAGAAATGCTCTAAATCACTTTTGATTAGAGAAATGCAAATTAAACAACTCTGAGGTGCCACCTCATATCTATCAGATTGGCTAATATAACAGAAAAATTAAATGATAAATGTTGGAGAGGATATGGGAAAATTGGGACACTAATACATTGTTGATGGAATTGTGAACTGATCCAACCACCTGGAGAGCAATTTGAAACTATGCCCAAAGGGCAATTAAACTGTGCATACCTTTTGATCCAGCAATACCACTAATTGGTCTATATCCCAAAGGGATCATAAAAAAAGGAAAAGGACCCACATGCACAAAAATATTTGTAGCAGATTTTTTGTGGTGGCAAAAAAATTGGAAATTGATGGGATGCCCATCAGTTGGGGAATGTCTGAACAAGTTGTGGTATATAAATGGAATAAACATTGTACAATAAGAAATGGTGAACAAGCAGATTTCAGGAAACCTGCAAAGACTTATAGGGACTAATACAAAGTGAAATGAGCAGAACCAGGAGAACATTGTACACAGCAACAGCACGTTGATGAACAGCTATGAACGATTTAGCATTTCTCAGCAATAAAATGATCCAAGACAATTACAAAGGATTCATGATGAAAAATGAAAGATTGAAAGAAAGAACTTATGGTCTCTGAATGCAGAACCAAGCACCCTATTTTCACTTTCTTCATTTTTTCATGCTTTCCCCCCTTTTGGTCTGTTTCTTCTTTTACCACATGACTAATATGGAAATATGTTTTAAATGATTGCACATATATAACCTATGTGAAACTGTTTAATGTTTTTGGAAGAAAGGAAGGAAGGGAAAGGATGAAGTAAAATTTGAAACTCAAAATTTTGTAAAAATGAATGTTAAAAATTGTCTTTACATATAATTGGAAAAATAAAATACTATTAAAATTTAAAAACAGTGGTAATGGTAAATATTATTGATATATTGCTTTTTTACTTTTAATGTCATCTACAATATAAAAAGACCCAGAGAACATAATTATATGAATATTCAAAATTCATTGGGTGAAAATAAAATTTAAAAAGTGATCAATTGTAAAATAATATATTTGGTTTGTGGGGGGTGGGGGAGAGGGACTGTAGCCTGATTCTTACTGCCTGTTTTCCTTGATGTTTAACTCCATTTAAAAATTTTATTTATTTTTAATTTTCAACATTCACTTTTATAAGATATTGAGCTCCACATTTTTTCCCCTTTCTCCTCTCCCTCCTCCCCAAGACAGTATGCAATCTGATATGGGCTACCCATGTAAAGTCATATTAAACGTATTTCCACATTAGTCATGTTGTGAAAGAAGAATCAGAACAAAAGGGAAAAACCACAAGATAGAAAGAGAAAATAGTATGCTTTGATCTGCATTCAGACTCCATGGTTCTTTCTCTGGATGTAGATAGCATTTTCCATCATGAATCTTTTGGAATTGTCTTAGATCATTGCATTGCTGAGAAGAGCTAAGTCTATTGCACAATGTTGTTATTACTATGTACAATATTCTCCTGGTTCTGCACACTTCAATCAGCATCAGTTCATGTAAGTCTTTACAGACAATTCCATTTCTTTAAGGAAAAGAATCTGTATCTATTTTTATGAATGAGCTAATGCTTGGGTAATTCTTAGTATGCACCATGGCCATAGGTCATGACATATTATTATCAGTGAGTATATTGCACTGTAATGAAGATAATAAAATTTTATCATCACCATCATTACCATCACCATTATCTTCATCATCATTGTATTAAAAGTCTGGTACAGTGGGTAGAGTGTCAGACTTGGAATTAGTGGAGGAGAAGGGAATATGTCAGGTAAGACACTCTCTTACATTAATAGATTTTACACATTTTTATGGGCAAAATCAGTTGAGTAGTGGAGTGTGGGTAGGAGAACAGCAGCAGCAGTACAGAAGAAAGTCTGCCCATGGCTTTACCCATAGTTGTGCTACACAGCAGTCTAGGTGGACTGAGGACTTGTGAGGTGAGGCATTGTGGCAAGCAAACACATCCACTGGTGAAAAAAAAACAAATTCCCTCAGATGTCAGTGCCCTGAGGTAAAACCCCATTTACCTCCCTCTAGTTACAGCTTTGATTATCTTCTCTGTGAAAGAGTTTCTGGATAATCAAAGTATACACACACACACACACACACACACACACACACACACAGACACACACGTCACCACCTCCTCTAATCCTTTTAGTTTGAACTTAGAATCTTCAAAACAACTTTTTGATGATCATTTTTCCCAAACTTGTGTAGCACAGAATTCTTTAAGATAACTGTAAGAATTGAAATGACACACACACACACACACACACACACACACTAGTAGAAAGTGACTAAAAGTAATTTGGTTCATATTGTTTATTGGGAGAGAAAAATTAAAAGGTAGTTTGGAAGTTACCACTGAAGAGGAAAAAGGGAAACTGAAATTTTAATCAGAGCCCTGAAAAGGTCTTTGATATATTTATGGCAATATGCAACCTTGGCAGGTAACACAGTGTCTTGTGCATCCTATGTGCTCTATAAATATATTTTGACTTGAATAGGACTGTAGACTTCTAGTGAAATAAATTCTTGTTGCATCCAACCTGGACTGAAGTTTGTCAGTGATCCACACTGGTCCAGATGCGAAGATCATTGGATAAAGAATTGGCAGGAATCTATTTTCACTTAGAACACTATCTCCTCATTTTACAACTATGGAGTTTCTGATGATGTTTTCTTTATTCCTTCTAGCCCTATTATTCTTTTTTTCCATTTTTCAAATGCTTTATTAACTTCTGATTTGCAGCATTCATTTCCGCCAGATTTTGAGTTACAAATTTTCTCCCCGTTTTTCCCCTACCCACTGCCCCAAAATAGCAGTCCCACAGGATGTCCCCTCCTCCAATCTGCTCTCTCCCATATTTTCTCCCATACCCCTTTCGACTTTTCCAGTAGGGCATGTTGGATCTCTATGCTCCAGTGCCTGTATATCTTATTTCGAATTACATGTAAAATAGTATTAATTATATATATATATATATATATATATATATATATATATATATATAAATATATCAATACCAGGTTCATTCTTTCCCTCCCTCCTATCCCACCTCCCACTTGTTCTATTCTCTACTTTGATCCCATCCCTTTTCAAAAGTGGATGCTTCCAACTTCCCTCCCCCCATCCCTTCCATCATCCCTCCTCTGATCCTCTTCCTCCCTACTTCTCCTATTTAGTGTGTATTTTATTCCCTCCTCAAGCCAAATTCAATGGGAATAAAATTGACCCATTCCCTTTTGCCTTCCTATTATTCCCCTCCATTGTAACCCTTTACCCTTGCCTCTTCTTTATGAGATAGTTTACCCCATTCTGTCTCTCCCTGTCTCCTCTCATTATATTCCTCTCACCTCTTAATTTCACCTTTTAAGTATTATCCCTTCCTGTTAAATTTTTCCTGTGCCCTCTATCTATGTATACCTGTAAACATATATACATATGTTCACATATGTATTCATATGCCCATATACCCTCATATATAGACATATATATTTCTATTCCCTTCAACTATTTTCATACATACAAAAGTTTTATCAGTTACAATTATCATTTTTCCATGTAGGAATGTTAATAGTTCAACTTTGATAAGTTCCTTATGATTTCTTTTCCCTTTTTACCTTCTCATGCTTCTCTTGCTTCTTGTATCTGAATGTCAAATTTTCTATTCAACTCTGGTTTTTTCATCAAGAATGCTTGAAAGTCCTCTATTCCACTGAATGACCATATTTCCCCCTGAAACATGATACTCAGTTTTGCTGGGTAGGTGATTCTTGGTTTTAATCCCAGCTTCTTTGCCCTCTGGAATATATTCCAAGCCCTTCGATCCCTCACTGTAGAAACTGCCAGATCCTGTGTTATCCTGATTGTGTTTCCACAATATTCAAATTGTTTCTTCCTGGCTGCTTGTAATATTCTCTCCTTAATCTGGGAATTCCAGAACCTGGCTATAATATTCCTAGGAATTTTCTTTTGGGGATCTCTTTCAGGAGGTGATCGGTGGATTCTTTCAACCTCTGTTTTACCCTCTGGTTCTAAAACATCAGGGCAGTTTTCTTTGAGAACTTCCTGGAGGATGATTTCTAGGTTCTTACTTTGATCATGGCTTTCAGGTAGTCCAATAATTTTTACATTATCTCTCTTGGATCTATTTTCCAGATCAGTGGTTTTTCCCATGAGATATTTCACATTGCCTTCTATTCTTTCATTTGTTTGGATCTGTTTAACAGCATCTTGATTTCTCATAAAGTCATTAGCTTCCATTTGCTCCAATCTAATTCTGAAGCAATGATTCTCCTCAGTGAGCTTTTGATATTTTTCCATCTGGCAAATTTGGCTTTTTAAGACATTCTTCTCCTCATTGCCTTTTTGAGCCTCTTTTGCCATTTGAGTTAGTCTGTTTTTTAAGTTGTTATTTTCCTCAGTCAGGCTGTTGACTCTCATTTCATAATTTTCTTGCATCGTTCTCATTTCTCTTCCCAATTTTTCCTCCACTTCTGTTTTCTACTTCTTAAGGTCCTCTATGGCTTGTAACCAGCTCGTATTTTCCTTTGAAGCTTTTGGTGCCGGAGTTCTGACTTCACTGTCTTCCTCCTGTTCCATGCTTTGCTCCTTTTTGTCCCCAAAATAGGAGTCTAATGTTGGAATCTTCTGTCTGCTTTGTTTCCTTTGCCTGGTCATGTTGCCCCTCAGCCACTTGACCCCAGGACTTTTTGCCACAGTAGGACTCTGCCACCAGACAGGGGAGCTTTTGTCCCAAATGCTGGGGTTTTCTCAGCTGCTGGTGGCATTAGATGGGTGCCCTTTCTGAGGCTTCCCCATGCTCTGGAAAGCTGGACACATGCCCCAGGACCTCCACCCTAGACTGCAATCCAGATCCAAGCAGGTTAAAGCAAGAGTGATTATCCCTCAGATTGGTTGCTTGGTCCCCTTACACTCTGCAGGCCAGGAGCTGAAGTTGCCACGTGTTGCTGGATGGCTGTGCCAGTGTCTCAGTGGCTTCTTTCCCTGGGACCAAAAGCCACTCACCCCCACTTACTGGCTTCCAAAGTCCACACTGCACTGACCTCTCACTTTGTCCTTCACATCTATGTGTTGATAATTCTGGAAACAGCCACAGCTGATGCTGATCTGGAGTCCCTCCGGCCAGGGACTGGTCCGGCCTGACCTGGGGCTAAAGCCTTGGTGTGGAGCTGGGCTAAGCTCCCAGAGCGCTGTGCTGGTTGATTCCTGCCAGCCTGCCAGGCTGTCCTCAGTGGGAGGTTAGCTTCTCTGTGTCATTTTGTGGCTTCTGAAGCTCCAAAGTTTGTTCAGAGTCCCCTTTTTACATGGATTGGGAAAAGTGGGTCCAGCCTTTTTATTCTAAAGCCTTCTTCTGGACATAGCCCTTGAAATTTCAATTTTTATAGAATAGATCTACTGAGGGTTTGTTGGGAAGTTGTGAGGGTGATGGTGAGTCTGAGAACTCTCTTGGACCATTTGAAGAAATCTCTTTCATTAATCCCATGTAGGGTTATGGTGGGTCAGGACCATTTGCTTCCTTTTTTTTTTTTTTTTTTGTTTTTTGGAGGTGAGAATGCTGGGCAATTCGGGTTAAGTGACTTGCCCAAGGTCACATAGTCTGTCCGAAGCAGGACTTGAAACTAGGCCTACTTCTTTTGAGGCCAGCTCTTTATTCAATGACTCTGGTGCTTTATGAAAACATCTCTCAAAGGACATTTGAGGAGTGCACAGCTGGAAGCAGCTCTCTGGGAGAGGGGGAGACTTATAATCCCTGCTGCATTTATGTTTTACAGCTAATGATTTTCCCTATCATTACAATTTTCCTTGGCAATATGTATAGTTTTTTCTACATTCTAAAAGCTCTTTGTTTGATTTCTCCAAAGATGATTCCATTCTATAACATTCAACAAGCATTTCATAAGTGCTTGCTATGTATTGTCAATAGGCAATTATAATTTCACAAAACTTACATGAAAACTAGATTTATTAAAAGAGAAATGAACATGCATGTGGAACCCAAAGAGTTCACAATCAATATAGAAGTTTGCATATTTATAACAGTACAACAAAGGAAGGAGACCACAAATCTCCATCTAAAGGAGCATGTCATAGGAGAGGGAAATATTCAGTAAAGGTGGGAAAAAGAAAAAACCTCCCAAAGGGGAGGAGTAAGGTGATGGCAAAGGTCACATTCTTTTCCCTTGGTAACTGCTAAACAATGAAAATAGGATAGTCTGCTTATCTGTATGGGTTCCCGTGGCACAAGCCTAGTGCAAACTGTTTGGCTCCTGTCTTGACTCCCAGCACACAGTGATACACAGAGAGCCCAGTTTGGGATGCAAACAACAAATTATGTCAGCCAGGAGTGGGGGGGAGGTGGTGGTGGCGGCTTCTTCCTTGACACACTCAAAGTCATCTGCATGCTCTAGGTCCAGTGTTTCTGGAAAATATGGCAACTCAAAAAGACAAGTACAGGGGATCCCTTAACAGTCCCCAACAGTATCGAACCTTGTACTAAGTCCTTGGGGGATATATAGATTAAAAACAAAGCAGTCTCTATCTTGACATTCACATCTTAACATGCTATTGGATAGTGAAACAACTTTACCACAAAAATCAGGAAAAGAAGCAGGTGATTTCAATGGAGGAGTAAGCAAAAATAAAAATCTTTTATTTAATTCTCAAGGAACTGAATAGGGAGGGGGGGTTAAGTGAAAACTATTGGCTGAGACTTAAATTGAAATTTTTGTTGTTCTTGAAGATTGCCCACATCACCAGGCAGAGTGGTGCATGCCTGTACTTCTAGCTACTGGGGAGGAATGAGACTGGCTGTTGAGCTCAGATATTTTAAATTATAGTAGGGCTAATGCTAGTTTAGTGTCCATGCTAAGTCTGTCATAAATAAAGTAAGCCCTCAAGTTAGAGACCAACAGGCTGCCTAAGAAAGGGCAACTTGGCCCAGATTGGAAATGGAGCAAATCTAATTATGATCAGTATTGGGATGGGGCCCGTTAGTGGCCATTACACTTTCAGCCTAGATGAGGTAGGGAGATCTAGTCTCAAAAAAAGAAAGAAAAGGAGGAAGAAAAGAAAGGAAAAGGAAAAAGGAAAGAAAGAAAAGGTTGTTCAACATTTTGTGTAATCATGCTGGATACTCCTTAGTCCCTCCTTCCCCCTGCCCCTGCCCCTAACTCCCAGGTCACTTTAATGCAGGTATCTTTGTTGGATAAGCAAAATTTGAGATTATATCTCTACTTTTGGATCCACCCTGTGGAGAGTGTGTAAATCAAATTTAGATTCATGCTTTACATGTAAGCTTCCAGGTGTTGCTGATGAATTTTCCCCAGAGATTGACCTGATAGTTTTATACATTCATTCATCCAACCAATGCTTATTGAGTGTCTACCAGGTGCAAGGAAATAATCCAAATTTGCCAATGTGTTTCAGCCTCATCCCTCAGAAGGTACAAATACTGAAACAAATTAAATCAGACAAATGTGTTGTTCAGTCCATGTTCTTACTCATCCTTAGATAGAAGTAAGTGGCTCTCTGCATGTGTTGTTCTTCATCTGTGAATATTATACTACCAAACCCTGGTCAACAGGACAGGTATAAAGAGTTGCTTTTTCTAGTAGCAGGGATGGTTCATCTCACCTATTGACACTTTCTTTTGCCCAGCCCCCTCTGTGGTCTTTAGCGTATAGCATACATTTATTGGGGGCTGATTTGGATAAGAAGTACAGCTTGGGGAACAGAGCAAAATTAATGCCTCATGCAAATTGAATTTAGGAAATTCTCCAGCTACTCTTAGCACAGGTGAGCTATGACACCTGCATGCTGCATAGGACGTGCCTCTCAGGAAGAACCAAGTTTGTCCCTGAGTGTTCAAGTAGAAATAATGACTGTCCTTTGGCCAAGACTTAAACTGCATAGGATTTCAGATTTGCTGTCTTTTTTTGAAGCCTAGGGAGAATGGACTTGGAAGTGTGTCCTTGCCTGGCAGAGTGTAAATGGAGTTCAGGACCTTGATTTTTGCACAGGAAAATTCCACCTGGATTCATTGGCCCCTTAGTAAGCTAATAACAGGAATGGGAGGCTCAGCCTGATTGCAGAGATTGCCCCCAGCAGTAGTCCAGTATAATCCTTTAATGACTCCAATGCCACCAGTTAATCCAGGTGCCAGTTTAGAAAAGCTAACTTTGCCCAGGCTTCTCTTGCCTAAATCAGGCTCCAGTGCAAGGAGAGATGCAGAATTATTTCACGGAGGTCTATGAAAGTCCTGTCAATTGCTGGGGAAGAAAATCCAAATCGACATTATAAAAGATTACATTTTGTGCTGTTAATAATGACTTTTGGTTTCAGTTTTCCTGAACACTCAGCAAAGGATGAGAGCTCACAGGAAAGAAATTTAACACAAAAGAATAATTGCCTAGTATATTACATGGCACAGTAGGGATATAATGAGTGAGAGAAAGTGACACATCTAAGAAACCCAAAGACTGACAGTCCTCTTCTGTAGTGGAGAATGCTGAGCAACCATCAAGTTTTGCTCAAAGTATAAGATAACAATTGTTGGGAATCGTTCTTCGGGGAAATACAATTGGAAAGGAGGCTTAACAAAGCCCAACCCGTGCAATGGGACGAGATCAGTAGCTTTTCTTTTGTTCTTCCTATGTAATACAAGATAATAGCAAGAAACCGATTACATTATAACGAAAGGAATTAAACAAAGCTCCAAAACATAAATTAGAATTTAACTATGCCATTAAAAACTAATTTAATTTGCAAGCCATCATTACTAGATAATAAAGACCAACTGCAAAATGCACAACAATCTCATGTGAACACGGGAGTAAAAAAACCAACAAGTCATAAATCTCATTGAGCAGATGAGTTTCTGTTACATTAGCAGAGAAAAATGCTGAATGGCTGTTTCAGTACGTAATGGAAAAAGAAGTAATGGAACCATTGGATCGCTTAATTTTCACCACAAATGGTTTTTCAGTGAAAGGAAGACTGCAGGGAAAGTTGGGGGAGTACATACATACAACACAGAGTTTTGATTTGGTCCAAGAAGGCGATTCTCAAACTTGACAGAAAAAAAAGTCATTAAAATGATTTAAATTTAAGGTATGTTAGTGCATGATCTATATATGTATCTGCTTCATTTGAATAAAAACTGACACCGATGCAACTGCTCATATATACCTTTTTATCCAAGGGAAAATATTGATGGCAGATTTCCCTCAATGCACCTGATACTATTATACCTGAAAAACCAAAAATGGTTTTCTCATCTCCCAGGACCTGGAAATGTGACTTGAAAAAAAAAAACAAAACAAAAAAGAAAAAGGAAAAAAAAGCCCTTTAGCTCTTCTGGGGCTTCGTAGTACTTATCACTTAAGACCTAGGCGTAGATCTAAATAAACTGAGGTACAGAAGGACTAGAAAAGCAATATACATGAGAATAATAACATAAACAAGAATGACACTGAAAGTAAGCCAGACTCTGGAAAACAGCTATGACTAATTCAGTCCCAGAGAACAGATCATGAAACACACCTTTTTTCTATCAGTAGAGGGGGGGAAGGGTGTGTATGTATGCGGGGGGAATGGGGGCACCAGGGCATTTTACTGCATTTTCTGTCAGACGTGGTTATGTCAGTTGGCTTTGCTTTTTGTTGGGGGAGAGAGGTTACAAAGGAGGGTTCGGTGGTGGAAAAGTTTTTAGGAAACGACTGTGCTATGAACATGAAAACAAAATGAAAACAAAGGCACCGATCAATATCACTAGCATTTTCTTTCTGATTAGAATGCAACACTAATTATTACAGACATTTAAAAAAAAGAACTGAGTTATAAAAGAATACAGAGGCTGCTGAAAGATCCTACATGCTTTCTAGACAAACACAGCTAATGCTACTAGGCTGTAAGTATTCTTGGGAGAACAAACATTTGTATTTATTTTTTACTTACATAGCTGCTGGGTAAACATCGAATCAAGAGCCCACACCACACCAACCCCATGTCAATTACTAGGCTGACATAATGAAATATGGCCAGCAGATGGCAGCATAGCTCTTTACTTCAAATCCAACAATCTCCGTTCTATTTTTAAAAAGTAACAGCGATTAATGTAGGATGGAGATGAAGGTGCATGTGTCCCACCTAGTTGCCTCATTCCATCAGGGCTTATCCAGCTCCTCTATGTAGCCTTCCATCTCAATTCATCTTTATAGGACTTGGCACTCCTCCCTATTTATAGAAATTACTATATTGATTTCCTCCAAAGGTCACCCATTAAATTATAGCAGGAGCAATTTCATTAAATAGCTTGGTTGTTCTATATAGTTAGACATGTTAATTGAATGTTTTATGTTTCCTCCAAAGGTAACAAATGTTAATGTAGCGATCACCATCACATTCCTTGGAGAGAAATTAAAATACTTAACATGTATATATCTCTATACATTTCTATATATCTAAATATCTATCTATCTATCTGTCTGTCTGTCTGTATGTCTATCTACATACATACATAGCTATATCTAGATAATACACTCACATATATTCTCCCCTTTCCTAGGCTTCCATGATAATTGGTAGCATTCATACAGTCCTTTAAGTTTGCAAAGCACCTTTGATACATTATTCATTTAAGCCTCAAGATCCTGGAGGTTAAGAGACTTGTCCATAGTCACAGAGCTAATAAATGTGAGAGATGGATTTTGAATGCAGACCTTCTCTGATTTGTGGCCCTGCTTTCTATCCACTGTGTCATGCCAGGAAAGCTTGTGGATATATTGACCAAAGTATAGATCCCCAGGTTTCTGACACCCTGTCTTCTGGGCTGGCTAACAAGAAAGTCTCCAGCCTCTGGTATAATAATTATTATTAATAGGAAGTACCATATTGCATCATACTGCATGGGACTGAAATGGGGACATTTTGTAATGAACTTCAAAAAAAATTATTAAAAATTTTTTTACTTTATTCTGAACTTAAGAAATGAAACAAGTATTTCCATAATATAGCAGAACAGAAAAAAGATGATTACACATGGAACTGCAAATCTATTATGTACAACTTACTATTCTTTTAAAATATATGATAAAGTTTTCATGTAACTTTTTTCTCCTCTTTTCTTCCCTCCCCCCCTGCCTTAAAGATGGCTACCATTACAGACAAATATATACATATATATATATAAATGCAAAATCATTCTTTACATACTTCTATTTATTAGTTCTTTCTCTGGATGCAGATAGCATCTTCCTTCATAGGTCCTTTGTAGTTAATTTGAGTATTTATAATAGTCAAAATGACTTATTCACCCAAAGTTGTTCTTAAAACAATATTGCTCTTATTCTACACAGTGAACTCTTGGTTCTGCTCATTTCACTTTTCATGTTTTTCTAAGATCGTCAAGCTCATCGTTTCTTATAGCTCAGTAGTATTCCATCATGATCATGATCCACAACTTTGATAGGGAAAGAATGCATAGATATATTCATTTCTTCTCATGCCACTAACTTTCTGTCTTTTATTTAGGCTTTCATCATCATCATCATCATCATCATCATCATCATTTTAGTTTTGCCTTTAGTATTTAACAAAGGTTTTTTTCTTTTATTTTTATAGCCAAGTAATTTCTGGATCTACTGCTTTTTCTCTCATTTCCCTCTCCCACCTTTCCTCCCCCCAAATCCCTAACACTTTTTTTTTTCTGCAGTGGAAAGGAGGAAAAGCTGTATCTCATTTTATATTTCTAGTTGGGTAAAGATGAAACATTTGTTCTAAGTAACCCCAATAAAGGTTTTATAATAATAATAATATAGCCATTTTAAATAAAAAGATGAGAGGAATGAGATAATATCTTACATTCATATAATGTTTTAAAGGTTGCAAAATGCTTTATATATTAAGTCTTAATGGCAACTAGGTGTAATGGTAGAGTACTGGATGTGGAGTTGGGAAGATCTGAGTTCAAGTCTGGGTGGAGGTACATATTAGTTGTATGACCCTGGGCATGGCATTTAACCTCTCTGTTCCTCAATATTCTCAGCTGTAAAATGAGGGTGATTATAATACCTATTTCCCATGGTTGTTGTAAGGATAAAATGAGATAATATTAGCAATGGACTTTGCCAACCTCAAAATATTATATAAATATTAGATATTAAATCATATAATTTCATTCTCAAAATAGTCTTATGAAGTAGGTAGCATAGGTGATACTATACTCCCCAACTTTCTAGAACTTAGCTTGTGACTGCCTCCCCTCCCAACTCTTTTCCTCCTCTTCGCTGCCAGATTTAGCAACTTTGTAGAGCAGCGAATGATGGAAGTGCTGCATCTAACCCATTTTTCACTGCAACAGCATCTTACTGCTACCAGTTCCAGGACCCTCTTGTCTCCACAGGAGATGGATTTTTCCTGGCAGAGGGTGTTTCTGTCATCACATTAGAGGCAAGTCTGGATTATGAGGCACAGGGTCCTTGCTCTGTGCTGTATTTGTGGATTTGAATACTTATTACTTAGGCAGAGCACTTCTTCAGACACTTAGGTTTTAGCCTTGGCAGGGTCTTCTTCCTGTGTCATAATTCATTTAAATGTAACTCATTGAGGTGGAGGCTACTGAATTTTAGATACAGACTTAAGACTTTAGCATAGCTCAAGTTATTAGGGGATCTAGCCTTTCTATTCTTATAAACTCCTTTCAATCATTTAAAACATCAAAGGTCCATTGGGCAGGTTGACATTCTCATACTATTTTCCTAAGAAAGAAATTGAGGTATAAAGGAGTTAATAGGACTGAAGCTCATTTCAACACAGTATTGATTGAAGAACAAGACTGGCTTTGGTGGTGGACATATAGAAATCTTTCTCACGAGGCTTTGGGTACCTCCTCACCCCCGCATTTTGAGTTTCAGTTTTTTCATTTGCAAAATGAGGGGGTGAAATAATGACTTCAGAAGTCCATTATAGTTCTGCTATTCTATGATCCATAATTTAGGGAGACAAGGAAAATCAATCAGTTCTGCTATCACCACTTTCACGAAGCCCTGATGATCATCATGATACTATCTCCACATCATTCATGAGATAAAAGTATTAAGCAGACTTGGATTAATTAAGACCAAACCAAAAAGTTTATTCCCACTGGCCTTCTCCTCTAAATTTCTAATTCACTATTCTTCAGCTAGTGCAGGGCATATGTGTGGATCAATTCTATCAGCCTCCACTGCTCTGAACCTAATTGTGGTGGAGCGCTATGGACAGCCAATAGTTCAGAATCAGCTGCTGATGCGTGTGGCTCCATAGATTAATTTAATAATAATGATATTAATAGAACTAACATTTGTATAGCTCTTTAGGGCTTGAACAGTGCTTTTCATGTTATTTCATTTGATCCTCAAAAGAACTCCAGAAAGTAGATATTACGAATATCCTCATTTTATTTTAAAATTAATTTTCTTTCTAGTAACAAGTATATTTTCTCTATCTTCTCTTCTCCATTAGAAAGGAATAAAACCCACAACCCTTTAAACGAATATGCATAGTGAAGCAAAACTAATTCCCACTTTGGCCATATCAAAAAAATATTTATCTCGATCTGCATCCTGAGCTCATCACCTCTCTGTCAGGTGATGGGTGGCATGTTTTATCATGGATTTTATTCCCATTTTAAACATAAAGAAACAGGCTGAAAAGGTTAAGCATAGGGTCATACAGCTGAATATCATCTGAGGCTGGATTTGAGTCCTGGTCTTCCTGATTTCAGGTCCAGAACTTAAAGCATTGTACCACTTTCTTAACCTCCTTTGGCTTCTAATTGGGGGATTTTGGGTGCACATAATGGTCTTTAGTAGCTCACTGTAACATTCCTTCTTTGTAGCTGACTTGTGTTGCGATCGATTGATGAGAGGAGTACATACACAGTGACTGCCTTGTACAGAAATAATACACATTTGTGATAAGCAGGGTTTAATAAAATTAAATGCCTGCTTCAGGGAGTGCACTTAAAAAAAATGCTTCCAAGGAAAATTCAGGCAACATAGCTGCAAATTGTTATAAGTACATTGTTCTGTTTCTCCATTCCTCCTTCACTGTACCTTAGGGGATGAGAATCCCCCACTTCTTCAGGAAACAGGTTTGGATTGTTTCCTTGGTGCAGCCTTTTCTTCGCTCTGCTTAGTTCCTGCCTTAGCGTTGTTGAAAATAAAAGCTTCAAGCAAATCAGAAGAGAATTTATTGCAAATTCATTTCCAAACACTTGCAAAAAGCCCTGTGTGTACTCCCTGATAGAGCCTGGTGAGTCTAGCTGGTGCAGTCTTGTTATATCACCGTTTCACTTCACTATCATCCACAGTGCCTTGGTACCTCACCTAGAATGTCCCCCAGAGGTGCCTCTATATTTTATGGGCGCATTCAAGACTTAGATGAGTTGAGTGCTGCGTTAGGAATGATTCATAGTACAGTGGTACTGCATGCCTCTGTCCAGCCTCAGGCACTGCTGAGAATTTCACCTGTACCAGATCCACATGATATTACATTCTTTAGGAAGGAAGGAAACAAATATATATTAAATGTCCATCATTTAATATGATATAATAATAATCACTATCATTTGTGCTGGGCACTGTGCTAAGTGCCTAGCAAGTATTATCTCCTTTGGGCCTTAGAACAATCTTGGGAGGTTGTGCTGTTATAATCCTCATCTTATAGTTGAGGAAACTGAAGTAGACATAGAGGTTAAGTAGCGTGCCCAGAGTCACACAACTGGTATCTGAGGTTAGATTGGAATTCAGATATTTGTGAGTTTAAGTCTAGCATTCTATGTTCTGTACCACCTAGCTGCTTCTAGAAGGCAGAAATAACTTTACAACAGGTTTAAATCCTTAAGTATGTAAAAGCACCTTATTCTACACTGACAGAAAACATTTCAAAGGTCTTCAGGAACTAGGTGCTTATCTCCTCTAGGTCCAAAATACTGTTGCCATATTTTGAGACTATGAGTGAAAGACTGAATGACTGCCATATACGCTCATGACTTGTCACTTGTGATTTGTAGTACTTTACAAAGGGTTTTTAAATCTCTGATCTATTGTACTTCCTCACCAGACTGAAAGATGTCAAGCTATAATTATCACAGATAGATCATAGAAGGAAGCATGTGATTCCCAGACAATTTGTGACACCTGGTGAAGTCATTATACATAAAATCTGTGGGCAGCTAGTTGTGGTAGTTGTGGATTATGGAACTTCCCTGATTATGTGCATGCATTTAGTGTTCAAGTGCATTTTAATGAATGGATACACATAGTGTCATGAACATGAATCTTAAATTTTAAAAATATGCATTTTATTTGATCAGGTATGAGAATTCCCTCCACCAATGCAGATTACATCTCATCCAGGACTAAGCATCTGCACCTAACTATGGTTTGGTGGAAAGAGGAGCAGCACTGGCATGTCATGGGTTCAGATCCTACCTTTGATGCTTTCTAGCTGTATGACCTTTTACAAGTGTCTTCAACTACATGAGCCTCAGTTTCCTCAACCACATTGGATTAGATAGCCGCTGAGGTCCTTTCCAACTCTAGATCTGTGAATTTAGTGCAAAACACATAAATGGGCTTCCTGAGAAATGGAAAAGTTGTGACTTGCTAGGTATCCCACAGTTAATAAGGATCAGAGAAAGGATTTGAAGCCAAGAATTTGACTCTAAGACAAGCAAACTATCTGTTGTGCTATATTGCTTTTAGTTGTGAGAAAAGCCACTACAAAATATGCCGTGATAGAATTTCAATAACTAACAAAGACATGTAGATCAACACATTGTGGATACCTTATTATTTAATCAAACCAGCAGTGCACTTAGAGACATACAAAGACATGGAGGTAGGAGATAAAACATCATGTACATAGAACAAGTTATTTGGATCTCAACTGTAAGGGGAGAGTCATGAAAAATCAGCTTGGAAAGAAAGAATAGAACTAGATTCTGAGAGTTTTTAAATGCCAAGCAGAGGAGTTTTTATTTTATCCTAGAGGCAAGGGGACCTAAGCCTCTTGATTAGGGAGTGACATGATCAAATCTATGCTTTAGAAACTACTATTGTAATAGAAAAGCATATAAAATATTCACATACATTTGTCATACACTCAGAATTGTTTTTTTTTTTTATGAAAAAGTAGTATTTTGGGCCAAGAAAGAAGACAGATGGAAGGCATAGCCTAGCTATCACTCCACGCATTCATTCCATTTATACACTTTTCCAGAAGAGAGGAACTAACTAGACTGCATCATATATAATGTACTGGATCAGATTTATCCTTTAACCTTCCTTCTGTAAACTTTCAGTTGAACAGAATTCTAAGTTCAATGGAATATAGAAGAATAGAAACAGATCTTCCCTTGGGTCCTTCATGTTATTTAGGGAGTTAGCTATTCTTTACTGGACCTCATTTCATTACATTACAGAATCTCCTGATTGGAAACTTATTTATTTAATATTTAATAGATATCTAATCCCACTATACCTGAAACAGGCTATCCTTTGTACAATATCCCTAGTTAGGAGGAAACTGATTCCCCATGAGTCAACCCATTCTACATCTGGATAACCTTAATTGTGGGGAAGTTTTGCTCCTGACATCTGGGCTAAATCTACCTTTCTACCTTACTTCCGACATCATCCATGCTCTTTGTGTTGTACTCTGGGTGATAGCTGATTTCTAGTAAGTTTTTCTCATATTAATCCTGATAACTCTCTCGCTAAACATTTCTCCTGGCTCTTAATCGTTTTTAAAATGTAGAAAATGATATTGACATTTATGTAGCACTTGAAAGTTTGAAAAATGCTTTACAAATATTATCTCAGGTGATCTTCATTATAATCCTGTGAGGTGAAGTCTGCAGGTCTTACTCTTGCCAGAATGGCATAAAGGACAGAGAATTCCAAGTCAGGAAGACCTGATTTTATGTCCTGTCTTTGACCTGTATTAGCTGTGTGACCCTGGTCAAATCACTGCACTTGACCACGGAACAGTGTTTCAAGCAGTTTTTAAAGACAGAATGCAGAGAAGGTGCTGACCTTTATTGGTTGTCAGAGTTTCTTTACCTGGGATTCCCTATAACAAAGGAATCTCTATCCCTATTTTTATAGAAGAGGAAATTGAAGCCGAGAGCAATGAAGTGATTTGCCCATGGTTGAATAGCTAGTAAAGGTTTTCCATAATCCATTTCCATTGCTGTATCTACTTTACCATGCTGCCTCAAATAGATTAAAGGGGCAAGAAAATGAAGGGTACAACAGGGTAGGAAGATGGTGGCTTACCTTTTCCTCTCCTACTCTTGAACTCCACCACTTCCACAAAGATTTTCTTGGGGACATAGAGGCTAAGTTCAGCCAAGCATAGAAAGCCTATTTTATGTATAATTCTCCATAGCATCTTATCCAAAGCTCTGAATGAGTGAATATATATTGGATATATATTCAATATAATATGTCATATTATATATAAATGTATATTTATATATCATTATATAATATCTTATGTATTATATATTATCGATATAATATATATTGAATATATAGCAAATAGAAATATTGTTGATGACATATCATATGACATATGCTCCACCAATTGTATTGGCTATGGTTATAGACATAAAAATTTGGGTTTTAAAGAATTTAGTATATTCATTTTCATGATTTCATAAGTGTCCATAAATAACAGATGTTGGATTAAAGACATCAGAACTCCGATCAACACAACTACCAATTTGCTCACCTTGACTTCAGGGGACTGATGGCAAAAGTGTGCTTTTCTCTGCTTAGTGGAGAGATGGTTGACCTTAGATGAGGACTGAAGCCACTAGAAATGGCCACACATCTATATGAAAAGTATCATAAAAGTATTTACTGAAAAAAAATTAGAAAACCTTAGAAGTTTGTCAGGGTATCAGACTGCATGCTTCAGTTTTCCATAGTGAACCTTTCTATGCTCTCTAATTTTTAGTAAGTTGTATAGCCAATCGGTATCTTGGTTTCACTGTCTTCAAAACTGAGGAATCCTTACTGCCCCTTCCTTTAGGGACATAATGAAGAGCAATGAAGTAATACCTGGAAATTGCTTTTTCCTCGCCCTGAGAAAGGTGTTATACATGTACAGCTTACTGTATCGCATTATGCCTTCTCTGCCAACAGTGGAGCATGGTAGAATTATTCTCTTTTCTTTCTCTGTAATCAACTGGTTTTTCCTGTCTTTAGGGGGCTTACTAGACTGCTTTCTGGGTGAAAGTCTCATCCTACTAAGACATAAGTGCTTTACATTCTTCCAAACACAGGAAAATATTTATGGCTTTAAAAAAGACAAACTTGATGGTTTTGATGAGTGTGGTAGGAGCAGGGAGAGTCTTTCAGATGCATCCCTTACTTGGTGAAATATTTCAACTTTATCTCCTCCCACACTGAGAGGACATTTATCATTGCTCCTGCTACCTGAAGAGGCTCCTGCTGCTGATGTGGCTGCCTGGGTGAATGAAAGCAATTGTGAAGCCTGTATGTGCTCTGATTTCTTTGTCCCCTTTGGCTCCTGTCTAGAAGGAGTTTGTGTGTGGTTTGCCAGGATGGGTATGTTTAGATCTCTTTTTTTTCTTGATTGAATGGGGCTATGGCTCAAATTGAGCAACCCTTTCCCATTCTGGTTACCACCATCTGGGCAGTATTCTGTAATGAGTAGAACAGTGGAGTTGGAGTTATGATGACCTATTTGGAAACTTACCTCTGACACTTAACGAGCTGCATGACCCTGGACAAGTCACTTGAGCCTGAGCTTCCTCATCTGTGAAATGGGGATAATACAATTATTCCATTTTATAGAATATTGTGAAGATCAAATGAGATAATTTAGGTAAAAGTGCTTTGCAAGTTAAAGGGCTACATAAATTTAAGTTACAGAGCTTCTTTCTCTTAGGAAATTACTTGGCTTCCTAATTTTGTGGGATCAGAATCTGTCTCCTATTTTCTTAGCTGTGGCCTCCATTCTAGAGCTCATTGTCAGTGTTCACTAAGAATCAGTCACCAAGCATTTATTTTGCTTTCACTATGTGACTGTCCTGTGCTAAGCACCGCGTAATTACTAAGTACTTTATCCTCGGGAAATCCTTGTTTCAGCAATAGGAGATAGATATCATCATCCTCATTTTATGGATATGAAAACTGATACCAAGAGGACGCAAGTGACTTGCTGATTTAACCCCAAGTCAAGGCAAAGAATTCTTAAGTCTCTGCTAAGTTTGTTCTCTACCACCAAAATTTAAATTTTGAATCAACAGTGACCTTGCTTTTTTAAAGATGAAAATCTGCCCTGTGCCTACTATTCGAATATGAGCTGGACGATTAGTGGATATTTTGTCTGACTATCCCTCAAGTTGTCGACTGAATTCTTTTCTCCAGTAAGGACTCTGGGGCAAGTGGAATGCAGTAGAATGAGTGGGATTTTGCAGTTGGAGAATTTGGGCTTAGATCCAGGCACCACTTCTTTCCTTCAAGGGTTACCTCCAGCAGGGCATTGAACACCACGCCTCTGCTCCCCCATGTCTTCCTGTCTGATCATCAGTAAAATCAGTAAAATGGATCACATGACCTCTATGGATGTTTCTAGCTTTACATTTAGAATTCTAGAACCTTAGGAATGTGAATGGAGAATGTATGAATGGAACCCAAGAAAACAGCTCAAACATTGAAAATATGTAAAAAGGCTTCTTGGATTCAGTCTCTGATTTTGAATTTGTGCTTCATCTGCTCATCTTCAAATGCTTTGCCAACCTGAATTCATTAATTCTTCCAACTCTGTTGTGACCTGGAGGCAGGGGTATGTGAAGTATTCTCTTAAAGCTATAGAAACTTAATAACATGCCATTTCATGGGAAAATGTTGGGCTTTCACACTTACTTTCTCTAAAAATGAGACCACAATTCTTTCCTTTTCTTTAGTGTGCAATTTTCCAATTTGCTTAAAAAAAAAAGCCAGATGGGGGCATTTTCATCTTTTTTTGAGTGGTGGTGGTGATAGTTTCACATTTCATTTGCATAATTGTACCTGTAAAGGCTTTTATTCTTCAGTAGACCTGGTCAGGGTGACCTCTGTGTGTGTGTGTGTGTGTGTGTGTGTGTGTGTGTGTGTAAATAGCATAATAGATTGTTAGTTCTGCATGAAAATGGATAATTTTATTTGCTTTTAGTTTTGCTTAGTTGATCACATAATGAAGGGCTAAGGTTAAATATAAGGAGTTAGATATTAGTTTCTATGTCTATGTCAATTTAAATTGTGGACAGAACTCAACTGCCACCCACCTGCTCCTTCTTTCCATCCCAGTCACCATCAAACATTGATTAAATAGTCACAGGCATTTAACTATACAATACAACATATGAAATTATTCTCTCTCAATTTTGGCTGGGCCTTCTCCAGGTTTGAATTTCTTCATCTGTAAAATGGGAATTAATAATAGCACCTATGGGTTGTCATGAGAACCAAATGACTTAACATAGGTAAAGTGCTCTGGCAAACCACAAAGTATTTCAAACATGTTGTCTGATTAATAATAATAATAATAATGAGACCCAAGTGCTAGAGATAGATGCCTCCTGATTTTGGTGAAACTTTTTCTTTATGCTTTCCCTGGGGAATTATTACCCTTATCTTGGGCCTAGAAGAAAGGGAGTAATAGTGACTCATAGGACTGGCTTCCCTAAGAATGGTGGGCAGAGAAAACTCTGTTATTGTTACCTTAGTTCACGTGCTGAAAAAGAAAGGATCCTTCATGGAAAGGAGAGGAATGTTCATGGAACATCTTATGGAGAGGGCAAGAGACTTGTACAGAACAACGCGTTAATTTGGTAGTGTTCTCAGTTATGTACCTGGAATTTAAGTCAAGGAAAGGCCTTGCTTCCTCATTGTCTTGGAAGCTAGGGGAAAGGATGAACTCTAATTTGGACTGGTAGTTGATGATACAGTTCTTTTTTTAAAAGTATATTTTTACTGATATCTTTAGTTTTTAACATCCCTGTAGTTCGCTATGAGTCCCCCTCCCTTCTTCCAGAGAGCCATCCTCCTATAAAAAAATTAAGAAAAAGAAATAAAAAGGAAAAAGAAAGTCATAAGTGGCTCTCTGAAGACATCAGAACATAGATTTAAAATGGGAAAGGTCCATAGAAGAAATTTAGTTTAACTCCTTTATTTACAACTGAGGAAACTGAGGCTGAGGGAGGTGACATGATTGATAGAGGCCACATAAGCTAGACAAAGAAGTACTAGAACTGGGGACAGAACCTAGATCCTTTTGAGAAGAGAAATTAAAAAGAGCAGGCTGCAATTGGGTATTACAGACTAAAAGAACTGCCTCACTTAGTGTTCTGAAACTTTTTTTCTGTCATGAACCCCTTTGGTCATTGTTCTGATGAAACCTTTGGTTTCCTTTCTCATAAAAATGTTTTATTTGCCTAGATTCATAATTTAAAAAACAACCTCAATTTAAATTGGAAATTATTTTAAATATAGATGTATTTGTATTTTTTTCAAGTTTCAAGTTCATGAACCCCCTATGAAATCTATCCATGGAATCCTAGGCCTGTGAGTTAATAATCCTTGTCCCAGTTGGTTTCTTTTCTCCCCAAATGTGAACTCTCTCTCTCTCTCTCTCTCTCTCTCTCTCTCTCTCTCTCTCTCTCTC
>NW_027186473.1:29172664-29216381 GCF_028583685.1 Petaurus breviceps papuanus
CTCTCTCTCTCTCTCTCTCTCTCTCTCTCTCTCTCTCTCTCTCTCTCCCCCCCTCTCTCTGTCTCTCCATCTATTCATTCATTCATTTGTATATTTATTTTCCCTCTGTTCCTTCATGCCACCTCTCCAGATCAAGAGAATGTAAACTGCTTGAAGTCAGGAATTGTTTTTTATATTTGCCTTTGTGTCTGAAGTAGCTAGCAAAGTACCTTTCACATCGCAGGATTATAATAAACGTCTTTTGAATTGAAACCAGAGTAGGGGCTCCTAAGTGCCTGTGTGGTGGCAGCAGAGAGTTGACAGGTGACAGAACTCTAAAGAACTTTATGTAAAACTCAGCTCATTTTACCACCTAAGCCTATGGCCTCTCGTCTCTACCCTCTGTTCTCCTCTTGTCACTCCATCTTCTGCTCAGTGCTTCATCAGAGGTCAGGGAAGAAGAGTTTCTAAGTGGGAGTGAATTATATGCAGAGCAGGAGGACTCAATACACAGTAGGGGGTGGGGGGAAGAGGATTTACATTCTCAGGTTCCAGAAGAGCACATCAGCAGCCCTTTCATTTCAAGTTTCTAGAAATAAAACCTTTTATACTAAAAATGCAACAGATCAGCATTCCTTATTTCAACATGCATATACTGAACATCTACTTAGTGCAAGGTACTATGTAGCTTCTTAGTGGGACACTAAGATTTATAAGACTTAGGACCTGCCATCAGGGAACTGATGCTCTAGCAAGGGGGGAAGGGGAAGACATACACCAGCGATTAAAAAATGAGGCTATGTGATAAACACTCTTAAGACTGGTGTGAAGAGGAGTCAAAGGGAGGGCACAGTTATTTTCAGCTGAGCTAGCAAAGGCTTCATAGAGGAAGCAAAACTTGAATTGGGTTTTAACGCATGAATAAATGTATGAATGAATGATGAAAAAGCATTTATTAAATGCTTATGACATGGCAAGCACTATATCAATAAAAATTATAACTGAGGGTTAAATAATGCTTTAAAGTTCTCAGAATGCTTTAAATGTACAATCTCATTTGAGCCTTATAATAACCCTATGCAATGTTGTTGAGTAATATCTGACTCTTTGTGACCACATGGATCATATCATGCTAATACTGTACATGGGGTTTTCTTAGCAAAGATACTAGAGGGCCTTGCCATTTCCTTCTCCAGTAAATTATGGCAAACAGAGGTTAAGTGACTTGGCCAAGGTCGCACAGCTACTAGGTATGTGAGGATGCATTTGAACTCAGTCTTCCTGTCCCCAGGCCCAGTGCTCTATTCACTGGGTCACCTAGCTGCCTCAAGCTTATGAAGTGTGTATTATTTGTTATTATGGGAATTATTATCTCTGTCATTCAAATTGAAATTCATTTGGGTGTATTGATTTATCGATGATTATACAACTTGTAAGTGTCAGAGATATGTTTCAAACTTAGATCTTCTTGCTTTTTGTCAAGAGGAAGCTAGATGTCCCACTGGATATAGTTTAGGCCTGGAGTCAGGAAGACCTGAGTTCAAATCTAGCCTCAAACATTTATGATCTCTGTGACCCTAGGAAGTGATATATCCTCAGTTTCATCAGTTTCAACAGCTACAAAATGGGGATAATAATAACCTTCCAAGGTTGTTGTGAGAATCAAATGAAATGATATTTTTAAGGCCCTCAGCATACTGTATAGTGCATATTAAATGCTTAATACATGCCTCTCTGTTGCATTCCAGTCTAGAACTTTATTAGCTACTGTAAGATAACATTTTGATTGACTGACATGGGAGAATAATAATAGTCATCACAAATCAAACTAATATTATACAGTGCTTTAAAGCTATTAAAACATATATTAATGATCTCCTTTGAAAGGGAATTTTAAGTAGGGAGAACCATATGATCAAAAGCTTAAAGTAGGGAAATAGGATGTGGTAAAAAAAAAAAAGTGATGCACTTTTGAGTTTGTTTAGAGCATAGGTAAGTCTTAAGAGATCATATTGGATAGGATGGAATGAGGATAGATTGTGGGAAGCTTTGAATGCTAGTCTGTAGTGTTAAGACTACATCACAGGCAATGGGGAGCCACTGAAGATTTTTCCCAGTAGAGAATGACTAACCCACAAAAGTTGAATAAACAGGATACTCTGTTCCTCAGAATTATTCTTTTACTAAATACTCCATGGTGAACAGTTACTCCCACTTATTCCATCTATGATCAGGTCTATCATCAGCCCAAAGCTTTGTCGCATCAAAGAGAAGCACTTGGCCATAACTTTGTATGAAGGACTCTAAAGTGTGTCAATTTTCAATTGATTACCTGAGAAATGGCATTGTTCCAGATCTCCTGTTACTATGTGCATAGAGTTCCTTGGGTGAATTCCATCTGGCCAGAGCACACTCAAGAGGTGCTGACAAGAAGAGTAGATGGAGGCCAAACGTATTGGCACGACAGTGGTCAGAGCAACTTTCTCTTGAAAGAGAACAGAATTCACCTTTGTTCCCATCAGAGGGAAGATTCTGTGCTTTACTCCAGTCTGAAGACCCAAAGCACCTACTGTGGGTGAAAGAGAGTGGAGAGCTTGGAGGAGCTAGCACTTCAGGATCATAGAAACCAAGACAAGCAAGCCCAGCAGTGACGTACAGGGTCAGGCTACTGAGTACCAATCCTACATTTTCTTCAGAGATTGTGATGTGATGTGTCCTTGCTTTTTTTCTAATAACAGCATCTAACATTTCTGTAGCCCTGTTGGGTTTATGAAAGACTTCACATACAACTATCTCTCAATGTCATCTGTTTATTTATTGTGTAGGAGGTTGGGTGGGAGAGGTGTGTGTGTGTGTGTGTGTGTGTGTGTGTGTGTGTGTGTGTATTGGAGGGAACTGATCTATAGTGAAGGATACTGTTCATGTTTGAACTTTCCTGTTCTTAAAGTACTGCTTTGAGGATGTAAGCAAACCCTGAAGGTCGAGAACAATATTTTTCAGTATTCTGGACACTGGTGCCTCTCCAAGAGCTGGCTAATGTATTTCAAACTCAGGAGTGATTTAAGAAACATTAAGTATCCTCAAAGTAACCAAATTAACACAAATATAATGCTACTTAAGTAGAGAATGAGCTCTTTTACTGGAGGAATATAAGCTGAGTTTGGGTGATTGTCAGGAATGCTATAGAAGGGATTTCTTACTGAATGGGAAATTAGACTAGAGGACCTCTAAGACTCATTTTGGCCCTCTAAATCCATGACTATAGGATTATTAGGTCTTGGTTCTCTTGAAAAAGATCAAAATTATAAATGAGGGGCGGCTAGATGGCACAGTGAATAGAGCACTGGCCCTGGAGTCAGGAGGACCTGAGTTCAAATCCAGCCTGAGACACTTAACACAAATACTAGCAGTGTGACCTTGGGCAAGTCACTTAACCCCAATTGCCCTCCCCCCAAAAAATTATAAATGAAACTGCAATGAAGGAACTGAATAGTCATCTATAAGGAAGTAGAAGGCAACTCTCAGAGACTATTTTCCCTAATATTTTCCTCTTTTCCTTAATCCTCAAGAAGCCCAACAATTCAACCTAATAAATAAATGTTGAATTGAATTGAATTAGGTTTAATTTATTAGACTCTAGACTTCTGGGGGACTGAAGCTGAGTTTTTTATGTTTGTATGGAAGCACAGCTTCTCTCTCTCTCCATATATTTTATATAATGTTTATGTACACACATGCATAAAGAAAACTGTAATTTATGGATATGATCATGCTGATTTTTATCAAGTCCCACAACATTGCAAAGCTTTTTGAAGTGCTCAGTCTGACCACCCACATAAGAAGGACTGAGTCAATGAACAAAGTATATTGCTCCCATTATGGCATGAAATTAGATGGACAACCCACAGATTTTAATTATCAGTATACATACATATATTTCTATTTATCTCTCTCTCCATGTATGTATACATATATATATATACACACACATATATGTATATCTGCAACAGAGATTATGAATGATCAATGAACTGGGAACAGAATTAAACTGTATGGAGAAAGTAGGCTATCTTCCCTTTCAGAAGTTATAAAGCTCTTTTAGGGACTGCAAATTTCTCACAGAAACAAAGGTCCCTCTTTTTAGTACTGATATTCTATCTGTACTCCTGTGAGACATGGGGCCAAAAGTATCCAAAGAGTTAAAAATTGGCAATCATACAGAGGGCAAAGGAGAGGTGCATGCTGGGTGAGGGCAAGTGGCAATATATAACCGGTGAGGAATTTCAAGAAGAGGAGCCGGTCACAGGGTAAAGGAGAGGTGGGAAACCCCAGTGCTCTACTGCTATTCTCCTTGGATGGGGAAAAGCAAACAAGGAAGTTTTGTGAACTCACTGTGACAAAAATCAACCAGTATTTCTTAAATACCTTCTGTGTGCCATTCACTCTGCTAAGTACTGGAACTCCAAGAACAAAGAATGAAATAATAGCAACTTGCAAAGAACTTGCTTTTAATGAGGAAGACGACATGTACATAAATAAAAATATATACAAAATAGTTAAATATAAGATAGTTTGGGAGAGAGGACACTAGCAGTTCAGTGATGAGGAAAGGCTTCCTTCAGAAGATCATGCCCAAGCTGCATGTAGAATGCATACCATCCCTAAGTTACCCTGTGAGGCAGGCACAAGGAGGCAGTACAATCTAGACATGATGGATGGACAATGAAAAAGCATGAATATGGGAGAAAAACAAAGGTCTGTGTGAGAGAAGAAAGATCCTGGTACTCTAGAAGGCCACTAAGAGGGAGGAACAAACAGGAGAGGAAACAGGGTCTAGTTAAACAGGGGAGGAGCTTACCTGGGGTGTTGCAAGAAAGAGTAGGCTAGGGGTGGCTAGGTAGTGAAGTGGAGTAGAGCTCTGACCCCGGAGTCAGGAGGACCTGAGTTCGGATCTGACCTCAGACATTTAACACACACACACTCACACACACACACACAACTAGCCATGTGACCTTGGGCAAGTTACTTAACCCCAATTGCCCTCCAAAAAGAAAAAAAAAAGAAAGAGTAGGCTAGAGAAGAGCCATTTGGTAGCTTCCTATTTTAAAAATCTTCAAACTAACTGAATTGTTGTCAGTACTCTGTAAATACTCATTTTTCATCTAGATGTGGTCCTTTTCTCAATTTCTCCCTTGTTGCTGTAGATTTCTTTTAAAGTGACTGTGCTTCAATTTTCTGACTCTTTCTGGACATCAGTAAATCTTCCTCAAACTTCCTTTCCCTCAGGGTTATCTGAAATAAATTAAACAAAGATTTATTAAGCACCTAATATTTTCCAGGCACTCTCTTAGGCAATGGGATTAGAAAGACAAAAATGAAACAGTCCTTGACCTCAAAGAGCTTACATTTTATGGGAAGGGGACTGGGCTTTTAACACCCACCAGTATATAGAGAAGTAAATTAAACGTCTGTAAAAAGTACAAGGTATAATGGGGTGACCAGAGGAACCTCCTGATATGTTGGAATGAGACACTTCCTAAGAAGCTGAGCATGGGTGTTCTGGCTCTGGAAAGAGGGGCATATGTTTTGGCCCCTAACTAAAGGATATACTAGATCAGATCATAGGAGAAAGAAGAGATAGCTTCCAGATTTTTTCAAGTGGATACAGCCAGTGTCTGTGATCATGGTAAATATAAATTATTAAAGTAATTTCAATACAATTTCAACATAAAAGTAATAAAAAGGGACTAAATAAGGGAAAGAGAAGGAGCATTAAAATTATCTCATGTGATCCTAACAAAAATCCTGTGAAATAGGTTTTAATTTACCCCATTTTACCAGTTGAAGAAATTGAGGCAAACAGAAGTTAGGTGACTTGCCTAAGGTGACACAAGTAGTGTCTAAGGCTGGATTTGAACTCAGTTTTTCCACTTCAGTCCCTGTTGTTCCACCTAGCTGCCTCAAAATCGGATGCTAAAAGGCAGATCAGGAAAGGTCTCATCTAGGAAGGGGCATCTGAACCGTACTTTGAGGGAGGCCGGGGAGTCTAAGTGGCTAAAGTCAAAAGAGAGATCTCATTCAGAGAACACATGGGGGAATTCCTGTGAAGAGAAGAGAGGCATAAGGGCAGGTGCAGTGAAGGACATCTGCCACTTTGAATCTTCTATTACTGCTCTGGCCATTGTTAGTCAATGGGAATTGGAAAATTATGCAAATCCTTATCTCTACCATAAAACTTTCCATAGTCAAGAATATCCCACAATGCCGCACAGACTATTTAGACACATAGTAGAAATGTGATCCTTTGTTAGGGGGTTATCTTCAGGTTTACTTAAACTCTAATACCACAGAATTTCTCCACATTTTCTTTTATTCCTCTCAAGGACAGTCGCAGAGATTTCAGAATTTCATCTGCTACCACCTGACCTTTCTCTCAATTGGCACTTTGCAGAATATTATACCAATAATTACCAAGTGTTCTGTACTTTAAAAAAAAGAAGAAAAGAAAAAGAAAAGGAATAGAAAAAGCCTGACCTTGATGCACTATTTATATCATGCAAGAAAAGGGATTGTTGGCAGGTGGGGGGAGAGGAAACTTTTCACATTCTAGGTTCTAGGATGCCTCCTTATGCAAGACTTGGTTTATTGTCTCATCTCTTTGTTTTCCAATTAATTCTATTTAAACTTTTCTAAAATTGAATGGCATTAGGCACTTCTCTGCCCACAATTCTAGCCTACCCAAGCCATTGTGATGTTTATTGCTTTCCTACCTTATATCGACTAGATTCCCCCTTTTGTGTCATCAGCACATTTTATCCCTTTACTGTATTTTCCTCCTTTTAGGTCAGCAAAGTAACCAGAATCAATACTAATGCTGATCTTTATGACATGCCACAAGTCACTTCCATCCATTTGGCACTGCTGCCACTCAGAAGCACCTTTTGGCTTCAATCTGTTCTCCAGGTCGTTATCCATTTCAGTGCCTTGCCTTCTCTGTTATATGATATGTCTTCCTACAGGGCACCTTTTCTAGAAGGGGAAAGTAAGTTCAGGACTCATAACCTCTCCGCTAAGAAGTATAGGAACCACTTTAGAGATGAACAGGAGTGAGTTTCCAAAGTAGATTTCTCATGTTGACATGACACTTTTTGATGAAAGTTTTGAAGTCACAATCTTTGTGCCTAGAACAATAGTGTAGGAAGCAGAGCTTTTAGACCTGAAGTGTTTTTGTATAAGCCTCCTATATTGAGACTTAGGCTGTTATCCTGGGAAAGTCAGAGTTATTTGTTGTCTTTCTTTTAGGTATATTGTTTCTATTGCTATTTTTTTTTGGCAGATAGGCTAGATATTAGCTAAACAACTCACACAGTGTATAATATTTATAAAAGCTTAATGGAAACATCTGAGTCAAAAGTATACTTAAACAATCTCATCCAGGGTCACACTGATATGTTGTCACAAGTAGGCAATGCTAACAACTGGTATAAATGACCATAAGGAAATCATTCAAGTTAGATAAATTTCCCAGTTCCCTGGTATACCTTGCATTTTGACTTCCCAGTGAAATGTTAACTTACTTGCCATGAATCTCTGTTCTGGTATCCAGTCTTGCCATCTATTGGATCTTAGTATTCCAGAGATACTTTGATACCAACCTGTGCTGACTTTTAAGTCTATATTTATTCTCCTTCCAAGTCAGAACCCTTCTTCTCTGCCTCAGGTTAGGCTTGTTCTCTTCTCTTTCTCTGCCCCATAGTTTTCCCTGGTCATTCTGCCCTTATTGTTCCAGTTGTCTGCTTGCTCAATGGCTGGGGTTTCTTGGATATCAGTTGAACTTAACAATCTGCAATGAGATAGGAACTTAATGCTTAACATGAGAGAGGAAAAAATGAATTAGTTTCTTGATAATGCTCAAGTGAAATATTTTTTTTTCAGTCTTCTCTTCACAGTCATCATGGAAAAGGTCTTTTTGATAGCCTGGGAAAGCCTGCCTAATAATTTTAAGGCTAATAGTATATAGTACAAATATTATAAACTCCAATACTGTGATTAGGATTCATTGTATATAAATCATTTAGGTTCACAGTTTACCATTAATATATACAAAATTATTAAGTAGAAACTAAAAGGCAAGTTCTTTCACTTTTCTCCATATACTTAGGACCTCAGAAGTGCCAAACAATGGAAGAAATATGAATTTCTAGTGTCATTACCAATCTGGTAATAATTCTAGCTCAGAATTATCACTTTGGAAGGGAAATCTACCTCCCTGACTACTGCTCTTATGTATGGCTTTTAGGTTCATAGTGTAGTTCCTTTGGTTGAACTTCTCTAAAAATGGTGATGGTTTACTTTACTTTTCTCCAAATCTGGTCTTTTTGGTTTAGGTGGCTTGTTCAAACAAGTTAGGCTAGAATTGCTGTAAGAATTTGGCTGGTGATAACATTTTGACATCTATTGGTAATAACATATCACCAACAATGATTCTCATCCTATTGGTAATAACATATCACCAACAATGATTCTCATCAACAAGAATATATTTGACTGTAAAAGGAAATGGGCCTGTCTCTCTACACTTGCAGCCCAACCAAATGACTAAATCCAGCCTGAGTGTGACATATGTGCCCATGGAATGTTTATAGAACCCAGAGGGCCTCCAGTATGTTTAATGGAAAGTCTATGGAGGAATTATAGAAAGAAATTAACAAGACTCACACCAAGGGATTTACAAATGCATGGAACATCCAGTGATAAGATCCCTTATCTATTGAAGTGTTCTAGTAAGCTTGAAATCACTTTCTAAAGTATTAATTCAGTTCAATTCAATCCAACAGGCATTTGCTCAGTGTTTATTATGTAACATGCTCTGTATTATACTTTGAGGTCAGTGCCTCTCTCCCCAAAGGAGATTACTCTTCTATACGAGGAGGAAGGAAAGAAATAAGACAATGCACAACTAAGTATAATACTTCAAGATAGAATATGACAAGTTCATAAGATAAGTCTGAAGTTCATAAGAAAATTAGAGAAGGGAAGGGAGACTAATATCTGGGAAGGCTTCAAACAGTATATGTACCTGAGCTGGGTCATGGAGGAAGGGAAGGATTTAAACAAACAGAGATTTGGTATAGTTCCTTCCAGGCATGGTAACGTTATAGCATGATGGAGAGATAACATATAAAATTTTGGAGACTGCAAAAAGCAATGCCCATTGTGCCAATGGACCAATCATATATAAATAGCTACTCTGTGCTGACTTCATCAAAGCCAAATGCTTGGAGTATTCATTATATTTCCAGCTAAAGCTCTATCACAGTGGCTTCCACATTTACAGCCAATTGTGAGATTGTTTGCTGGAATTATAGAGTAGGTGAATTGTTGGCTAGTCAATAATTTCAGGTTAATATGAATTAATGCAGTGGATCTTGTGTGCACATCAAAGCAAACAAGTTAGAAACCCTAAGTTCAAGATAAGTAGAAAAAGGATTAACACGAGAAAAAGGAAACAAGGAAATCAGTGCTCACAGTATGCTCTGTTCATGGGCTTATGTTGCTGGCTTTCTCTCTTTGCTTTGGAAAGGGGACAGGTTAGGTTCTGTCAATCTCAAATAATTTCAACAGCTATTTTACCAGAGACTCAAATGCTACAATCTTATAAAATCTTGTGAGCTGGAATGGTTCGTCAAGCTTCCTTCCTGGCTATGAAAAAGAACTGAAAATGAAAAAAATACAATCATTTTTCATAAAGTACAGTTTCAGAGTCTCAAGAACTTTCATGACCAATGTCCACTTGGCAAGTAAATTATTATGAGTGTATTAGTGGTCTTGTTACTTCTGAAGGATTGTCTTTTCAGTGAGGAAACAATACAATTGAATAATTTGGACTTGGTAGAGTCATTCATTTAGGAGTCTTTATTAATTACCTATGTTCACTCTGCTAAGTGCTGGGGATCCAAAGTAATGCAAAGGCAGATCATGCCCTCAAATAGCTCATGTTCTAATAGGGAGCCAACATGGAAACTGGATACATAAAGAAACATTTGCAGTAGAGGGAAAGGGAACGAGGGAAGCTAAGAGGAGGTTGTGATGAAGAGGGAAAGCATTGCAGACATGGGGGACAGTTGTGCCAAGTTATGGGGAAAAAAGAGACAGAAAGGGGATGGACTGTTACTTTCCAAGAACAGCAAGCAAGCAATCAGTTAGATAATGGAGTGCCTAGAGGGGAGCAAATTATAATAAGAATGTAAAAATATAAAGGACCATGGTTGGGAAGGTTAGAGGACAAATGGAGAACTTTATTTTTGATCTTCTAGTGCAGAGATATCAAATATGTGAACCATGCATATGGTCCACAACACTCTTAAGTACAGCCTGAACTAGTTGAAAATATAGTACTCATCTAATTTTAATGTGTTGATGTATTAAAAAAACATATATATATATATAAACATATGATTTTCTTTCTTTTTTAAAAAATGATCTCATTGAATCATTATCACAACCTTGCAAAGTAGGTGCTATTTTTATCCCCATTCTACAGATGGCAAATCTGAGGCCAAGGTTAGTTAAAGGACTTGCCTTGGAGGTCACACAATGTAATGGGAATGACACAACCAGGAAATATCTGGGTTTAGTTTGAATTCAGATCTTCCTGACTCTGGCCCCAATGCTCTATCCATTATGTCACCTAACTGCTCCCCATATATGATAGCCTGTTATGATCCTTTTGTATGGTTTATTGATTTCATTTGACTTTGACACAATTGTTTGGGATAATATAGATATAGGGGAATTTACTGAGTTCTGAGGGGGTTAATCCTCTGATATATTGTAGTAAAATCACTTTAGCAAGAAAGTAGAGGATGGATTGGTGTGGGAAAGACTTGACGCAGGGAGACCAATTAGAAAGCTCTTTCAAATGTCCAGTTAAGAGTGTATAAAGGTCTGAACTAGAGATATTGGCTATAATTGGAGAGAAAGGGACCTATAGGAGAGATGTTCAATTTAATTCAATAAACATTTAGCAAATGCCTACTATGTGCCCCATATACCATGGGGATACAAAAAGAGGCAAAAGACAGTCCTTACCCTCAAGGAGTTTACAGTCTGATAGATGTTATGAAGGTGGAAATGACAAGATTTGCTAAAGGATTGCATAGATGGGGTGAGAGAGAGAATGCAGTTGAGGATGACACACCCTTAATCAGTATCATATTCATTTTGTAATCCCTGTCATGATTCCTAATTTGTTTAGAAATTTACTTTCTGCTTTTTGAAAGTAACTTGATGAGTGCTATCAGCTAGGGGAGATCAGAATATTTCTTATATGTCACCTGTATTGTACTTGGAAGGAAACTAGGTTTAGCAGACCTGCTCATTTTTCTCACCATATAATTTTTTTGCCACTTTCTCTAACTCAATTAATTCCTAACCAATATAACTGCTCAGAAACAGCTTCATGGACTTTACCCAAAGGTTAAGCAGATGGCAATGGGATAATTCATGGGTGGATAGTGCTACTCTGGCGTTCCCACCTAATGGAACCTATGATCAAGAGAAAGGCCACAGATTAAATCAGAAACACTAAACTAATAGGTCTCACATGAAGTTTAAAAGGCTCCCTGCTAGACCTCTGTTGTTAATAAGCCTGGAGAGGGGGGAGAAGGAGAAAAAAGACCCCAAACAAAAACGATTTAAAATAAAAAAGAATTCCAAGGATATGCAATGGGAAGAAATGTCATTGTTGGGTCAAAATCGCAAGATACACTTTGATTAACCACTAAATAATGATGTTACAGGGTAGTGAATGCTGCTGGAATTCACAGAAAGTGTTCCTCCAAGGCTCCTGAAGGTAGCAAAAAAGTACATCTTTTTCCCAGGAGTAAAAAGGGAGGAACAGGCTCTTTAGAAACGAAGCTCTGTACTGTGTGGGTTATTGACTGTATAATACATTAAACTATTGGGGTTTTGAAATAAATAGTATTATGCCCCCAACGACTCTCTGCTTCCCTGCTATTCCTGACCTGGGCATCAATGCAGAACATCAGTTTCCTGATTCTCTGAGCCTTTCACTCACGGGAGGTCGTGAATGCTTCTGTAGTGTGAATATAATCTGGGGAGATGGGTGAAATGTGGATAAAAAAAAAAAAACATAGTTGCCTCTGCTTCTCTTTGTTGTTGAACATTGTATTAATTGTTTTGTATTGTATTGTATTTGCATTGAATTGTATTGTGGGGTACAATAAACACCTTATTATTGCATTCGGGCAAGGCCACACCAGGAAATGACCATGGTGAACTTGGTTTTCTACAAGGCAAAATATAGTTCTGGACCAGTGACCTAGAACAAGATTATAGATCAGTGGCCACCGGCTCCCTTTTCCTGCTTAGCAAGCTAAAGGGAGTTTTGTGCCATGCGCTCAGGTTTCAGACTCACTTATTTTCCTTTCCAAGACCACTGTTGGGGAAGGGTGGAGGGAGCCCCTAGAAGCCCATTTGGGGTAAATAACTATGCGATGCCTCATGGGACCCAGGAAGCTTGCTAAATCCACTTGCTGGCCTGCTCATGTCTCTGGCAGCACAGCTGTGTTTGGGAAATCTTCTCCCTCTAGATGGCATTAATGCTCTTTCATTCTCAGACTCTTTTGCTTTTTTCTCCCTGTGTCTTGGATGGTGGTGTCTTTCAGCCCCAGCATACTGTGATTTAACCAGAGCTTTGATGTGGTAGGATGTTGGCTTGCACAAATCAGATCTACCCTTCTTCCCCACCCCCAACCCAAAGGATAATATACTGTTTTTTCAAAGTCAATTAACACTTAGGGCAAATGAAATAAAAAGAGTAAAAGGTCAATTGCTTAAGGGTTGCCACCAACCTTCCCAGTTTATTCAGCATTCATCTAGGAATAACAGATTCCTGGGAAAAAGAAAGGAAATCATAATTAGCTCATCTGGTTTCCTGATGGTTTCCAATGAGATAGCTTAATATAGCTTATCTGTTTTATTTTGCAGCAATGCCAAGGGGACTTTTTATTGCAGGATTGGCTCACGCAGGAGATATTAAAGTAGGTGGTCACTCTAGGACCCTTGAAGAGAGGCCTGACAATCTATGTACTCAGGAAAGGTGAGTGAAGAGAAACTCATGACAAATTTCAGGTTTGGGATGTTTTTTAATATGTTTTGTGAGAAAGAGGCATCTTGGTTGTAGCTTTCTGATGTTAAAACAAAGAACAGAGGAAGAAAGTCAATTATAGGAGATCAGAGGAGAGAGTAGGGAAAGACTTGCCCAAGGAAGGAAATGAAAAGTTTTGCCACTTCTTACAAAGACAAACAGATATCAAGCCCAACAAAGGCATTGCTCATTTGGAACTTTGGGATGCTTTAAATTGAAATCCACACACACATTTATTATGTGCCCACTATGGGCAAAGGACTGAGAGATATGAGGATGAAAATGCAAGAGGGCTTGCATTCAAAGGGGATTACATTCTGCGAGCCATCAAATATTTATTAAGCACTGTCTATGTGCAGGGCACTGTGCTAGACACTGGGCATACACACACACAAAAGTCTCTTCTCTAGGATTTTTCATTCTATTGAACAGCTATCACAGATATGTAAACACAACATTTATGTAAAGTAATATCAAGGATAAATAAGTATGTAGCAATCCACACTATGCTCTCAAATGTATTTCCATGTCACTGCACAAATACAAAAACATTTCACTATCCATTTCCTCAAATGGTAATACAGTTCATGATCCAGAGGATCATAGATTTAAAGCTGGCTAGACTCTTGGCAGTCATCCTCATGTGATAGATTTCATACTGTCACATGATCTTCATTGAATTTCATTTGAAAAATAAACAAGACAAGCATCCCACATTAAAAAAAAAAACACCAAAAAGCAAAAAATGAACAACACCTCATGGCAAAAGACATTATTAGGAAATTAACACATGAGAATAACACACTTATATAGTCCTCTAAAGTTTGCAATGTGCTTTAAAATACATTATTCCATGAGCTTTCCAGCAACTCTTGGAGGTAGAGATACAGGTGTTGTTTTTTACAGATAAGGAAACAGGCTTGAGGTTAAGTGATTTGCCCAGAGTCACCAAGCAAATTAAGTCCTTAATAATAATATCAAGCATTTGCAGAGTGCTTCAAGGTTTGCAAAATGGTATATATATATATGATATCCTTTGATCCTTACAACAACTCTGGTCCCTTGGGACCAGTATGACTGTCATTGCTCCCAATTCTCATGTCATGCCTCATGCTTATGATAGCAGGCACAGCCCTTCCATCTTTATATTTTATTATAAGAAAGAACTTGGCTCAGCTTAATAACCTTTTCCTTCTTGAATAAGGAGTTTCTGTTTGCAGTCATAGGAACAGAAAAAAAAGACCTGTTCTAGTAATGCAGGGAGATTGTTTCATGCCTTGTGACTAAAATAAGGTTTTTGAAAGAGCAGAGGAGATGGAGTAAGTACATAATGAGCAAATTCTTGTGAGGCAAATTATTATTCTGGGATTTTGAACTGGTCTTTTAAGAAAAGCAATAATAATAATTCTGACCCTGCAAGTGCTGATGCCAGGAGAGAGGCAACAGTGACTCTGCTGGAAATCCAGTGGGGTTGCTGCACTTTGCTCTCCTCCCACATTGTGAAGCCTGAAACACAGTTGACAGAGGCTAAGCCCTGATCTTTACCAGTGAGGCATGTCCTCCCACTGGCAATCCACCATAGAAAGAGGAGCAGGGCTCTTTTGATTCCATAGATGCCTTTGGGCTTACAAAGGTGTGTATCTGAGGCGTAACAAGGACAAAGCAAGGGAGGCATATGCTGTGGCTACACAAAGGGGTGCAGAAAAAAAAACACAAATATGTATCTATTATCCCCAGTATACCGTGCCATTAGGATGAGATAGGAATGGATTTTATATTCTTGTCTCAGGAGCAAAGATTAGTTAGCTATAGTGCTGGTGTACATAAAATGAGTCTTAGTTCAATTGCATCTGCTTGTATAAGACTAGTGAAAATCACAAGTGAGTAGGAGAGTTCAGCTGAGCCCAATTTCATCATTAGTTAGATTTCTCTTGGAATTTAGCTAGCACCCAGATATGCACAGGTTTAAGACCCAGAATAAATAGTTGGAAGGTTTAATATAAATATAGGTACAAGAAGGCAAATTTCAAGCTATAAAGGAATGTGCCACTGGGATCAGGGACAGGACTCAGAGTTGAATTGAACCCTGGATCATTCTCACAGTCGAATCAGAGAGATCATTTTCTCATTCGTAAGAGAGTGCTTACTTGCTAAAAGATCTGTGTCTTAAGTCTAATGGCTCCTCTATGTTCCCTCTCTGTTCTCATTTCTAACTGATCCTTGGGATGTCTTGATCTTATCACTGCATCCACTTAAAGTAAACACTGCCAGTAGAATGAGGACAAATTTACTCACAACCAGAACTATTACTTGGAATTTTTACTGCTATGGAAAGAGGAGGGTGATGCTAGAGGAGCTTACCTGGGGTAAGGTTTCCTGCAGGAAGGAGGCAAGGCTTGAGATGGAACAGCATTGTCAACACCTTCTAATTTTCAGCACACTGGCACAAAGCCATTGTTGTCCTGCCCTGGTTATGGCTCTAATGCTTAGCAGAGTCCTAGAAAACTCTCTGGGAGGATTACTGTAGGGTCATTCAGGATAATCAAATTTAAAGCTGAAAAAGACAATAGATGCCTTCCAGTCTAATATTCCTATTTTAGCAATTCAATGTCATCCATAGCCCTCTTCCAGTTTAAGTAATCCCATTCCATCCCATTTCCTCTAAGAGATTGATCCCTCTGTCCTCCCTACTCTATCACTTAAATCTCTGTCTACTGACTTCTTCCCTACTGCCTCCTCGTTCTTAAAGAGCCCTTACTTGATCATTCCATTCCCACTATCACCCTATTTCTTTTCAGCCCCTTATGACCTTGAAAAGGTCCTCTAAATAGGTACCTCCACTTTTTCTCTGCTAACTCTCTTCTTAACCCTTTATAATTTGACTTCCGATCTCCTAGTTATACCAAATATACTCTTTTCAAAGTGATCTCTTAAAATTTTTAGTCCATTGACCTTTTCCCAATCCTCATTCTCCTTGACCTCTTTGCATCCTTTAATGCTATCGATTACCCTCTCCATTTGATGTTCCTTTGTCCCTAGATTTTCAGGACACCTCTCTTTCCTGGTTCTCCTCTTACCTATCTGACTACTCCTCAGCCTTCTTTGCTGAATTCCTTTAACCATAGGTGTCCCTAAGAGTTTTGTCCTGGACTCTCTTCTCTTTCTCTACTACTTCACTTAGTGACCTCACCAGTTCTCATGGATTTAATTGCCATCTCCATGCAGATACCTATCCTGACCTAACCTCTTTGCTGACCTCCAATGTCATATTCCCAACTGTCTTTCAAACATCTCAAGTTGGATGTCCAGTAGACATCTGTAATTCTACATGTCTAATACTAAACTCATTATCTTTCCACCTCATCAGTCTCCATCCCCTACCTTTTCTATTACCTTAGGAGGCAACATATTGCTCCCAGTCCCTAGATGTCATACTTGACTCTTCACTATCACTCATTATTCATATTAGAACTGTTGCCAAGGCCTGTCTTTTTGACCTTTGTAACATCTCTCCAAAATACCCCCTTCTTTCCTCTTCCACTTTAACTATTCTGGTTCAGGCTCTCATCACCTCATACTGTTGAGATAGCCACAGTGCAGATCTGCCTGCCTCAAGTCCATTCCTACTCCATTCCATCCTCTATTCAACTATCAAAGTGATTTTCCTGAAGCACAGGTCAACCATATTACCCCCTACTCAGTAAACTCCAGTGGCTTCCCATTAATACCTCTGGGATCAAATACAAAATCCTTTGTTTAACATTTAAAGCCCTTCTTAATCTAGCCCCATTCTTCCTTTCTAGCCTTCTTATACCTTATTCTTCCTCCATCTCCCCTCGAGGCTGCCCCTTATTTTTTGATTCCGTGACACTGGCCTCAAGCCTGGAATGCTATCCCTCCTGGCTTCTCTGGTTTTCTTTAAGTCACAACTAAAATCTCATCTTCTGTAGGCAGACTTTATCATCCTCTCTTAATTCCATTGCTGTAAATTATTTCCTATTTATCCTATATATAGTTTATTTGTACGTATTTATTTACTTGCTGTCTTCTCCATTAGATTGTGAGTTCCTTCAGGGCAGGGACCATCTTTTGCCTCTTTTTTTATTTCCAGAACTTAGCACAGTGCTTAACATGTAGTAGGTACTTAATAAATATTTATTGACTTGAATGATCTATTAAATACCTACTACTTTAAAAGCCTTTTTCTAGGACTGATGATACAAACCCCAGAACAGCCAACATTTCCTACTCTCAGAGAGCTTACATTTTTCTGTAATAAGGAAAGTATGGTCTAAAGAGGTAAAAGATTTATCTAAATGAGTTGCAGAGATTGAATTTGAGCTGAAGTTTTCTTACCTCAAACTCCAGTGCTATTACTTTATATGATTCCACATTAAAGCCTACAGTATCATTCTCTGACTCTACTTCTCCAGGATTTATCTTTTGTTCTCTTCAGGTTGTAGTTCTGTGGTTTGCTCTGTACTTCTTTTTTTTTCTTTTTGGAGGGGGGAAGGTAGGGCAATTGGGGTTAAGTGACTTGCCCAAGGTCACATGGCTAGTTTATGTGTTAAGTGTCTGAGGCCGATTTGAACTCAGGTCCTCCTGACTCCAGGGCTGGTGTCTATTCACTGCACCACCTAGCTGCCCTGTGCTCTGCACTTCTTCTTGGGAACTGTGTCTTACTTGACTTTGTTTCCCTACCCTATTTGGTGACTGGCATTTAGAAGGATTTTCAGTCTAGTTTTGTTGAGTTGTATACCTAGAGCACTAGTTCTTATTCTTTTTTGTATCATGAACCCCTTTGAAAATCTAACAAATCCTGTGGTCCCCTTCTCACAATAATGTTTTAAATACATAAAATAAAATATATAAGATTATAAATGTATCCGATTATGTTGAAATAATGATGCATTATTTTTTTTCCCATTGAAATTTTTAGATCCCTTGAAATCTATTCATGGACCCTTTGGGGGCATCTATGGATTACAGTTTAAGAATTTCTGCTGTAGAGAAATAAACTTTGTGAATCTCTCCTTTTGAAATCATTAGTCACTTGTAACATTATTCTTTCTTTTGAAATATTAATGCCACCCACTGAATATCTGTGGAAATGGGATTAGAGATAGTTTGGAGATAAGGGTAGAAGGAAGAGAGTTAGACATTACAATAGTATTACTGAGCTTCTTTTTCCACCATTTGTTGAAATGGAAATGAAAATAAATGAGGCCAATGGTGGCCTCATGGTGCCTTGTGGCTATGGTTTGCTGAATTTCTGACCTTCTCCTAAATCTGACAGCTTCTTCTTCTCACTTCTGTGTCTGCCTCCAGTTCACAGCCCCTTTCCTCCCCACCCCTCTTTAAGCACTTGTTATCCATATGACATGAGACTGTCACCAAAAGCAGCCTGGGTCTTCTCTCTGTCAAAAGGACTATCAGCACCTGACCGCCCCCCCCCCCCCCCCCCCCCATCACTTCCCCAGTGACTCAGTCCCTGGCAGGTGTTATAAGTAAAAAAAGTTTTGTGGCAGCTGTTCTGGGAACCTCAGAGACAAAACCACTCGTATGGGAAGGGGGTAACAATGAGGGAACTGTCTATCACTGCTGTTTGCTAAGTCCAACTTCTCTCTCTGGAGACTTTGGCCTCTTGTAGAACATTTGGTTTTCTTTTATTTTCCTACTGTGTCTCATATCTATGTGTATATAATTTATGTATCTATTCCATTATTCATTTATCTATTTTAGTTCAGTTTCTTCTTTATGTTCATTTAAAAATTACAATAATTTTGTTTCTTCATTAAGGGGTGAACTTATGAAATATTGCTTTCTCTTTGTTCATTTAAAAATTACAATAATTCTGTTTCTTCATTAAGGGATGAACTCATGAAATATTGCTTTCCCTTGGATTTCCCATCTAAGTAGCAATGTGCCTCAGTAAGCATGCAGACTTAGAATAGTCACCTAGCAACAGTGCTCCAACATTAATTGATTTCAGAGTTTTCATATTTCCCCCATATGGATAGTATATTTGCCCTCTACCTCTTTGCAGTTCATGGAAAGAACAGTTATGAAAGAGAATGGAATATTATTTTACCACTTTTGGTTTTGAGATAAGATATTATTTTCCCCCCAATGACCACTTTTAAGGTCACAGATGAATTCTTTAGTGTTTCCAGACTCTGTTGAGAGCTTCTTCACTCAAATCACCCCAAATTAAAATATATAAATACTGCAACCTCCAAGACCAGGTTCCTGTGCCATCATATATATTTTTCCCTTTGATTGATATTTACCTCAAATACTTTTTTCTTCCACCTCTTAAGAATAAAGAATGCCTAGATAGAGGCAGAACTGTGGGAATCTTGTCAAGCCAATTGGACTTATATTTATTGGCAGATGATGAAGACAGATTGATTGAAAAGTGGATTGAAACTCCCAAACAAATAAGCAGTATTATTGTTCAGTGTAAGGGCATTTTAATTTCTGGTTGGATTACTTTTCCAATCTTGGCACCCATTTATCCCCTTTAGATGGTGTTTTGTGCAGCCAAGTTGCCATTTTTTTGTGGCAAATTCAGAATAATTACCTGATCAATAGTCACCTGACATGCCATTTCCCATCTCTGTGCCTCTGTACTATACTGTGTGTACTAGCTGCCACCATACTTGGAATGTAGTCTCTTCTCACCTTCACCTCTTGCAATCCCAAGTTTCCTTCAAAACTCAGATCCAATACTATGTTCTGCATCTATCATTTCCTGATCTCCACAATTCCTTGTGCCCTCTCCTTGCATAATAAATATTTTGCATATATTTAACATATATGTGTATTGCTTCCCCCCATAGAATATGAGTTCCACGAATGCAGGAATGCTTTCATTTTTTGTTTTTGTATCTGGGCACATAACCTGTAGTTAATAAAAGGATTTCTGAATGATAGCCCATCTAAGGGCAGAGTGGTTAGTTAAGGAAGCACCAAGAGAACCTTGTTACAAACTGGTCTTCAGCTTTTGGTAGTTCCACAGCTTGGATGCCTTGCCCAAAGGGACTAACAAAGAAAGACTACTCACCCCCATGGCATAATATGTCTAACTAAGGTCCTGATTGTTTTCACTGCAGACATTTTTAGAAAGTTGATATGTCCTCTGTCCTTTGTATCACACCTTGCTGCTGCTCTTCTCTGGAACCAGCATGGTTGCCCTTCACAAGTTGGACAATTTATATTCCTTAGGTCAATACTATATTTGGATAGGGGTGAAGTGCTCCTATATTGATATAGCCACAGATGTAGCAAAAAACCAAAATGTGGCATTAAGGGCTTGAGTAGCTTAATTTTTTACCAATCAATTGATAAACATTTATTGAATACTTCCTATATGCAAAACACTATGATGGCCACAGAGAAAATATAATATGGTTTCTACCCTCAAAGAGCTCAAAATCTATGGGGGGAGTCAAGCACTCCCCATATACAATGATAACTAACAAAATAAAGCAGAATGTGATAAAGTGCTAAGAGAAACAGACATGGGGTGCTCTTTTTTGGATTCCCAGGAAGGAGAGAAGATCACTGGAGGCTAGAATGGCCAGTGGAGGTTTTGTTAGAATATCTAGGACTCCATTAAATCCTTGAAAGCTGAGTTGAGTTTAGATAGGTAGTAGGATTTTGGATAGGAGAAACAGCATGAGCAAAGCTGTAAGGTAAAGCTAGAAAAAAATGTAGCCCTCTTGTCCCCCTAGCCCATTTCAAGGCTCACATTTTGTCCTGCTAGGATTTAATTTTCCTGATCTTAGCATTTTGTAGCAAAAATTTTAGTCTATTCAAAAATATAGCTCATTTATTCATTCATTCAATGTGTACAAAGGATTGTGCTGTGTGATTTCTTACCGAATACTAACATCTAACACATATAGTCATTAGGTGTTTGAAACTCCTTATGATATGGAAACAACAGATATTATTATGATCATTTTTCAGATGAAGAAACTGAGGTTCAGAGAGGTTAGTAACATGCCCAGAGTCTTATAGTAAAAGTGATAGGCAGGATTATAGATTTTGCTGACTCCATATCTAATTCTTTGCCCAAAATACCATGATGCCTCAAGATCACCAAATGGAAGATTTCTTCCCTAAAGGCAACCAGTACCTCTTCACATTTTGGAATTATTAATAAGAAACTCCACATCTCAGCAATAACTCTTAAACACCATAACTTGGCCAATATACATCCATCTATTCTTTCTAATACAACTGGATTCAAAATTTGAAGCCAGATTTTCCTTACTTTAGATTTAGCTTTCTATCTACTATAAAAAACTGTTTCATTAGGTAAGACATAGTCTCATAATTATAGAGGGCCTAGGAATTCAGGTGCATATCTATTATTTTGATGTATTATGAAGAATATTTAATGGAAAAATAAGGTTTCTTACATGAAATGATGATTTTAGGTGAAAGCATTAGTCTCTTCAGAAGTAATTAGAGAATGGAGGCTCCATATCAAGACACCTGATTGCACTTTAAACTTTATTTGCTCATGGCAGGGCATGAGCTGAGCAGGTTTCCTGTGATTTGAAGTCGATTATGCACTTCCATATTATATGCTACTATATATAGTACAGTGTTCAGGCTCATCTAACTCTGAGGCTTGGTAAGACACTGATTCCATCGTTGCAGCTGGGAAGACCATAGATTTCACCATTAAAAAACATTGCCAGTTAATTTTAGACTAAACTATTCTCTAGTGGGTAGTGGCCGTATTAGGAGCTTTCAGTTTTCTAAGTAACCCATGTCACAGATTCAACTATTTTGTCATTATTGCCTTTTGAATCAAAAGATGACATTTCCCTATGTGATCGAGGCCTTTTCTCATAAGAAGTTCAGCATCTATTCCTAAATTCTGCCACTAAAATAAATACAGTTAATAAGTTTAAAAAAAAGCAACAAAAAACTAAGTCAGCAATAACTTCCACTCCAAATAAGTGAATACAGGCCATTGTGCCTTGGTATCCTTAGAATGACAGTCTGTAACCTGATGAAATTGAGCAAAGAAAACTTGAAATGGAGTATCTGAAGGAATTCAGAATAATGAGATACATTAAACGGGAAAAAAAAGTCTCTCAAGGGAGGTAGAGGAAGCTTCATGGCCTGACTCATTTGAAGCAAAAGTGAACCAGGTACTGAAAAATATACTGAAGGGAATTCTTCTGCACCAGAAGGGAAACACATGATAATGTGAAATGTATTTTTCTCCTTTTAACATCTAGGCTTCTACAAAACAACAACTATCAATAGCTAGTTGGAGGGTAGGGGGAGATTGTATTTTAGAGGACTTTATTTCTCAACAATCCTATTATTTCTTCTTTCCTTTGCTCTTTCTGGGATTAGAAATGATGCAGAGACAATAATTATATTTTATCATTTTTCCTTCCTATAAATTTAATAAAACTGATGATTAGAGTGCTTAGTGTTTTTGCTTGGGCTAATAAAACAAGATATGCAATTAAAATGACACATTTGTCTTTTTGAAAACAGGGTTATGATGATGCTACTTGGTTTTCACAACAATCATTTCTGTAAATACACCCTCTGCCTCTGAATCGAATTCTCCTCTTGTACACACAAACCAAAATATCAGTTAAGCAATAACAATTCACCCAATGATCATATGTATTAAAGTATTCAGTATTCTGTCTTAGTTGTTCCTTACCTCTCCACCAAGAGGAGGGAGGCATGTTTCATTATCTCTTCTCCTGGAACATTACAGGTTTTTTAGTTACTTGGAGTTTGGATTTTTTTTTAAATATTTTTATTTATGTTGTTGAAGTTGCACATGTTGCTTTTTTAGTACTGTTTCTCTCTTCATCAGTTCATACAATTCTTCCAACATTTCTCTAAATTCCCCATAGTAACTCATTTCCTACTAAACAATGATATTCCAGTTTTTTTCAACTATTCATTCATTCAATCGACCCACAAGCATTCCTGTAGTATTTAATATGTGCGACACACTGTGCTAGGGGCTGGGGACAGAAATACAATAATTGAAGTAATCTCTACTCACAAAGAGTTCACAGATGTTATGGAAGTGGAAATAGCCATATTTAACAACTGATTGGAAATATGGGATGAGGGTGAGTGAATGTCAGGTGGAATGTAAAGATCTGTGAGAGATCATAATCTCTACAGAGAGAGAAAAATTAAATTCATAAGAGTTGGTGTGGACACTAAGAGAAAGAGTAAAGAGAGAGAAAAGAGGGTCCAGGTCAGAGCCTTGGGAGGGAAATGGGTACAGTTGAGGGGCGTGATGAGGATGAAAGTCCAGCAAAAGAGGCTGAGAAAGTGTGGTTAGTAAGGAGAAGGAAAAACAAGAGTGTCAAAGAAAGCCAGAGAAGAGAGAGACTCAAAGAGAAGAGAGTAGTCAACAGGGTCAAATGCAGCAGATTGGTTGTGTGACTTCCTCTTATATTGTTCAGTACCTTGAGAAGGAACAGAGGAGGTAGATAGTAAGAATAATCCAGGGTAGATGTTTGACAGTGGTTAATTGGATATGGGATTGGAGGTAGGGGAGGTGCATGAGAGATTCAGGGGCAGAGGACAGTGTGGAGTTGGTTTGACTCACAATGGGTCCAATATTGGAAAGGAAGAATGTAGTCAGAGTAGGGTGAAGGACAGAGAGGGTGGAGGATTACTTTATGAGGGGTTAAGGCAGACCTACACAACTTCACAAAAGTAGGGGCCAATATTAAAATAGACTAAACTTCATTGGGCCACAGATAGGTTTTTAGCAGCCCACTTTCCAAGTAAAGGTATAGTTAATAATTAAACTGTTTTGCAAATAAACCATATTTAAAAGGGAAAATTTCAATTACTATGAATTAATTATGCTTATTACTTAACATTTTTGTTTATCATGAAATCGGTCCTCTCAGACTGATAATGGTTGGTTGCCACTGTGACAACAGGAGACAATGTGCAGTGGCACCCTACCCACCAAGTTACATGATGGGCACAACAGTAACTAGTGGAAGGTGACTTAAGTGGGGTCAGACAAAACACTCTTTACATCTTTACTTTGTTTTAATATCCTTTACATTTTTCGAGGGCTGCCCTATACACTTTGACAGGCCGCAAGTACCGTGTTTCCCCGATAATAAGACACTGTTTTATTATTTTTTTGGACAGAAAAACACCAGAGGGCTTATTTTCAGGGGAGGGCTTATTTTAATGAATATTGACAGCAATTTTAATAAACAGGTAAATGTGAACAAAAAAATGTACCTTTATTCAATAATGAATTCAATAAAGAACAGGATGACGCGCTCATTGCTGCAGCTCTGATTGGATGCAGCTCGGAGCATGGCATGCGTTTCATGGGGTGGGTACAGTGCATACAGAGGGGAACCGTAATGTAGCGTGTAGCGCAGGGGAATCACCTTCACTACAGTAGCAATCTCAATAGGGCTTATTTTCGGGGGAGGGCTTATGTTAGAGGAATCTTACGCAGTAAGGGGAGGGCTTATTTTCGGGATAGGTCTTATTATCGGGGAAACACGGTAGTTTGTAGATTGTATGTTGTGCAGGTCTGGGTTAAGTCATAGGAAAAGAGAGTAATAAGAGGTCAGATGACAGAATGTCTAAGGTGTTTTTTTTTTAATATTAAGGAACTGAAATAATTGTTAGTAATCTTGAGATCCAGGGTTTAACAATACATAGGTGGCTAGGATGAAGTGGATTACTAAGTAATAGGGTGTAAGAAGACTGAAAAATTCCCTAACAGATGACTACCTATTTTATTTCTAGGTTTTATTACTGCAGAAAGTGCTACCATGACTATTTTGGTGTGTATTGAACCTTTATTTATGTATTTGATCTCCTTGAAGTATGTACCCAATAGTGGGATACCTTGGTCAAAAGTATGGGCAATTTAGTCACTTGGTTGAATAATTCCAAACCCACACCCAGAATAGATGAACCAATTTGCAGCCCTACCACCAGTGTATTAGCATTTGCCTTTTTTCCCTCATTTCCTCCAACATTACCTATTTCCATTGCTTGTCATCCTTGCCAATTTGCAGTGTGTGAAGTGAATCCTGAGAATTGCTTTAATTTTCATTTCTATAATTATCAGTGTACATTGTTATTATGAACAAGAAAATCCCTTTTGGTCTTATAAATTATGATATTCTTGGGACCTGCCATCATTATAAATCATAAAAAAAATACCCTCTACAGTACTGCCAATAAAGAATCCCCCAGCTCTCTTCTGAACTGACCATTCCACTTGGTATAGTTTTCATTGTTGGAAAGTTGTCTTCAAATCAAAATCTGCCCTTCTCTGCAACTTTTATTTATTCCGGTTCTACCCTTTTGGGACCTCAAAGTACTAAGTGAAACTGACTTCCGCATGACAGCAATCCTGTGATCTTATGGGAGAACATTTGAGGCTGCATAATTTCAGGTAGAACAAAGAGTTGGAAATATTTTTAAAGAACAACAAAACAGATTTTTGTGCTTTAAAGATTCTGTAATGACTTCTTAACTTCTCAGGGATAGATGAGATTCACAAGGCCCACTCAACCATCTGTTTTGCCGCCTGATTTCAGTCCATTTCCATCTTTTCCAGGGACACAGAAACAAATAAAGCTTAGGTTGTGTTCCCAATTCTGAGTTACTTGGAATCTATCTTTGTCTTGAGGCTGTATATAACTTAAAATGCAATGCCAAGATGTATTTTCAAGTGACTTTTTAGTATACGTGAAAGTTTTTTGTTTGATGCCAATGGCAGGGAAAACTTAGTGGCTTAGAATGTGGATTGGCCAAGGCTGTAGCATTAAATGTCTTTCTTTTCTGTTGGAAGGGTTATTTGTCATCTTAATTCACAATTGAGGTTGCATTGTGGAAAGGGATAGACACTGAAAGAGTTTGAATCAACATTTAAGTAACATGTATCTAAGTGCATATTTATGGAGAATTTGGGAATGTCTAGCCTTCTACAGTCAGCATATCTACCTCAGGGTTCCAAAATAAGAGAATAAAAAATTTAAGTACAGAGGCAAAAATACAGAGCCAATGAGACAACAGTGTATAGTGCACTGTGGAAGTTCACAAGGCAAAGAAAGAGGAATAGATCTTTAAAAAAAAGGAACATGTTTAATACCCTTCAATCACTCCTTTCTGAGAAATAGGCTCATGAGGTTAATTTTACAATGGAGGAAATAATCAAAGCTGTGAAGGAAATGACCCAAAACTCTGTTTCAAAGCCACTCAGGCAGTCAGGAAGATGTTATCTTGAGAGAGGAAACCACCCAAAATGTTTGTTGATACTGGACTCATTTCCAAACTGGTGACATTTCTGAGATGGTCTTGTAGCTCTAACTTGAAGTTTGAGGTTGCCTGGCAAACATTGCTTCAGGAACATCTGAACAGATTAAGGCAGTTGTGGATGTGAGACCTGTCCCTCTATTGATTGAGCTCTCTCTTCTCCATACTTAGACATCAGTGAGCAAACTGTTTGGGCACTAGGAGATGTAGCAAGTGATGGCCCTGAAGTGAGAGAGGCCATTACTGTTTGTCATGTGATCCTTCTTCTCTTATGCCTGATCTCATTTACTAAACCTATTACATTTCTGTGGAATGTGAGATGGACCTTGTCCAACTTCTGCCAGAATAAGAGCCCATACCTTTGTTCAAAGGCAGTTAAGCAATCCTGCCAGCTCTTCTCCAACTCTTGCAACACCAAGATCCTGTTGAATGCCTGTTGGATTCTGTTATACCTTATTGATGGCTCCAATCACAGGATTAACCAAGTAGTGCAGACTGGGGTCTTCCTGAGGTGGAAAATCTCCAAGATCAGCCAGAGGTAGATCAAGAAAATAACATCTTCGAATTTTCTGTGGAAAAGAATAATAAATATAACTTATAAGCCAGACAACTAAATTTTCCAAAGAAATTGTACCTAGTGAATGGGGAAAGGGAAAACACTTTAAAAATTACTTTATCATGTCCCAGAAGTTAAAGATATAAAGGTTTTGCATATTTATAAATACATTTTTTCCAAGACAAAAAAATTCAGCTTTGTAATTCAATTTAATTGACAGATATTTATTTAGCAAGGGAATGCTAGGAATACAAAGGCAAAAATTCAAACATCCCTTGCCCTTAAGGAGCCTCCATTCTTTTGGATAGGAATACAACTTGTAAGAAGTAATTAGATACGAAGTATCAGCAAAGGAATAAAATGCAATTTTATGAGAAAGTGCTAAAAAGTGACAGGGTTAGGAAAGGCTTTTTTGTAGAAGGTAGACCTTAGCTGTGCTTTGAAGGAAGCAATGAAGGAATTTTATGAGATGGAAGACTGTAATAGGTGCACCTTTTGTATCTGAGCTATGAGACTTTTAAGTTTTATGAAGTATTTTCTTTGTAGCAGCTTAATGAAGTAGGTAGTGCAAGCGTTAGTGTACCTGTTTGGCAGATGAGAAACGAGCACTGGATCTATTGTTACTGGATGAACCTATTCACATCTGGGCTCTGTAATGGTCATTAGTCTGGTTTTGAGTAAGTCACCTTTCCTCTCTGGACTTCTGACTCTTCATCTTTAGAATAAGAGAATGGACTAGATAATCTGGAAAGTTTATTTCAGATCAATGGTTATATGATTCCACTGGTCAAAAAGGAACTATCCAACATTTACCTCTGGTACAATAACAGTATCACTCTGCTAGGGTTGGCCCCATCAAACATTAAGTGGCTCTGTCACAATGTCTAAAGGTGTGCTTTTAGCACATGGTTCCTTCTGTCTTCCTATCTTATAGTCAATCCAACAAGCATTATTTCTAAGTGCTAATTATGGGTCAGACACTGTGCTAAAAACTGGGGGTGCAAAGGAGGGAAAATGACAGTTCCTGCTTGGGGGCGACAACATGCAAACAACCAGATATAAACAAGATATATACTGCATGAAATAGAGGTAATCAGCAAAGGTAAGGCATTAAAGGGAATTGGGGAAGTCTTCTTGTAGAAGGTGGGATTTTTATCTGCTATTTGAGGAATCCAGGAAAGTCAGGAGACAGAGATAAAGAGGGAGAGAATTCCAAGCATGACAGACAGCTAGTGAAAATGGATAAAATCAGGAATGGAATGTTTTGTGTGAAGAACAGTAAGGAAAACACTATCCCAATGAAGAGGGTAACCGCTAAGAGGGTTAGGGTTGCTCTGGAGACCCCAAAATACCAACATGCTGGATCCTGCCAAATGAATTCTACTTGAATCTTCTCAGCCAAAGAAAAGTTAAAGTTATTTATTTATAATTTTATAAATTATAAATTATATAATTAATAAATTATAAAAATTATAAATAAATTTATTTAGACACAGAGTAAGTCTGTGCTAGGTCATTCTATGGTGCTCTCACTCTTCCATGGAGCTCTCACTCTTCCATGGTGCTCTCACAGACATGAAGACAAGACAGGGTCTTATATACAGAAGTTTTCGGGAGGAATCTAGACATGGTTTCAGGAGGGGTTAATGAGATCAATGAGTGATTAAGGGTGGGAGGCCATCTGGAGATTATAGACAATGGTGGGCTAGGTCAGTTCAAGGGTGGATCGACACTTTGATAGGCTCAAAGGTGGGAAGTCTAGTAACAGAGGGTAGGAAGTCTTGTAACAGAGGCTTGAGCTCAGCCACAATGTAAGGCTTATTGTCTCATGCAAATGCATCATCAAATGGGATGATTTAATCAAGAGTCCAAGGGAGGTTCCTGGAGCCTGTACCTCTAGGACTCAAGGAGAGCTCCAGGGGGCTCCCAAAGCCTATACTGCATCACCAAGACTGTAGAGCTATGTGGAAGGGAGAAAGAAGACTGGAAAGAGAAGAAAGAGTCAGGTTATAAAGGATTTTAAATGCTGAGCAGAGGATTTAAAATTTGATCCTGGAGGTAAGAGGGAACTGCTGGAGTTTATTGAATCAGGATGGGGTAGAGAATGACATGATCAGACCTGAACTTTAAGAAGATCAATTTAAGAGGCAAGCATGAGACAGACTGGAGTAGGGAGAAGCTTGAGGCAGGGAAAACAAACATCAGACTATTGCAGTAGTCCAAGAGTGCAGTAATGAGAATTGTACTAGGATGGTTGAAGTGTCAGAGGAGAGAAGGGGCCATGTACAAGAGAGATCACATAAGTAGAAATGACAGCACTTGGCAATAGATTGGATATGGGGGATGAGAGAGAGAGGTAGGGTTCAAGGCTCTGTTTTCTTAGACAGTGGTGAATATACTCATGATAAGAATAATAGCAGCATACGGCATATATATAGTACTTCAAGGTTTATAAAGTCCTTTTTAATACATGATCTCATGTAAATCTTATAATCAACCAGTGAAGTAGGCACTATAGATATTATGATCCTTATTTTACAAATGTTTGAAACCAACCATAATCACTAAACTAATATCTATAAGAACTCAGTTTTTAATCTGGTTCTAAAGTGGAACATTCTAGCCACTGTAACATACTACCTTTGATATAGTTTTAAAAATAGATTTCATAGACACAATAATTTTTATATCACTTAGATTTTCCCCCTGCATTTCTTCCCCTCTACCTCATAACAAAAACATTTCCTAAAGGAATAAAAAGGAAGAGGAAAAAAACAAGCAACACAAATACATTAAAATTTGAAGATATTTTCACCTCTGGTTTGAATTCTGGGGGGGGGGGTCTAATTTATCTGATCTTATTTTTGATAAGCATATGATTCTAGACTCTAGAGCTGGAATGAACCTTCAGGATAATCTACTCAACACCCTCCTTCTCAGTTGAGAAATCTGAAGTCCAGATAAGAGAAGTGAATTACTCAAGATCATAGAACTAATAGGAAACAAGTAGGTATTAGAAATTAAAAACCAAACACTTTAGTGGTGAACTTGGACCTTTTTCACCTGAAGAACTCTTGAGTATAATTAAGCCTTGAAACTTCATAATATTGGAAATTATGTATTCCTGCCACTTTGGAGATCTTCACTTGGTCTGAAATTTATATGACAATATTCATGCCAAGGATCTCTTTTAGTTTGACTAATGGAATGACAAGGCCTTAATTGATGAGGTGCAGGCTCTGGGAACCCCCTTGAACTCTGATTGAATCTTCCCATTTGATGAGGTATTTGCATGAGTTTATAAGCCTTTCATTGTGCCTCTGCCCAAATCTTTTTTACTAGTTTGGCTCTCCATTGTCCATCTACTTCCCACCCTTGAACCTATCAAAATATACCCAAATCAACTGTTACCTGACCTCATTAACTCCTCCTGAAGACCCTCCTCAAACTCTTCCCCTAGACCACCCCTAGATTCCTCCCACCACCTTTCTGTATATAAGACCCCATCTTGTTCCCATGTGGTGTGAGAGTGCCATAGAATTTTCTAGCACAGACTTAATCTGTGTCCAATACAAGCAAACTTTTAATAAACTTTGCTTTTTCTTTGGCTGAGAGAAGACTTGAGTTGAATTCATTCAGCAGGACCTGGAGTGTTGGTATTTTGGAGTCTTGAGCACCCCTAACCCTATACATCATCATTTTATATGACCCTTTTCAGTAATGATCTTCTTTTGATGGGAGGCAGAAGGATACAGTAGAACATTTGCTGAATTTGAAGTCCAAGGACCTGAATTCAAATGCTAGCTTTGCCCCTTATTACCTGTGTGCCCATGGATAAGTCCCATCTCTTTTTTGAGTATCTGTTTCCTCATCTGTAAAATGGAAGTGATAAACATGGCTTCTGAGATCTATTCTACCTCTTGTTCACAGTTCTTTGCTGTGTGATCTTAATGCACATCTGGTTTGGATTATCTAGAGTCCAGGAAATAAAATTAGTGCCATTAAATCAGATGAAAACAGTTCTTGAGTTTACTAAGATGAGGGCTGTCATTCTTTTCTTTATTTAAATTTTCCATTCCTCCCCCCCCAACAGTTTCTTAGGAGATCAATTGTGATAATCTAAGGTGGTAGAAACAATTTTTGAATAATCAAGGCAACAAGTTCATTATTACAAAACTTCAGTCAGATAAATAAGGATTTTAAAACAATAACTATAGGACATACCACTTACATAGTAAACATTTATAGAGCAATTTAAATTTTTCTAAGTGCTTTAAATTTATTATCTCCTTAGAGCCTCGAAATAACTCTTGGAGGCACGTGTTATTATTATCCCCATCTTATAGAGGAATACAAAGGGGTACAAAGATGTTAGGAGATTTGTTAAGGAACACACAACTAGGAAGTACCTCAGGCAAGATTCAAACCTAGGTCTTCCTGACTGAAGAGCTGGTACTCTGTTCCCTATGTCATTCTATCTATTAATTTACTGAATCTGACCAAGTAGCTAGATGATTTGAATACAAAGGAAATGAAAATCATAAAAATCCTGCTTGTGAATCACAAAAGATTACCTTTGTTTTAGATATTAATCTCAGCATGTCTTCAGAGTAGGGCTAAAAACCCAGCTAGAATAGTCTTTTCTTGGATTAGTCTCTGAGAAGTCTATCAGTCTTCTGCCTACTTTGTAAGAGGTGCCTGTCCATCAAGCAGGCATATTTTACAGGTGCTGGAGGGAAGGAATAACATATTAAATTTTACCAACCTTTATTCTTGGTAACACTTTATCTCAAGTGCCCATTAGCCAACATGGGCTAGAACGCCTGTTGAATTATGATGAAGACTCTCAGCAGTCAAATTTTCTGGAATTTATTTATAACAAATGGGCCTCTGACAACCCTTTACCTTGGCTAATATTCTGTAAAGGAGCCTTTTCTGGGAGGAACTGCAATGTGCTACTCTTAATGAAGAATCAAAGCCAGAGAACCATGTTACTTGCTTTTTCCAAACATCTACAAAGGACCTTATGAACATAGAGGGCTTTCCCTCTATGCTTTCCATCACACATTTCAGCCTGTTATTTCAGATCTTAATTTCCAGTACCTTCCTTTTTATGCCATGATAATAATAAAATTCTAGAAAATATACAGTGTCAGATTCCTTTCTGACTCATCATTTCAATATTTTCATAGGCCGTAGCTATTTTAATTAGGAGAAGAAGCCTTTTGGGTGGGTGCCTTTTGTCGAATTCTAATGAAACTGAAGAGCATGAAATGCAGTTTCCCTGTTTTTAAATGAAGCTACTTTTATAGAAATAAAATGAGAAATGGAGAAACGGTTGAAGTCACAGTGCATGAAATTAAGGGAGCCTAGACTGTATTGGCAACTGTTAACCTTTTTTTTCCCCTTGAGTTGATGTTTGGTATTTTGAGGTCCAAAGACTTGGCTATTAACAAACGGAGGAAGGTCTTTCTGTCTGTCTGTCTGTCTGTCTGTCTGTCTCTCTCTCTGTCTCTGTCTATCTCTGTTTTCTCAGTTTTTCTTCCTTCTCTCCCTTAATATTGTGTGGCTTATGATATACACACTTTCAATGATTTCAATTGTGGTAGTGTAGGAGAATTGAAGCAAAATAAGTGAGATAAAAGGTCTTATTTTCAAACAAGCAAACAAAAAATCAAATTGACAATGGCATGTAGTTTTGAGATAAATGACCAAATTTTGGCTGGAGTTCAAGTAAAGGATAATTCAATGTGGAGAGATAGAGAATGATCACAGACATTTTCAGACTACTTGCAGTATAATCAAAAGCTTGATCAAGATTCAGGACTCCCACCCCCAACTTTATAGTTACCAAATTAACACCTTATCATGTGGTCACTTAGTTCAATAAAGGGCTGTTCTTCAAAGAGTAGCTGTATCCATGTAACACAAAGGAAAGAGGTAAATGGCCTCTTAAAAAAAAACAACAAAGCAAACCAACAATATAAGCAACAATTGTGGGTGTTTTAAGTCCAGTATACTCAATGATCTCATTTACCTTTATTTATAAATTAGATTAACTGGCTATTGTTAACCATTCCCTTCATTTTTTTTCTTAGTCAGGAAGACTGGTTGAATCTTGTTTTAGACTTTACTGACTTTGTGACCCTGGGCAATTCACTTAATCTCTCTCTGCCTCAGTATCCTCAACTATAAAAGAGAGATAGTAATAGCACTTACCTCCCAGGGTTACTGTGAAGATAAAATAGTAAAGCACTTAGTTTAGTGCCTGGCAAATAGTAAGTGATTAAATGCTTGTCTCCTTTCCTTTTCTAGGAAGCTAAAAAGCTCAGTGGAAAGAATGGGAGACCTGGAGTCTGGATCACCTGAGTTCAAATCCAATTTTAGACACTTTCTAGATGCCTGGTATGTATTAAGTACTCAATAAATGCTTTCTGACTGACCCTAGGCAAGTCATTAGCCTCTACCTGCCTCAATCTCCTCATCTGTAAAATGGAAACCATATCAGCGCCTACCTCCTAGAGTTGTGAGGATAAAATGATATAATATTTGGTCAGTGCTTTGCAAATTTTAAAGTGCTATACAAATGCTAGTTATTTTTTTTGCTAGTATTAGACCAGACCTTTGAAATTCTTTATCAAATATCTGACGTTTTAGTTTTGCTATTTGAGGTGAAGCTCTCTCTCTGTCACTGTCTCTCTCTTTTTCTGTCTCTTTCTGTCTCTTTCTCTCTTCTCTCTCTTTCTTCCTTTCTTTTCTCGAAGTATAAAGGGATAGAATCACAGAATGTCAGAGTTGAAAAGTACCCCAGTGACTATTTGACAGAATGAGCACTTGAAAATAACTCCCCTTTTCTGGGCATACCTTATAAGTACACAGACATATACACTGGTGTAAACTCATAAGTAGGGACAAAAGCACACATGCAATTAGGCACGTATTTCTTTTTAAGAGAAATGATTAAATTATTGAGCTTACATATTTAATAAAGTTATTTTTGAGGTACATAGGGTTTAGGGGGAGGGGAGGTGAAAGGGTGATTATTTTTAAATGAGAGAAATGAATTTATTTCTACTTACATAATTAAATAAGATTGGCAACTATTCACCTAATTTAGATATAGAAGGGAATTTGTACAAAAGATTCATTTTGGGAAAAGATTCACTTTTGGTGAAGAAATACTTGTTAAAATTTATTAATATTAACTAGTAGAATGTAAGCTTCTTGAGGGGAGGGACTTTTAAAAATGTTTTTGTAGCCCAATACTTAACAGTTTCTTAAATATAGTGGATGTCTAAAAATTGTTTATTGAATTGGATAGAATCAATAAAAATAAGGCACTGGCTGACTGGAACTCCCAGCTGTTATACCCACTATTTTGTAGTATACAGAGTAATTCCAATCAGTAAGACTTGAGTTCAAATCCTCCTTTAGGCATTTACTAGTTGTGTGTTCCTATGCATTTTCCTTAACTTCTTTCAGTCTCAGTTACTTGACCCACTAATAATAGTACCTACCTACGGCCAAAGAAAAGACTTATAAGGCTATAACCATTGATCTTGGAGATTCCTGATCATGACTGATATGTAGGTCATGCCCCAAATGTGAAGTAATATCACTGGAGAGCCATTCATCCCATCTGGAAGCGGCTTTGCACTATCAACTATAAAACTATAAAATTCCTTTCTATGCTATTTATGAAAACAAGGTCATGCTCCAGGCATGCTGGAGGGGTATTTGCAAAGGCATGACTCTGAGGTAGAAAGTGCTCTGGAGGTCATGTGTGTAACTGTTGTATTTCATTAGCACCATTTTCCCTGCAATATTTAGTGTTTGACTCACTTGTTCCCTTTGTTGTGAGTCTGTGTTTAATTTCTGATCCAATTTTATAGGACATTGGTCTAAAGAAAGTGAGTCTTGTCCTTTGTGTTACCAGGACAAAAGAATCACATTGTATGATGGTGGAAGATTATGACTGAAGATCCTGAACTGGTCAGACTACCAGCATTTGGTGACCCCTTAGGAAGGTTGACCTCAGGCTAGTTGGTGGGACTATGTTTGAGATTTTGTGTCTGAGAGCCCACCTGTGCCTGATATTAAAGGAACCAACCAAGGATGATGCAATATCTTCGCATCTATGGTCCCGTGAAAGTATGTTGAAATTTTCCCATATATAATGGGAATATTTCCTGGAAAAATAGATTTTTTTTAAAGAAACAATGAAACTAAAAACAGTTCTGGAATTCTCTAACCCAGCCAGTAAGATAAATAATGAAATAATAATAATGATACTGTTAAAATTTCTAGATTCATTAATTTTCTTTTTTGGCATTGAGCAATACCTCCTCATTCAACCTCGCAACTTTCCCACAATTCTACCTCTATTTAGTTTATAATTCTAATTTATTCAAGCTCATTATTTCAGCAGTACTGGGCAAGAAGTTGTAAATAGCTTGCTAGCTTTCCTCTGCACGGAATGATAACATCCAATCAGAGTGAGAAAGCCATTTCTGTTATCCTGATATCCCAATAGCCTATACTGATTTGGCAGTGTCCGTTCATGAACTGACAACAACATCTGCTAGCAATTTATCCTCTATTATCTCCTACCTACCACTTAACCTACTGGATCAAATAATTCTGCATTCAGCCTCCCTTATCCACCTGTAAGTCTGAACTTCCACAAAGAAAAAAGGTGATCAACCTAGTGTTTTTAAAGTTCATAAAATTCAAGTTCCAACATTTGTTTCACTTTTTGCTTTGCCAAAATAGTTTAAATTGTTTCTATCCATTTTGGGAGTCACAACTTCCCTTCTACGTCTCTTATTTTACTGGGTTCAATTTATTTTTTTCCTCCTGAAGTCTTGTGATGAGCAGTTGAAAATCCCACTTGTTGAAAGTAGGAGAAGTATTTTCCATTACTTACATCTCCTTGGTTGGTCTTATAAAAAGACTACTCAGCCATAAGGGAAAATATTCTATTGACCTGGTCCACCAGGTGATGGTGATGGCCTTTTTCCAAAGCGAGAGTCATCTCCCAGGATAATTCTCACCCAAATGTCTACAATGAGGTGAGGGGGATGGGGAAGATGGTATTATCTTTAGAAATGAATTATACATGAGCATGCATCTTATATGATCTATACATTTTATACACACATATTCATATATAGAATTATGAAGGAAAGAGGAAATATGGAATAATGGATAAAGGGCTGGCCTCAGATTCAAAGAGACCTGGGCTTGAATCCTGTGTCTGACACACAGTGGCTGTATAACTTTGAATAAATCACAATCTCTCTGACTGTACATTACAAAGTAGTTACCTCTTTGCTTTGGTAGAGGTTATTTCCTTACCAGTAGTGCCTAGATGTGTGAAATTAAAAGTCCAAATACCCATTTCCTATAACTTCTAATTATCATACTAATTATTTTTATTTTTTTTTAAATTAATAAGCATTTATTTCCTCTTTCTCCAACTCCCATTTCTCCACTGAAGATGCATAAAAACAAACCTCTTTTAAAAAAAAAAGCACAGCAAAACAAAATGTGTTTTCATATTACTCATGTCCAAAAATGCATGTCTCTCTTTTCACATTTTGAGTCCAAACTCTCTGACAGGAGATAGGTGCCGTATGGATTAGAGAAAGACAGATCTCACAGAGTTTTAGATCAGAAAGGGACCGTATAGTCCTTTAGTCTAACTGCTTCATTATAATAGTAATTTTTTTTTGTTTGGGCCAGGGGGGGGTGTGTGGGGTGGGGGAGTCAAGAGCTCTGATTTTATTGGTGTAGGGGACAGCTGGAGAAGGAATTTGTAATCCAGATTGCCATTTGTTCTGCAATTTATAGAGTGGCCTGGGACATTGAGAAGTTAAATGACTTGTCCAGGGTAAGTGTGTGGCTCAGGCAATTTGAGTTGGAGATAGATAACTGATCTCAGAATCAGGAAGACCTATGTACTACCCCATGCTGCTTCTCAATAATAACAAAAATAAAATAATTAATAACTAATAAAACAAAAATAATTAATAAAATAATAACCAAAATCCAATAAAAACAATAATAAAAACTCAACATTTATATAGACCTCTGAGGTTTATGAGATGTTCTCTTATAACAAGGTGAGTTGCACAAGCATTATTCTTTCTATTTTACTATTAAAGGCTCAGAGAAATAAGGCAGCTTGTCCATTTTCTCACAGCTATTGATAGAAAAAATAAACAGGGATTTTGGAATCCAGGTCTTCTGACTCTTTGTTCAGTGATCTTTCAATTTTTCTGTAATATATTCTCTTTTGATCAACATACTGCCTCCCCTTACATCTTTTGTAAATATAATTATAATGCACCTTTCTGGGCTCTAGCAGCAATTAAAAAAAAAATTACTCCCCCCCCCCTTTCTCAGTACCCTAACCTCAATAGAGCCCTTCTTGTAATCAAGAAGTACAGTTAAATCCAAATACATTCTCTGTGTAAGACCTCAGATAACTCATTTGGTACTTATAGTCCACCACTTCCCCAGTGAGAGGAGGGAAGAGTGCTTTTCATCAGTCCTCTAGAATAACACTAACAATGATATTGATAGCTCTAATTTTTAGAGCATTTTGAGTGTTGCAAAGCACTTTACATGTATTATCTCACTTGATCTTCACAAAAACCCTGTATAACAGGATTTATTAATTAACCCAACTTTATAAATCAAGATCAATCATGGCTTTGATCCAACAGGGGGTGGGGAACCTGTGGTCTCGAGGCCACATGTGGCCCTTGAGGTCCTCAAGTTTGGCCTTTTGACTGACTCCAAACTTCACAGAACAAATCCCCTTAATAAAAGGATTTGTTCTGTAAAACTTGGAGTCAGTCAAAAGGCTACACCCAAAGACCTAGAAGGTTATATGTACCCCAATAATCTGATGTCTTTGAATATTGTTTTCTTTTATGTTGTTGTGGTCATTGTATAGACCATTCTCTCAGTTTATGTAACACTGTATAAATACACATAAATAAATCTATATAAACATTTATTTGATTTCTTCATATTTTTTTCTTATCTTGCAGTATTGCATCATATTCCTTTCCTACAATTTTTGATGCCATTCTCCAATTGACAGGAATCTACTTTATTTTCATTTCCTGCCCCACCACCCCCACCCCATAACAATTCTCTGCCTTAAAACTATTAAATAACAGATTTTAAAATGTTGTCTTTCTTTTTCCTTTTCCAAGGAATATTCCAACAATATTCCCAAGAAAGTTTAATTAGAACCCAAAATGAATAAGATGTTTGAATCCACTCTCCATGACTTCCATAATGTTCATATTTAGAGAAAACCAAAATTGTTCCCCTTTCCAATTTCTTCAAAAAAAAAAAACTCATCTCCCCTGCCCTCTTTGGAAATATTTTTTTTTTCCGAACTTATATCTCAAAACCCAGTTCCCAACACAAATTGTTCAAATGTCTTGACTAATGCTTTAGAGAATCTATACAACATAGGAGCTGGAATCACAGAAATAAGTTTCCCTCTGTGGATGGATTCACTCCCTCCTTGCAACAGTTTCTCAACTAAAGTGTTTTCAGGTGTGAGTTTCCTGATGGAATGCTGGGACTTGTGACTGCCATATGGTGTCAACAGCAACATCTGCATCAACATCTTCTGGATAATAAGTAAATGTAAAACATTTGTCTGGGGTTTGTGGGGAACACAGAGGTCTGGAAATGCAGACACATTATATTGCACTCCTGGGATCATTGCTAAGGCCAACAAATCCTATGGCAGGTGTGTTAAGAAATGAATTAGGTCCCAACATCCTTCTAGTTTTTAATCTATGAATCTGTGGGTTTTTTTGGATGATGCAAGATGATGACATATCTATTTACTAGTTTAGAAACTCCTTAATGCAAATAAACCTCGAGTCCTTTGTCCAAACTGGATTACCCCTGAATGGACTCAGAAACCAAATGTTACATCCTGAACTCCTGAGGTCAATGGGGAAGAATCTCAGTTGTTATCTCAGTTATGTAGTATCTTGTCTAAAAAGGCCTTTTCCTCAATGGCTCCAGTACACTTCAAAGCTTATGCCCCAGTTACCAGGAAGGTCTCAAAGATAGCAACAACAAACAGGTTCCAGGGTAGGGAAAATACAAGCTCAACAAATTTTTCCTGGCTCCATTTCTAGAATTCAGTGTAGTGGGAGAGACACAGAAAATCACATCCATGTCAGCAATGTCTGTCAGGGATTTCAAATCATATAGCCTTAGCTTTTCCTTCCCCCCTGAGTTAAAGAGTCAGCTTGGCATGGTGGATAGAGTGCTGAATTTGGAATCAGAAAGCCCTAAATTCAAACCCTACCACTTACTTTGCCATTGCCTCAGTTTGTGAAATGGGGAATCTCCTAACTTCTTAATACCTTATTTTTCTCATTTGTAAAATGGGTATAACAATACCTGTAGTGCCCACTTCACAGAGTTGTGAGGACCAAATAAGATAATGTACATAAAATACCTTTGAAAATTTCAAGTATTTTATCACTATTATTATTACTTGACTCTGAATCACTCTGATCAAATAAAAAAAGTCAGCTCAAGGATTACACAATAATAGTCTAGTAATTACCAGTATCAGGCACTGATTGCTCTTCTATAAATTCCCAACTTTATGCTGCCTCTGTTTGCCCACAATGGGCCTGCAGTGTCATTCATTCATGCCTAACTCTATGCTTTCCATAGCTTTGGTATTGAAAAAACTTACTGCTGCTCCCTGGATTGCTACTCCCTCTGGCCATGGTATAGATAGTAAAGTTTCAGAGAGAGGTGCTGGAGTTGCAGGAAATGGATAAGGAACACCAATCCTAACGATAAGAACACAGTCAAAAAGATTGTGGTAGATGATGATTCTCAGGAAGAAGAACCAATGGGTAAACCACTGAAGATCTAATGAGGGGCTAAGCAAGATCACATTGGCTACTATTTAAATTCCAATAAAGACTATGGTTTTTATATGACTTTGAATCATAAAATAGCATAGAATCTGAAAAACTAGAATAGAAAGCTACTCAAGGAAGAAGTGAATTATATATGGAAATAGGCTACAACAGATTACCAATGAAGAACCGTGAAAGGGAAATAGTGCAAAAGGTATCAGAGATATAATACAAGGAAAGAAGCCTCAACATTTATTTAATGAGTACAATCGATAATTGATGAATAGCCCCTATGTTCCATTGATCACCTTGCAATATCAAGATATATAAGGATGGTTCCTAGACCCTAGTGTCATGTCATTTATGGAATACAAAAATCACAAAGAATGAGAAGGCAGCGTGGCATGTAAAGGTCTAAATTACTGGAAAAAGCATCAACTTTGGTGTGCTCTCAGATCCATGGATATATTAACCAAGACCAGGACTGACTCTTAAAAGTTGCCAGAATTTTGTGACTTATTTTTAAACTTTCATTGATTTCCCTATAATTACTTGTTATATAGCTCTATAGAAAACCCTAGAGGGGCAGCTAGGTGGCACAGTGAATAGAGCACTGGCCCTGTAGTCAGGAGGACATGAGTTCAAATCTGGCCTCAGACACACACACACACACACACACACACACACACAAAACCTAGCTGTGTGACTTTGGGCAAGTCACTTAACTCCAACTGCCCTCCAAAAAGCAAAAAAAAAAAATTCTTACACTTAGCACCCAGCCAGAAACACCTAGCAGTGTAACCTTGAGCAAGTCACTTAACCCCAATTGCTTAGGGGTGGCCAGGTGGCTCAGCGAGTAAGAGCACTGGCTCCAGTGTTGCGATGACCTGGGGATCAAATCCGGGCTCAGATACTTAGCACCACACCCAGAAATAAATGGCCGTGTAACCTTGAGCAAGTTACTTAACCCCAATTGCTTTAAAAAAAACAACAACCTAGAAAGGGTTGAATATTTATTTAAGAGGGGAGAGAAGGAACTAGAATTCCACCTCCTACCTCATAGTAGTTCAGGGGAACCTTGGTGGGAAAGTAGCTGATTGGAGTGGAGCAGTGGACAAATAGGTTGAGAACTAAAGCCTGTAAAAGAAATTTAGATAGGCCACAATGTGTTGACCAGCACTGAGAAATGGTTTAGGGGATTACTGTCCTATGTCCCCTCTAGGTGGGATTCAAGTTGAAGCCTAACCTTTTATATCACTCTTTGTGGCTGGCAAGGAAGGCTGTTTGGTTTGTGAGACCACCAGGAGAAGTAACAATGCCATGCTATGCCCACGATGGACTCTGCAATGTAAGGAAGTGGAAAGACTTCTAGATTTGGAGACAAGGGTTCAAATTCTAGATCTGTCATTTGTATACCTTGGGACAAGTTACAACTACTTTGGGCCCTGGTTTCCTTATTTGTAAAATAAAGGACCTGGACTAGATGGTCTCCAATGTCCCTTATAGTCTATGATCTTAAAATTTTGTGGTTAATTGTGACAGTCTTATACTCAACTATTGTTTTGACTAATGATACAGTATCTATGAGGAATAGTTAGAATCATTGATTTAAAACTGGAAGTGACCTTAAAAATCATCTGGTCCAAGTCCCTTATTTTACAGAGAGGAATCTGAGATCAAGAAAGTAATTTGCTCAGTGTTCTATTGGGGCATCTAGGTGGCAAGTGGATAGAGTAATGTCCCTGGAGTCAGGAGGACCTAAGTTCAAATCCAGCCTCAGATACTTCCCAGCTGTGTGACCTAGGGCAAGTCACTTAGCCCTGATTTCTTCCAAAAAAACTGTTGTATTAACAAGGAGCAAGGGGGCAGAGCCAGAATTTGGACATGAGTTTTCTTGACTCCAAATCAGTCCTTTTTTCTATTTTATCACTTGGATATAGAGTGCTATACTAGTTTAATCATCTTGAAGATAATCAGGGAGAGAAGATAAGGGGTAACTTCTTTGTTATTGAATCTCCTCTCTACTTCCCTTTGTCAGCTGAAATCTCCTATCATTTGTATGTCACATTTAGCCTTGTCCATTTAAAAATATTTTCAGCTATAAGTTGTTTATAAGTAAAAGCATGAGATTCTGCCAAGACAATCAAAGTGCGGTTCTAAATAGCAAAATAGAAGAGCTGAGGCCATCTAACTAGGGAGCCTTAGTGTTGAACCACAGAGGGTGAACATGCTTGCAGCTTAGGTTCAGTATGGAAAACAGGGAGATACTGAAACTTGACAACTTGTCATGGTGATTATGAGTTGTCTCTCAGAGCCCCATGTGTCCTAATCACCAGCTGCATGTCAAGCCATTTATGCTTCCTAACAATTTTTCACCCAATCCTCCACTGCCTACATGGACCACTTGGGATCACAATTTTTTTCTTGTGTCACACTCCTTGTCACCTAGGTGTTGACACCATTCCAGTAGGGCAGATAAAGGATGAAGATGCATGTATTCAAACCTAGGTCTCCTCCTTCCATGGAAGCCAGAATATCTATCTTAGATGTTGCCATTTGATAAAGAGGGCCTTTTTAAACAGAGCATGCCCTGCTGAGTGGAGTCTGCTCCTAGTCTCTGAAAATATTACTCTGGAAACGATTAGCAGGGCTCTTTGAGCATGGGCACTGAGCTAACAGTAAAGTGATGTATGTTCCCTGGTTAGTTTCCATTTGCTCTCACCTCCTTCCCCCTGCCCACCATAGAGCTGAAATTTATACCTTTCCGCTCTCCTTTACAACATCATCCTCCCTCCCGGAAATTTACACTTAGATTCTAGACTCCACTTGACAACTAGACTCTTAATTCCACTCATGAAAAAAAGGCTTTTACGATCTGGAAATTTATCCTTCCTTACATTTTTCTTCACTGCTTTCAAAATATACATTCTGAATATCCCAACAAAGGGGAACAGATTAAGAGAGAAGCAGTATAAAATAATTCAGGGAAGACCTAATAAAAGATGCAATCAATCGAATGAGTGACAGTAGCAGTTTCTTTTAACATCAAATCTAATGGTTTCTTTTTCTAGTACAAAAGTGCTCCATTAACAGTGTGAGGCTTTTATTTGGGTAATTCACACAAGTGGTTGCCAGATGTAGTTTATTTTCAGGAGGGCACACTTACAGAAGCAACACACTGAGCTGAGAGACAGAGTTATCTCTCTCTAACTTACTCTCTAATGACCTTTCCAAGTAAAAATGACAATGAATCCCCAACACCAAAAACCTTCAAAGGCAATCTGACTGGTACTTCACACTTAAAATGATCGACTGACATCAGGCCGGTGCTGGACAAGCTTGTAAAGTCAGATATGTTTCTCTGCCTTTCCGTCTCCTTCCTTGGCTTTGGCCCCTTGGCTTTCCATCTTGACTTTTTCTTTTGCCTCATCCTTCCACAGGTTTTCCCAGAGTGTTCCATAGTCCTGTTTTAAGCCTCTTAGGTTCAGAATTGAAGCAATGCAAGACCCTATGTTCTGTCTCAAGGAAGTGACAGAAATTTTGGATATTTGTCTGATAAACTGGAATCAGTAACTGAAGATATGGGATACTGACTTAAAAGACTAAAGTTAAAAAGCATTGTCTGGTAGTAAGAAAAAAAATATCTGTGCAAGCATTGTGAGCTCCTGGAAGGCAGGGATTTTAAAAATGTTCTGTCTTTGCCTTCCCAGGACCTAGCACTACACACACACACACACACACACACACACACACACACACACACACACA
>NW_027186473.1:29216391-29220063 GCF_028583685.1 Petaurus breviceps papuanus
CACACACACACACACACACACACACACACACACACACACACACACACGCATATTGCCTTCAAGCAGCTTACATTCTTTTGTTTATTGTTTTCTTTCTTTTTTTGGTAAGTAATATTTTGTTTTTTCCAATTACATGTAAAGATAGTTTTCAACATTCATTTTTATAAGATTTCCAAGTTCCAATTTTTTTCCCTTCCTTCTCTTTCCCTGTCCGAAGTGGCAAGCAATCTGGTATAGGTTATACATGTTCAATCTTGTTAAACATATTTCCACATTAGTCATGTTGTGAAAGAAGAAACAGAATAAAATGGAAAAATCATGAAAAAATGTGAAAACAGTATACTTCAATCTGCATTTGGAAGTCATAGTTCTTTCTCTGGATGTGGATAGCATTTTCCATCATGAGTATTTTGAAATTGTCTTGGGTCATTCACTGTATTGTGAAGAAGAGCTAAGTCTGTCATAGTTGATTATCATATAATGTTGTTCTCCTGGTTCTAGTCACTTCACTCAACATCAGTTCATGTTAAGTCGTTCCAAGTTTTCCTGAAATGCTCCTGCTCATTAATTCTTATACCACAATAGTATTCAATTACATTCATATACTACAATTTGTTCAGCCATTCCTCAATTGATGGGCATCCCCTCAATTTCCAATTCTTTCCTATCACAAAAAGAGCTGCTATAAATATTTTTGTACATGTAGGTCCTTTCCCTTTTTTAATTATCTCTTTGGGATATAGATGTGAGACCCAGCACTATTACTGGTACATAGTAGGTATTTTAAAGTGAATGCTAGCTGAAGTAGGATTGATAACAGGATCCTTCCTTCCTCCTCACCCCCAAACAAAACAAAACAAAAGTTCATGAAAAATTTTTATACACATTATCTTATTTGATCCTGAAAATTGGTGCTTTAAATAATGACTATTTCTTTCTTTAGATGAGAAATATCTGTTTGCACAGTTAGCAGGTTATGCCAGTTAGGGCTTGAACTCAGGTCACCTAACAAATATTCCAGTGCTCTTTCCATTACATGAAACTGCCCTATTGTTTTAAGGCATCATATTTTCAATTTAACAGGGCCTTCCTTGCACATTACCTGAATTAGAGGAAAGAGTAACATAATGGACTGCAACCATGGGCATCCCAACTGGACTTTGTGAGGTTAGGTGAAAAGACATGCAAGTATACATGCTGTAAGAAGCATTTCAAAGATGGAATGAAATGCGAACTTTGTATGTATTTGGATGTTATTTGGAGAACATGGAGTATTGGGTCAGTAGCTGTTCTCAGAACCAGGAAGATCTAGGTTTAAACCTTTCCTCTGATGCATACTGGTTATATGACCCGAGGCAGGCCACTTAACTTGCAAGTTAATTTTTGTAAGACTAAGTTACAAAGAAGGTGCCAACATGGTTTGGTGGGAGGGAGTTTCTTCACTGGAAGTTCCCTGTGCCAATATACTGCATATCCAGTTGCTATCCTTATCTGAGAAACTGGATTCATTCAAGCACTTAGTTTTCTAGCTCAAGGATAAAGAGTTCTTTTGAATCAGCCTTTACTGAAAAGGTTTACTTCACTTATACTTTCTAAATCTCTGTCAAAATAAAATAAGTGAGATGTTCCAATGTGTACTGTCCTTGGTCTTACATTAATGCACTCACTGCAAATTCATATACTTTCAGAGCATAACCCACCTGTTTATGGTAACTAGTGGCTTGTATAGCTCCACATAATCCATATTAATTAACTGTGGGACTACACAACCCTCATCATTCATTTTATCCAAATCTTACGGATGATATTCTGGCTATGAGACATAGGTTTCCACCCAGATAAAGAAGGACAGCACAGCACATACACATGCATACTGTATGTGACCCCAGTCCTCTTCCTCATCAACTCTGAACAGTGAAAACTTCCATCATTGTTAATTTCATTCATTCATTCATTCATTCATTCATTCATTCATTCATTCATTCATTGCTTTTTGGAGGGGGAATGTAGGGCAATTGGGGTTAAGTGACTTGCCCAAGGTCACATGGCTAGTTTTGTGTTAAGTGACTGAGGCTGGATTTGAACTCAGGTCCTCCTGACTTCAGGGCTGGTGCTCTATTCACTGCACCATCCACCCGCCCCAGATCATTGTTAACTTTAATAAGCTAATTTTGTTGTATTTGCCAATAATGAATCTTAAAATCAGTAGCGATCTCTTCCAGGTTTTCTCAGGTGGGCATTTTCTTCTAGCACTGGGATTTAGGGGTAAGATATATGAATTCTTTTTTTTTTTTTGGAGGGCAATTGGGGTTAAGTGACTTGCCCAAAGTCACATGGCTAGTAAGTGTGTCAAGTGCCTGAGGTTGGATTTGAACTCAGGTCCTCCTAAATCCAGGGCTGGTGCTCTATTCACTGCACCACCTAGCCTCCCCTAATGCATTATTTTAAAGATAATGTGGTATGAGTATATCACCTCGACTCCTCACCCCTAGTAACTTTTTTCTAACCTTTATTTTAAAAAATTGGGGAAGTTTAGAAGACTGGTATAAAAATAAATCAGTTATACCAATAAAGCAATGTTATATAGCATCATCCTTGGCTTGAGATCTAAGTTTCATATTTAGTCATGCTTAGGATTCTAGGATGTACATAATATACACATATGCATTTCTTCCTCCCCCTATTTTACTTCCTCTTTTTTCCTCAGATTTATAATTTCAATAGTGTAGGGATCTTTTGGTGTGGAAATTCCCTCTTCCATGTATATTAGCAACTTACCTGGGACTTATAACCTTGAAGAATTGTCTGGGTGGCAGGTGTTGAGAGTTGCAGGACTTGAATCCAGGTTTTTCTGACTGAAGTTGGCTCTCTACTATACTATGCTGCCCTTCATTGAGGGAACAAAAGCAAAAGAATAACAATCCTGAAACTCAAGGAATTTACTTTCTACTGTGGGAAGAGGCAAGAAACCTTGTGATCAGAGAAGAAAATACTAAATTATATAATATGTATGTATATATTTATGTGTATATGAGCCTAAAACACATACATACATTATATATTACCTATGTGTCTGTGAATACACACAGATAGTTCTTGCTTTATGTAAGTGAACTGTTCTGCAGACCTCTACATAAAACAAGTTTTACTTACTGCAAATTTGCCTGTGAACTTGGGAAAGGAAGGGAAGAAGGGAGGCAGGAAGGGGGCCACATGCCCTTGGAGGGAGGTGTGACCTGTTGGTGCTGGGGTCAGAGAAGTAAGAGCAGGAGGAGCTGGGGTTAGCCATGTAAGGGCTTCACTGGAACTAAGAGGAAGCACACCCAGCAGTTGGCTATGCTGGGGGTGGGACATGGGCATAGACACAGGATAAGATGGGATACTAGAAGAGGCCAGAGATGACACTCAGTAGCCAAGTGCAGACAGAAGGAAGACAGACAAGTGGGGGTGGGACACATGGTGGGTTGGCAGAGAAGGGCAAAAGTCTCCTCTCTTAAACCAAGTCTCCATTGGTGGTGGTCTCAGTAACAGTTCTGCTTTCATTTGGAGGGTTTTTTTTTGGTTGTTGTTTTGTTTTGTGGGGGGTGGGAGATTGTAGATCATTAGGGCAAGAACTGAGAGAGAGAGAGAGAGAGAGAGAGAGAGAGAGAGAGAGAGAGAGAGAGAGAGAGA